>NC_090660.1:99411786-99756286 GCF_013368605.1 Nyctibius grandis
TGTTCAAGCTGGCCAATATTGACACTTGCTGAAGCTAGAAGAAAAGCAATCAGGTCTCCAGCACATTCCTTCTTAATGTAGATGCTTACATTTCTTTAGCATATTAACATTTTAAACATACCACAGTAAGAATAGCAGATACACATCAATGCTTTTGTAGGCCCCATACACCCTTTCATGCCCTTCCACAAACACCTTGTGCTAGCTTCCCAGCTCCCCTGACCAGAAGTGCTGCTTGCAATGCCTCCTTTTTCCTCACACCAGCAGCTCAGAGTATTCCCTTATCCTTGGTATAGTGAAGCAATAGGTTTAAGATTTGTACAAAAACCCCCAAAACTGTTCCTCTACTGCCTTAATGAAAATACGCATTTTTGTAACTGGCTTAAGTCAATGCAAGACTGTATTAAAGCTGAAAAGGTAAGTTATTTCCAGCTCCAGTCACTACGTGGCACCTCTTATGTTAGCTTTGACTTGTGCAGCTGCACAGCCAGCCAGCTACATCTGGGGAATGAACTGGCCAAAAAGATCTGAGTTTCACTTTGGTAGCTTTAAAACTTCATCCTGATGGTACTCCTGGTCCAGCTCATCACACAGGCACACGAGCATTAGTGCTGGCGTAAGTCCAGATGCAGGGTGCCCTTTCTGGGCACAGCTGCCGCAGTCAGATTTGGTTCAAAGCCACCGCCATGTCTCTCTTTCACTTGGTCAGCTAGGACACATTCATTAAAGCAGATCTACTATGATCAGTTGAGATACAAGCAAATAATCACGACCTTCTTGAACAAGTAGGACATTCACCAACTAAAAAAAGAGAAGTATTCTCTCTGAAAACATTCCCCTTAAACTTTTTCTGAGAACAGATCTGCACATAGTAACATCAAGTGTATAAACAGATAACTTCCTGCATATAAGTTAATGGAAATGCTGTGAAAATTACCTGGGATATCATAAAAAGAAGTCACAGGTTTTGTGCACAGGTTGATTCGAGGAGATCTTTTCCTCATTTGATCAACGAGCAGCTTCCGTTCATCATCTTTCAGCAGTTTTATGAACAGCTCATGAGATGAAATCATGAACACAAGCTGAAGATCTTCCAAACCCAAACACAAGTTTCTAAACAAATAAAAAAAGTTAATAAATGAGCAGGAAGAAGCTGCTTATTTTTCCACTCGTAAGTTCTCAAAACATTTAATGTGCTGTATTACATTGCTTATGAAGTGTAAATTCATGTTATCTTAATACGGGTACATACTTGAGAAATGCTGCCATTTTTCTCTTCAGTGCTTCAGAAGCATTTTCTAAGTTTATTGATCTTGAACAAACCTGGGAAAGAAAGCAGTAGATAATTAAGAAGCCCCTTAGAACTCTGAAAATATTTAGTTACAGACAGTGTTACTGCCCAGTTTTCTGACTCACAATTAGTATCAGGCAGTAACCCTCTCTCTCATGGAAGGCAACAAAGTTATCTGATAAACACTGTAGCCATCACAGATGGATCAGAGTTTCTTTCAATCTGTACACAAGACAGGCTGTTTCAGACAACTGTGACCTTCCTTCAGACACCATTCACATTCCTTTTTCCTTTTCCTCTCATATTCACGTGGGCTGACATGGAGTGCCACAGTATCAGTCAGACTCACAAGATCATTAAGTACATAACAAAGCCCTTTTACGTGAGTTTAAAAGTGAACCAACATTTCTAAGTGCAAAACCTCAGATTCACTAGGACTAACACCTTAAAAAAAAAGCAGTAGTTGAAAGATAACTAGACAGTTGAATTTAATTGCCAGCTTGCAAGAAATATTTTTTTTTTTTGAGAAATATGCTGAAGTCCTAATAGGAGCAGTTGATGGAACAGCTTTTGCTTGCTCTGAAGTACGGAGTACTGTCAGTCAATTTTTTCCACGTGCTTGAAGAGACAAGCAAAAAGGCAAGGCTCAAATTAAGCAAAGAAGATACGAAAATAACAGCAAAGCAACAAGAGGAGTAAGTTTAGTTTGAGCAATAAGAGTTTCCTAAAAAGCTTCATTAAGGGCAACAGTTTAATTCTCACACATACAGTAACTCAGGATCCTTTCATGACATGCTAACTTTTACAACAAAGCTGGTAAGGGAAAGGGGTCCTCTTCAACAGATACTTCTTTTTCTAGTATCTCTCGTCTTGGAGAATTTATTTCTTTGTTCCTTGAAAACAAATGTTCAACAATATCTCTACATAATTTAATGATGTCAGGAATCGCAGCAATTTCCAATCCGAGCTGAAGCAACAGGTCAACACTGGTTCCTCCCCAACAGCTGGAAACGGAGCTATGAACATAGATGCAAGACTGATTACATAGAGTGTAATTGTACTAACTGCAAAGAAGTTGAATAAAGTCTGAGAAGTTACCTCACGAAGTATTTTTCTCTGCTTCAGAAATCTGAGCATTACTTGCAACAATAATACAGTTACATGGGGAAAGAAATACCTCACTAAATACCATTTCCCCTTCTAATTTCAGATGATTTCTTACCTCAAGAAGGAAGTCTATTTTCTCTTTGCTGGGTTTCAGGAACAGTTGGCAAAACTGAATATCAATTATTCGACCCTGCAATACATCGCAGACTGTGTTGCACATGCAGACTTTGAAACAAACTTCATCCAGAGCATCATTCCTGCATGACACAAAACCGAAGATCACAGAACTTCTCTGACAAACAGGGCTGGTATCACTGCAAAGCTCCGGGTGCCAGATCCCAAGACTGGAGCACATGCCTCTGCCCAAGACTGCACTCTGAAAAACCTTCCTCAGGATCTATTTCTGTTTACCCAGGACCTCACTTTTTTTTTTTAATAAAATTCCCTCCCTGCCCACAGCTCTGTTTCACATGCAGACTTCATCATTCCTTCAGCCTAAGCACCGCTGGAACTCCAGCTAGAGCACTGCGACCTACACAAAGGTGCATCACTTCTTGGCAAGCATGCCCTGAGCGTGGCTGACAGCCCAAAAGACTTCAGGAATATTTATGCATCTCAGAATACACAATCACTGGACAAAAATCAAAACAAACAACCAGAACCTATGGCTTCCTTCTCTTAATCCTTCTCTGTGTGCCTTAATTAGATGGCAAAGTCATGCTTCTCCACCCTTCTCTGTCTAGTACTCATCACTGAATGCGCTCCGTATCAGCCGTATCAGAGATGAAAGCACCCTTACCCAGTGCTAAGCTACAGCCTTTAAGATCCTATTCTAAGAGATGTTTATTTGACTGTCTGAAGTGAAAGCTGAATCCAGTAACTACTAAGCTCTTACACAAGAGGCTGTCACCATCTATACTTCTTTTTCCTTACACGTGTGTTTGTCAAACCGAACCTCTCTCAGTTCTTCAACTGAAATACTTGTGGCACTTTCCCTTCAGAGAAGAATTACCACCATGAGTACATGGAGATGCTTTCCATATAGCCCTGATTAAAGTGCCTAAGCTCCACAGAAGGTTGAATTTTGGATGCAGCCATATGCTCAGCATTTCTCAGCTGGGAGCCACCCACAAGCTGCCCTTGTCATGTGCCTAATTCTCTCTGCTTATTATAAATGTTTTCTTATTATAAATCTTCCATACTAATCCTTCAGCCCTGGGCTAGTTCAGCACTGTGCAAGGCTTCTAATCACATATAACTACACTGCCAGTGTTCCCAAAGAAGTACACATCTCCTACAATATTACTGCTTAGTATGGTTAGCCTGACCAGCTTTGACTTCAAGTTTTAGAAGTCCTCTAAAGAGGCATTAACTTAGTTATAATCTCTCTCTCTATATATATACACACACAGATATGATCAATTATGACTTTTACTGATTTTTTATTTATGTAAGTGTTAATACTCATTAAATTTTTCCCATATACGGCCACAGTGAGATACATCACAACATAGCTCCTTAGTTGGAAGATGTAGTTTAGACTATTGCTAACAGAAATAAAGGCTGAAGTTTCTTGGATGTTAAGTAATTTGTTGTTAGAAGACTTTGTATACTTTCCATGAAAAACATAAAACTCATGAAAATTGCTTTTCATCATCATTGAACAGATCATTATTTAATGTCTCACCCTTGTTGAGCTTTTTGGAAGAGTTCTCTCAGCACTGATTGCCGGAACTGAACAGGCAAACTGAGGGTCAGATTATCTTCAAGGAATATCTTCACTAAGTCCTATAAAACAAACACAGTTGGAACAGTCAATGGATAATGCAAAAGATACAGATATCTGGTAAAAATAATATTAACAGAAGCACCTTGCACCTGTATATAACACTAAAATTCATTAAACAACCAGAAAGGGACCAAACAACAAAAAAGTTCTCTAGCACCAGGGAATCAAAGAAAAAAACCAAACTTGCACATCTTAGCAGCAACATTCCCTGAAACCCAAAGAATTAGACTCTACCTGAAAAGTATATACATCAGCTAGTAGGAATTATTTACATTGTATGGAATCAAAGATATTTTAATCTAATATATATCAGATTATGTTATATTCCTATATACGAGTGTTCTAGACCAGTACGTTAATGGTTAACTGGAACAGTTACATTTATCAAAATCCCTATCAGTTCAGGTGGAATGACAAAAAAACCTCAAATATATATGGGTTTACTTAAGCACCCCACCTGATAGTTGCCAGATTTCATACAGCTATGGATTTGACTATAAGGAGTTGCCTGTTGAGATGCGCCATCAGAAGATGAAGTAAGAACTCCACAAGCTTGACAGTACCCAGCTAACCGTTCTTCATCGATGGTAAAATGAAGTGATGATGAACCATTCTGAAAAGTAAGAGTTAATCAAATCTTAGTGGCCAAAATATTATGAAACATAAGCTTAATTCAGAAACACAAAAACTCACAATCTCCTCAAGTAACAGCAAAACAACAAAAGAATGAGTGTGCACACAGTTCTTTTTTAATACTGTATTTTTATATATGTTCTTTACAGCTTAGACCATGTTTTGTCTATTTAAATAAAAATCAGAGTTTTGCAGTTTTGGGAATATAAATATGAAGCAAAATGAAAAAGGAAGCATATCTTAATTTTAAATTAAAATGTTATAGTTTTTAAAAGGTCAGAACATAGACAATCTGATTTCCAAGAGAAAGATAAATTAAAAAAAAGAATAGGAAGTGCTGTATGGTTACCTTCCTCCAAAATGCATCACCACAATCAAAATACCACAACAGACACAGAATGTACTGTTCAGTCAAGGTAATATTAGCACCAGAGATGTCATTCTTGCATTTTGTTGATCAATACAATTTGTGTAAGAGAATAATTACAAAATGTAGAACAAAGCAGCAATATATTGTGGCCAATTAATATCACTTCAAACAAGGCACAATGTGAAAAAAACCAAAAATTGCTGTCAAAATCCCATGAAGTTCCTTTAAAGACCATGTGTACCATTAACAGTTATTAAATTCCTAAAGAAGGAAGCAATAATATAGACAAGGGTTTTTTTTTTTAAAAAAAGTTGAACATACATGCTAATAAAACACTCATTACCTTTGCAATCAACTCCTTTGTTCTGAAAAACTTTTCTTTAGCATTTTCATGAACAGCTGCATTTGTAGATCCTTGTTGAAAATAGATTGCACCCAAATCATAGCAAACCTGCGAACAGCATTGATATAACACACATTATCTTGGAAATTTATATAACATTTAAAGTCAAATTAAGTATTTTAGCTCAAACCTTACATGTACTTTAAATTACTCCTAGTTGTATCTAATGTGCTGACATACACTGCATACCTTTCCTGATGTACTTCAATTGTTTCCTCTTTAACTGCGATCTCGGTATGAGTAATTCTGCACAGGCATTACAAAATTACAGAATGATTTCCACATAATTGTTAAGAACAATGCAATAAGCTGTCCTTGCCATATAAGGGTTTACTCCAGGCAGGTGGGGGGAAATTGAGGGGTTGGTGGAAAGCAACAATATTTACAGTCTTGAAAAAAGTTCTAATAATGTAAAAATGAAGTCGATAATATCTCATTACATTAAAAAAAGCACATGGAAATATTGATTAAAAATATTGCAATTTACTTCAAAAATATTACTTAATAATTTGTCTAAAGAAATAGATATAAATTGAAAGTGTTAGTATAGAATGTAAGATACCTGGCACTCTATCTCCTCTGCACTGATTTTCAGTCCAGCTGTGGAACTCTCTGTTTCTCCATTCACCATACCAGGCTCCATGGCTAATAAATCCAGAGTTCTTATAGTGTGGACATAAAGATCTTTGTTTAATTTAAGTGCTCCTTCTAGGACAAGGATGGAATCAGCAGCCTGCTCTTTCAACTGTAATAGTTCAAATACATTGAAAAAATTAACCTCTTGGTTTTGAGTTTAGCTCTGGGTTTAAATTAACACTAGAAATGTAACAGTACAGTAAAAGGATAGTAAAAAAAAAAATTGTCCTTATACATCCGTCTTATTGCTATGCAGAATCTGCTCCTGTATTTCTTGTACAATAAAGAAATTTGAGGCTTTCAGTTTCAGGTACTCAGAGAAACAGGATCAAACCCTTACTTCCACTTGAAACAAAACATTTTTCTGTTTGACCTACACCTTTTTGTCCATTTTTGGAGCATTAAGTTATGCAACAGTCAGACTGTAAATCTGAAGTTATTATTTCACAGCTGATGAAATAATATTTTCACAGCTTCTATGTGAACAGAAAGATTTTTTCAAAAATTTTGATGAATTGGTAAAACAGTAAAACACCATTCATGCTCATCTATTTGAAAAAATATGAAAAAGTAAAAAACTGTAGAAAATGTATAATGCAAATTCTTTAACTGATTCCAAGTAGTACAAGAGTAGGAAAATGAGCTGAGCTACTTATGGAAGTAGAGGGCTTGTTCTTCCTCTTCCTTGCTTCTCTCAAAGGGAAACGCTTTAGGCACAACTAGCATTCTGTTGAAAGCTACATACAGAAAACACTCAGCTACTAAATCCTTCTAAAAAAGCGTTCTGAATTTTGCTGCCATACGATTGTGCAGCTCAAGCATGGTAAGGTCTTAATTACTAATCACACACTGATTTGGTAGAGGCTTGCTCAATTCGTGTGGCTCCAAAGATGGGCTGATGAAACAATACTTCAATCACTCAAAACGAATTCCAACCTACACGCATTGCAGAGACAACACTGTCCAAAACACACACAGTGGAATTGTAGCAAATACTAAAAGCAGCAAATATAGCATAAATATACTGAATCCAACAAAACTGTGATGCAGTTGTTTATTTCCTGTCCATTTATATTTACATGTAAATTCAAGCAAAAATAAGAGGGGAAAAAAGTCTCACCACTTTCAAAATATTTTCAGTTAGTTCCTTTTCTTGCTGCATCTGGTTCATCCTGGAAAATACAGAGAAGAAGTCAAGGTCTCAATTATAAAGCAAACCTGCATGTTATTTTACTTCATGTTCTAGACCACAACAATTCATTCATAGTAAGTTTTGCTTAATTACATTTTAAACATCATTATGCAGGACCACTGACTGTTCTTATCCACCTATATCTGAAATACAGAATTATATAACAAAAAGATAGTTTTGGATGAGAATGTGGTTTAATAAAATAGAACTTACAAAGTTTTTGTGGCTTTTTTTCTTTAAAAATCAGATTGTTAATATTAGCAAAACTATCATGAAGAAATCAGCTTCCACAGCCTCAAGTCTCCTGAAGCTTCACTATTTAAATCTTCTTGAGCATGTGTCATGGACAGAAGCATGTTCATGTGTTTATGTAAAAATTAGAAGTACTTTTAAACTATTTCCCCATACAGATTTTTTTGATTCAGGATCAGACTCCGATACATATAGGACAATATAAGATTTATAGTAAAATGAGTAGTAGTATTTTTAATCATCATGCTCAACAGACTCTCTCAAACGAATATAGCCTAATACTAAAGTATAAAATTAACATAAAACACATACAAAGTACCAATGAGAGACTCTCAACTTTATCAGAGAAATTTACAACATACAAGTCAATTCCACGAACAGGTTGTAACTAAAGCCACACAACTTCTAGAATGCAAAATGAATAGACTTTAAATTACAATTTATTGCCTAATGAAGCAAATGAAAATACTTCATTATTTCTCAGGTTATCATACATAATGCAGTGAATTGCTATAACAACTGTATTAAGCAAGCTACTGCAAGTTAAAACAGGATGCAAGAAATGCACCCTGTTTAAACTAGAGAATAAGCATTCTGCCTAGGCAAATTGCCATCTCCCTTTCTCCAATGACTTTTCATGCCTCTCCGAAGTCACAGAGATTATAACATATTAAAAGAGTGGAACGACAGACAAATACATATATGTATCAAGCATGACTGACAGGAATATAAGAATATATCTGAAATAAATGCAAGTTTTCCATAGTACCACTAGCCATTTTAAGCAACTATATGTCATTAATGTGATTTAATCCACTTAGAAATTAAATACACATTAAGTCCAAATGTATTATAGCTGTAACTTACACATTTAACTGAGGTGGACCAGGTTTCACTTGCTTTACAGGAAAACTACTTTGAACGATGGTCCTTATGGCCCTGCACAGGGGAGAACATTAAGCAAAGAATGGTATTAGCCTTAGAAATGTAGTAAGCAGATTACACACCTCTTAAAAATATCAGTTTATCATTTCAGATACATTATACCATTAGAACACATCCTCTACTCAAAAGCACATCTAGTATTTCAGAAATGCTCTTATGTCTTTAAAAAGCTAAGAGAGAGCAAGATTTTTATCTTTATGAGGTGACAGTTCAAACCACTACTTTGACTATTTTTTTAGGGAACAAACCCAGCTGTAGAACAGCTTTTCAGACTCAGCTCCTCACTACAGCCTACCTACAGATCACAAAGTTGTTATTACTTTGAGATTCTTTCTCCTTCTATGTACAAATATATAGACAGAAGGAAACATCGTTTTGTTCTATCATGATTTTAAGATTATTGCCTTAAACTAGTTTACCATCTGTTGTAGAGTAGTATTGCCATTGCAGTGGTTGGGGGTAAGCTGGACAGGTCTACATCCACATGTTTAGTTCCTGGGGGAACTTTGCTGATACACAGAAGTTCATTCAGTAGCATGTTCAATACAGGAACAGACAAACTATTTAAAAAAACAAAACAAACAGAATCAGATACTTCATACAGTAATCCAACTTCTGGAATGTTTAAATAATATGCATTACTATTCACTTAACATCCTATGGAAGCAAGGGTAATATGTTTATTTAGCATAATGCAACGCTCTGTATCAGATGGCATTCTAGATAAGGTATGTAAAGCAGTTATCGATATTACCAGCGTAAGTTAAGCCAAAGTGGAAAGTTGCTCTGACAGCTGAACTACTACTATGCACCACTGCATTAGTCCACACAGACACATCCCCAGAATAATCCAGTCACCTATAACAGCAGGTCCCAATTAATAAGAAATTTTTTTCAAAGTATTCCCAGATCATACTTCCAGAAGGTAAATAACAACATTTCCATTGCAAATGGAATTTCACTCACATAAAGGGAACATTTCCCTGTGCTGTTATGGCTTATCTCACTCTCTGCAGCATCCAGTAGCAAACAGCGAAGACTAGGAACTGGAATAGAACACTGTAGAGCATTGTAAACTACATTATGTAAAATACACATCAGCTGGGACAGAACCTTCCTTGATAAAATGAGAAGGCATGCAAGCTGGACTGCATCACTCCACGCTTTTGAGGTATAATTTAACACAACTGAAACACTAATTTAGATATTATTTGAAATTAGAAGTGATCAGCTATTGCCACAGTACCTTTGATCTCGTGAAAAATTTCCATTCTTTGCAACCAGCATTGAAAACAACCAGTGAAACTACACTTTTAGCAACTAAAGTCAGAATTCCCATTTGACAAATTTTAGGTCTTGTGTAATGTCAGACACCAGGTCTGTTATCAAGCTATCATTTAAAACTAACAAATGCAGTTTTTACTATGTGAGGTCCAGGAATCTTGTTTCCATTGGCAAAAGTAGAACATCATTCAACTGCTTACAATAGCACAAGTTTTAGAAAAAGCTGGGCTCAAGCTGTTATTTTATTCCTTTTTAACTACTATGACTGAACCTTTGGGTATAATCAGTTAAAAAAAAAAAGCATGTTTCTTAATTAAGAAGAATCTTAGGCTTCAGGAGCTAACAGAACAAGAACTCTAACTACTGTATAGACATGCTCAATTAGTAGTTGAAATGACTTCAGGTTGGTTCTCAAAAAAAACACCACAGGTGGACAAAACAAACCTATCAAAACCCAGAATCAGCCCAATAGCATCATACATTGGACTAGATAGCATTGGACTAGATGATCTTTCGAGGTCCCTTCCAATCCCTAACATTCTGTGATTCTGTGATACAGCAGGACGGATTTTTGAATCAGGATTATACCTGCATTTTAAGACGTAAAGGTACTAACTGACAGAAAACACACCATGAATAAATGTCAGTATAAAATCCTCCTGCAAGAAGGGAAGTAGCCTTAAAGAAGAAAAAAAAGCCCTCTTGTACACATTCACATACATCTACTTTCAAAGCTAAAGTATATGTAAAAAAAGAACCCAAACCTATTGTATACCAGATACTTTTGTCCATACAATATTTTCACAACTAACTACAGTAAAGGTTTCTGTTCATCTCTGCAGTTGTGCAGTATCTTGCAAAGGTAGCTTGGAGAAGAGACTGAGGGGTGACCTCATTAATGTTTATAAATATGTAAAGGGCAAGTGTCAAGAGGATGGAGCCAGGCTCTTCTCAGTGACATCCATTGACAGGACAAGGGGCAATGGGTGCAAGCTGGAACACAGGAGGTTCCACATAAATATGAGGAAAAACTTCTTTATGGTGAGGGTGACCGAACACTGGAACAGGCTGCCCAGAGAGGTTGTGGAGTCTCCTTCTCTGGAGACATTCAAAACCCGCCTGGACGCATTCCTGTGTGATATGATCTAGGTAATCCTGCTCCGGCAGGGGGATTGGACTAGATGATCTTTCGAGGTCCCTTCCAATCCCTAACATTCTGTGATTCTGTGATTCTGTACTTTGGCAAGCAGTAACCCTGCCTCACAACACTTCACTACGGCAGATAAATACGACATAGCTTAACATATGACAAAAATATTATTGGAGGAAAAAAAAAGTAAGAGAACTTCATACGTAAAAATCAAGGAGATGCCACTCCTAGCCCTTTTACAGCTCATTATAGTACATTATAAAGAGACCCCAAAACACTGTAATACAAGTGAGAAACACAAACAAAAAGTATACAGAAAGAAACAAGCCCTACCAGTAATTTGAAGGAAAACAGTTTTTCCAAAATACTTTTGAAACAAAAAATTTCCATATAACGTCATAAAGAACATATGATTTTCAGACCAACTCAAAAGAAGTAAGACAATATAGCACAATTTACTTTTTTTAAAGAAAATTTAACACACTCAATATAGTCAATGTAACTGTTATCTTTATCAATGATTTGGAGGAGGGGATCGAGTGTACCCTCAGTAAGTTGACAGATGACACTAAGTTAGGCAGGAGTGTTGCTCTGCTTGAGGGTAAAAAGGCTCTGCAGAGGGTTCTGGACAGGCTGGATTGATGGGCAGAGGCCAACTGTATGAGGTTCAACAAGGCTAAGTGTCAGGTCCTGCGCTTGGGGCCACAACAAACCCATGCAACGCTACAGGCTTGGGGAAGAGTGGCTGGAAAGCTTCCCCAGTAGAAAAGGACCTGGGGGTGTTGGTCAACAGCTAGCTGAACATGAGCCAGCAGTGTGCCCAGATGACCAAGAAGGCCAACAGCATCCTGGCTTGTATCAGAAATAGCATGGCCAGCAGGACTAGAAAAGTGATCATCCCCCTGTCAGCACTGGTGAGGCCGCACCTTGAATGCTGTGTTCAGTTTTGGGCCCCCCATTCCCAGAAACACATTGAGGTGCTGGAGTGAGTCCAAAGAAGGGCAACAAAACTGGTGAAGGGTCTAGAGCACAAGTCTTATGAGGAGCGGCTGTGGGAACTGGGGTTGTTTAGCCTGGAGAAAAGGAGGCTGAGGGGACACCTTATTGCTGTCTACTACTACCTGAAAGGAGGTTCTAGCGAGGTGGGTGTTGGTCTCTTCTCCCAGGTAAGAAGTGATAGGATGAAAGGTAACAGCCTCAAGGTTTAGACTGGATATTAGGAAAAATTTCTTCACCACAAGGGTTGTTAAGCATTGGAACAGGCTGCCCAGGGAAGTGGTGGAGTCACCATCCCTGGACGTATTTAAAAGACGAGTAGATGTGCTGCTTAGGGAAATGGTTTAGTGGTGGACTTGGCGGTGCTAGATTAACGGTTGGACTTGATGATCCTAAAGGTCTTTTCCAACCTAAAGGATTCTATGATTCTATACAAGTTAAAACTGGGGTAAGTATTGCCCCACTATGATTTTACACTGCTGAAGTACAGTTCCCTAATGTCCTCAGCACTGCCAGAGTAAAGAAGTTCCCAACTGTTCTACCTCAGACCATTCAGCAGCTGAAATTATTTGGATTAAAAAAATTAAAAGGAAAAATGCAAAGGTGGAGTTTGTCTGTTTCAACCACAGTCAGTTCACTGACCTAGTTCGCAGATATATGGAATGCTTTACATCAACAAAACTGGAGTAAGACCTCCAACTTCAAGCACGTTGGAATGGGGAAACTTAAGCTAGTTTTATCACTGAAGAAAATGTAACCTAAAATTCATCTTTACGCAGTTTAGATGTGCACATCTTAATGCCCAAGACCAATTATTCTTAATGCCCAAGTATGGATTTGCTCATAGACAGTGTCTTTATCAAAATCCTTTTCTAACAGATGAAACTGAACTTGATTTCAGTTGTCACACCCAAGACTCTTCTTAACGTAAGAAAGATGCTGTCAGAAAAGGGAGCAAAACGGATTTCCATTTGTTAAAGACCTCAAGTCACTTCAGTTTAGTAATTTCAGCACGGAGATGTACAGACCATACCTTTTCTCTAACACATCCAAATCCCACTTCAGATGAGCGGCAACTTTAAGAGCAAGAAGTTTTAAAATGCGGTTTCTTTTGTTATCAGGTGGTGGCTGGACTTGGTTCTGTTCATTCACTGATGGTTTCGAAGCTTGTTCCAAGAACTGGACAATCAGCTGTACAGGTGGTGGATCTGGAAAAAACAGTCACTCTTCAGATTCTTTGTAAGCCCAGCAATTAATTTCTTGTTGCAGCTACGAACAAAGATCTTATTTCATTATCATTTATACAGCTGACATTGTCATCTGGCAGATTCTAATCCCAAAGGGTATCTTTCTTATGTTGACTTAAATCAGATTAGTAACATATCTTTGTTTAACCTTCAAGTTTACTTGACCATGGTAACCACACTCTCATACTTTTATTTATTTTCACTATTTTGTACTAATTAAGTTCCAGTACTTGCATGTACAGAAGATAAATACTGCCTATTGAAATCACAAGTTAGCTGTAGTAAAACTATATACCTATTCGTAATTCTCCTCTGTATTTTAAAATATATTTACAAGCAACCGCTGGTACTTCCGAATACATTCAGAAGATACTTTTAGACTGATTAAAAAAAAAAAAAAGCAATCCCTTAAATCTCTTCCTTACGATAAGACAGTCACTCCAGTACCTTTGAGCTGTTTTGAAAAACTGAAGCCAAATCATAACTATTACACTCTCACTGAACGTTGTGAAACATAAGACTAGTGTTAATAATTATTTTAATTGTAAAATAGCAGTATAAGATCTAAGCACAAAGATACAGTCTGACTATGCTTAAATTTACTTTTTGTAGAGGCAATACTGCCCCAGGTTTTCCTGTTTCCTCCACCTGCTTGTAGAATTCAGGTACTGAAAAAGATGATTCCCACTTACGATCATCAAAAGATCAGCTACTTTAAATATGGCCACTTGCTTACAACACATCAGACTACGTTTCTATTCATTCCAGGCCTAAGAAGACAAAGCAGTTTCAGTACTTAACCTTTAAGACGACTCTAATTCCTGGCACTAGCAAGACTTTAACAGGAGAAAAACAGCTGCAAATTGTAATGATTTTTACAAACAGCACATTGTAAAACAACTTGAAACATTTCCCCAAACAAAATTCAAACATGCAAAGGGAAAAGTGATCTACCACACAGGAAAGATGGAGAAATTAAGTTATCAAATTTAATGTAAAAACGAGAAAAAAACATTGTTTCCAGTAACTAACGCTGCACAGCCCTGGCTGCGCGCCCCCTGGGCCTCACGTCCCTGTCTCACCCCCTGTACCCCGACTTCACCAGCACCATTTCGGACAGGCCCCCAGGCAGCAGAGCCCTCCGCGCCGCCACCTCCCACCCCACAGCCCCCCCCGGCAGCAGAACCCTCCTCCGCGCCCAAACCTGCGTATCGGGCGGGGGCTTATTTGCCACCGCGTTACCAGAGCCAGGGCAGCAAAGTCCCGCGGCGCCTCCCCGAGGGGAAGCCTGAGGCGAGAGAGCAAGGCAGAGACAGAGGAGAGCGGGGGGGAGGCGGCGCCGGTGCGCGGGCGGCAGCGCCGGCATCAGGCCCCGGGACGGCGGAGGCCGCGGCCGAGCTGCAGGCCGCAGTGGCGAGGGAAGGGGCCCGCAACGAAACGAGCAAGCGTTTCTTCCCCGCGGCCCGTGAGGAGCCGGGGAGCGCCGCCAGGCCGCGCCCACAGCTGAGGAGAGGCAGCCGCCAGCAACGGCAGCTCCGCACACACCGGGAGAGGGCTTCTGCAGGTGCTGCTCCAGCAGCGCCTCCTCCAGCAGAAACTCGAACCAGGAGGTCTGCGGCGGCGTGCAAGGCCGGCTGGAGGTGGCGGCTTCCCGATCCGCCGCTTCCGCGCTCATCGCTGCCGCCTGCCTCGAGAACAGCCCCGCAAAGCACCCGCAGTCTGCCCAACCCTCACCCGCCCCTGGAGCAGGCGGCAGCGGCAACAAGATGGCCGCCGGCCACCGCCCCCTGGCGCGGGGAAGGGGGCGGAGCCCCGGTCGCTGGGGCAGCGCGGGGGCGGTGCTGTGGTTGATGCCCCGCCCACCGCTGCGGGGCGGGAACAGTGCTCGTGACACCCGCCTTCACAGCCCCCGCCCGCAGGCCGCGGGAATGCTGCCGGGCGTGACCTCTCTTGCCTTCCCCTCCGCTGCTGCTGCTTAATTCAGTAATGGTAAATACATTTTATTTACATAAATGTATATGGTGTATGTATAAATGTATACATAATACGGTGAGGCTGCAACTTGAGTACTGTGTTCAGCTTTGGGTCCCTCGCCACAAGGAAGACATTGAGGTGCTGTAGCGAGTCCAAAGAAGGGCAACGAAGCTGGTGAAGGGTCTGGACAACAAGTCTTATGAGGAGCAGCCGAGGGAGCTGGGGTTGTTTAGCCTGGAGAAAAGGAGGCTGAGGGGATGCCTTATTGCTGTCTACAAGTACCTGAAAGGAGGTTGTAGCGGAGGATGTTAAGTCTCTTCTCCCAGGTAATAAATGATAGCACAAGAGGAAACGGCCTCAAGTTGCACCAGGGGAGGTTTAGATTGGATATCAGGAAAAATTTCTTCACCGAGAGGGTTATCAAACATTGGAACAGGCTGCCCAGGGAAGTGGTGGAGTCATCATCCCTGGAGGTATTTAAAAGATGTGTAGATGTGGTGCTTAGGGACATGGTTTAGTGGTGGCCTTGGCAGTGCTAGGTTAACGGTTGGACTTGATGGTCTTAAAGGTCCTTTCCAACCAAAATGATTCTATGATTTTTTAATTTGTGGTGACTAGCAGTTTTCTAGAGAAGAGGGCAAAAGGGAGTACTCAGAGCTGGGCCCTTCAGTGGTCAGAGCCAGCCCCCGCAGCTCAGCCAAGGGTAAAATGGCTGATCTGCCATCCTCCTCCTGCCCATGCACACCTTAGTGCATTATGAAAAGGCAAAGAAATTAAGACCTTGGCCCATGAAAAAGGGCAGATTCAAATCAAGTGGCAGAATCAGCTACTTCCTTTCAGCAGTAACTTCCACTGTTACTGAGATGTCCATATTTACATAGTCCATGTCTGTCTGTGCCACTCCCTAAGCTGCAGGTAGCCATCTGTTTCTCAAGCTTTTCACATATCCCTGTTCCTAGGATATCAATGTCTGGGGGAGAAGCAGGATGACTAGCAGAAGCTTATAAGTATTTCAGTAATTTGGCTGAATTTCTGAAATATTTTGCCAAGAGTAGAGTTCACAAAGGCTGCACAGCAAGTTTTCAATGTAGACATACAATGCAAATGTCTTTTGCCCCAGTCATTGCTGTAAGCAACTAGACTGTTTTTCCTTTCCTACAGGACTGCTACTCATCTACTCAACAGCCCAAACTTCTGCAGCAAGCAAAACAGGGGATACTGCATCAAACTAGTGCCTGGTGTGTGGCCCTTTCTCAGTCTCAGTCCATCTAACTAGGTAGCTAGACGGTGACCTGACAGCCGTAAACATTCTGCATTTTGCTATAAGTGACCCAAGGAGGCAGAACTTTCTTCTTTCATCTTCCACGAGAACAGAAGTTCATTACATGTCCTGACTACAATGCAATTTATCTTCTGTCATGTGTGTTACTTTGTGTCCTCGGTTATTTGAGGGGAAAAAAAACCCTACTGCTTCGACTTTCCTGAGTTATTGTTTAATGCATCCTGCCCTGGTTTCATTGGGATTTGGTTTCAGTTTGTGGCCATCGGTGGTGATCAAGGCCCTTAGCAGTACAATCCAGGGCAGATGACCCTGGCTGGCCCACAGGTGTATTCTATATCATTAACATCAAGTTCACTATAAAAGAGAGGGTTTGCTGAGAAGAGGTGGGGCTCTTTTTGCTCTCCTTTCTTTTTCTCCCTCTTTCTCATTTCCAGCTATTGTGATTCCTGGAGCAACTTGCCAGTGCTCTGTAGATAAGTATAGTTTTGTCTCTTTTGTGTTGTCATTTATATTGATTTCTTTATTTCATTAAATGTTTAACTTCAACCTACAAGTCTCTCTCCTTTTCCCAATTCCCTTCCTCATTTGGGGAAGGGATGTTGGGTGATAGAAAAACTGTTTATTGTTTAGCCCTGGGTGCAGGCTAAACGAGGACACATCCATATGTAAAATGTTTAGTTTCAGAATGTGAATTACAAAATAATCCTCTGGGAGATCATAGTTTGCCTGTCTCAAGCATTATTTGTAGCACATTGTTCAAATTAGTCTTTTTGGGAAGAGATAGTTTACTAATAATTATGCTAAGCTTTACTTGACATCAAGTTCAGAAGAGGCAACTTAATAAATACCAATAAAAAGGTATATGCACTTAATGGAAATGTTGTCAGAGTTCAAGACTCAGAACAGTAGCCTTACTGACGCTGTGGGGCTCAGCAGATTTCATGTGCAGCACAACGTATGTAATATCCCTGGATGTAAGGGATTTTGTAGCTTCTTATAAGACCCTACATCTTCAAAAAGGAGGGAAAATTTACATTAAGCAAGATGTGGCTCACGCTAATATAGCTACAATATTTATTTTTTATGTCTTTGTAAGAAAATCAATGCCCAGACATGTGAGACTTTGGCATGAAGGAGTGGCTCATACTGAGTGACTCACTCTTTGCTCCAAATCTCTCTAGTAAATATTGCTATTTTAGTATAATCTATATAAATTATTTTATGGAATGAATGCAGAGTGTTTTATTCAATTCACATGGTGTTTTTGTTCAATCAATTTTCAGGGTAAATTATACTTGTTCTGATAGTATAAAAATCTTCCTTCTAGGTAAAGAAATAATTTACATTTGCATTTTTTATGCCAAGTAAAATAGTGAACAGTGATGAAAGACCTAATTTGAAAACAACATAAATCAAAGGAAGTATCAAGACTTCAGTAAAAAACAAACATTGAGTATCATGTCATACTGGTAATTTAAAAAAACAAAAACAAAAACAGACACTGAGTAGAAAACAATTGCAAAAACTTCAGCACTTCAGAGCGTTCAAGCACTCTGTAAGCACCTATTAACATTCACAGAATCACAGAATCAACCAGGTTGAAAGACACCTCAGGGATCATCGAGTCCAACCGTTGCCCTTACACCACCCTGTCAACTAGACCATGGCACTAAGTGCCATGTCCAGTCTTTTCTTAAACACATCCAGAGATGGTGACTCCACCACCTCCCTGGGCAGCCCATTCCAATGTCTAATAACCATTTCTGAAAAGAAATTCTTCCTAATGTCCAACCTGAACCTCCCCTGGCGAAGCTTGAGGCTGTGTCCTCTTGTCCTATCGCTAGTTGCCTGGGAGAAGAGGCCGACTCCCACTTCACTGCAACCTCCCTTCAGGTAGTTGTAAACTGCAATAAGGTCACCTCTGAGCCTCCTCTTCTCCAGGCTAAACAACCCCAGCTCCCTCAGCCATTCCTCGTAGGACAGACCTTCCAGACCCTTCACCAGCTTGGTCGCCCTCCTCTGGACTCGCTCCAACACCTCAACATCTTTCTTGAAGTGTGGGGCCCAGAACTGGACACAGTACTCAAGGTACGGCCTCACCAGTGCTGAGTACAGAGGGACGATCAGTTCCCTAGACCGGCTGGCTACACTATTCCTAATAGAGGCCAGGATGCCGTTGGCCTTCTTGGCCACCTGGCACACTGCTGGCTCATGTTTAGCCGCTTTCTAACCACTCTTTCCCCAGCCTGTAGAGCTGCATGGGGTTGTTGTGGCCAAAGTGTAAGACCCAGCACTTATTCTTGTTGAACCTCATGCCGTTGGTCTCAGCCCATCTATCTAACCTGTCCAGATCCCTCTGTAGGGCCTTCCTACCCTCCAGCAGATCGACACTCCCACCCAGCTTGGTGTCATCTGCAAATTTGCTGAGATCCCTACATCTCAATCCCTACGTCTAGATCATCTATAAAGATATTGAACAGCACCGGCCCCAGAACTGAGCCCTGGGGAACACCACTAGTGACCGGCCGCCAGTTGGACTTTGCCCCATTCACCACCACTCTCTGGGCACACCACCAGATGGGTGATGGTGGTGAGGCGTGGACAGTCTGCCGTTAGGGTGGTGGGAGGGCACATTGCTAAATGGAGCATGAGGGTTAGTGGTGTTGCTGAGCAACAAAAGGGAGCTGAGATGAGCAGTCTCTTGGTAAGTCAGATTCACCTGGCTCTCCTGTCATTTAAGTTAGAAATAAATAGATTCAAGTCAGGGGAGGACTAGTATTACTACTGGCACAGAATCACAGTACAGCAGATTCCCTGACTGTAGCAGTCAGCAGAAACTTACTCTGTACTGCTTTGCAGTCCTGATACTGTCACTTAAAGTTGAAGTAAATTTTTGAAGTGGAACTATAATGAAGGCTGCAGCTTGGTCTCTTGCACAAGACTGGCAAAGTTGCTTGTTTTTGTTTTTTTTTTTTCATTATCCTGCATAGCTACTAAAGTGAGCCTTATTAGCAAGCCTTTGTTCTGCGGCATAATATTGGCTAGGAACTTTCTCCTTCTTTTGACAACAGAGGAAGGTGGCGGTATTCCTGTCAACAGGAGCTATATGTATTCAGTGGTTAGGCTGAGTCTTCCCTATGTATACGGTCACGTCGTGGTCCTAATGGCTGGGCGGCAGGTGCCCTCCGTAGTAACGGTTCCACCAGGGTCGTGTAGCTTGGAACATTCGGGCTGTTGTTAGCAGCCACTGCTAACGTTCCTTTGCCGTTGATCGGGTAGGGTCTCCTCCTCTGCCTGTGCCAGTATGTCCTGTAAATTATTGCTAATATATTGATTTATATAAGGTACGGGCCTTTGTACTTTGCAGCCAAGCTGTTTAACCGGAGTTTTTTTGGAAATAGGTGCTTGTGGCTGTTTAAGACTTCCAGGTTTGAGAGTATGTGTGGGAGGATGTATTTGAAAGGTGCTCAATGTGTAAAGAAGTTGGGCACAGCCGATCTTTAAATTGGCCACTGGTGTCTCCGTTTTGGGACTGCCAGTTGCGGAGTGTCCTGGTTTGGCCTAAACCAGGCCGATTTTCCTTTCAGTGATTTTTACTTTCAACTAAGTCTCCTCTAAGTAACTGCACTTTCTGAAACTAACTGCATGTTTTGCAGACAGTGTCTGCTTCCAGGACTGATAACGCTCGAAGTTTGTAGTTATCGCTGAGGCACCGGTAGGGATGTTGTGCAGTAAGGCTCTTGCTGTACTTAGTCTTAGAGAAACCAAGGTCACTGCTGAATTCCTCACTGCTTATGAGTGAAGAGACAAAGGGGGGTCGCAGCTGCAGGGGGGAGCAGACAGGGCAGGTGACCCAAAATTGACCAACGAAGGTATTCCATCCCATACACGTCATTCTTGGTATAAAGAGGGGGGATCACGAGGGTCTCGCTCTCTTTCTGCTATGGCCGGTGTCCAAGGAGGACTCCGTCTGTTTTCCTGCTGCCCCCGATCCCGATCCGTGCATCCCTGAATCCAGCTCTCGACCGTCACTAGGCCCAGCCTGGGCCTTCCCGGAGCCTGCCCTGCAGTGCCGGTGGTGACGTGGCTGACTTCAGGGGAGCTCAGTCTTGGTTTTGTATATATATTTGTATATATTTGATTATTTCTATTATTATTATTATACTCTTTTCCATTATTATAGTTTATTAAAACTGTTTTAACTTTCCAACCCGGAAGTCTCTCTCCCTTTTGCCTTTCCCTTTTCCTTTGGAGGGAGGGGCGGGGGGGGGGATAACAGAGAGCATCTGCCACAGGTTTAATAGCTGGCCCAGCTTTAAACCGTGACACAGAGAGATCTTCGTTCTAGAGCATCTTCTGTGTATGGGCTGGGTGGGTTTATGTGTTGTCTTGTGAACAAAAAATGATTGCTTTACGTTGTGACTTTCGGTAGATTTCACTTGCCCTCTAAATCAATTTTCTTAGCATCAGAAGCACCTTCGTTTTTAACTAACTTTTCTTCTGTGCTTACAAATATTTTCATAACGCTCGGTTCAGTTAAGATACCGAGGACAGTTGGATACAGACGAAGTGAAATAGTCCTAGTGTTTTTGCCTGTCTGTCCATGGCTTAGTTCTCTTTGTGAAGCCCAAATTGACATTGTTTTCTGAAAGGTTTGTGAAGTGTTAGCAGCAGTGGGATGTTTTTTCCAGCATACGTAGTCATGGAAAACCAACACAAAACTTAAATTACAGTTAAGGGCAGAATAAGCAACCTGTTATCTGAGGAAGGCTGTGAACTAAAAATGACTTCATGCTATCATGCAGAGCAACTTAAGTGCTATTAAAAACTGCCGTAATTTCTTCCTGTTCTCTTACTATGATCTTCAGAATTCTTTTTCTCCTACTAAAACAGATTTTTGTTTTTACTGTGTTCAGTGAGAGGGGAAAATAAACCTGAGAACAGTGTATGCTTGCAAATCCTCAAACGCTTGTTCTGAAATCTCTCTATAAAAAAGTAAACATTTGATGTAATTTTTAAGTAGTGTTTGAAAATTTGGCTAAGTGTCAATGACTCTTGCTTTGTGCATAGTGTATTGAAGTGTCATACTGGTTATGTGTACTGCTTTAAATGTTTTTGTACTTGCCAATCTTTGCTGCTACATGTCAACTTTTTATCTTTGTACTGCAGAAGCAGTCTTGGCAAAAAATGGATGACACGGAGAAGGCGCATAGACGGCGAGTGACGCGAGACCTTAGGGCGTTCCACGGCGCAGAAGAAGTAGATACTCATTTATTTTACTATTTCTATATGCGAGTAGTGTGTTTCACATAGGGAAAGTATTTAGTTGTAGTTTTAATTTAGCTGAAATGACTTCATCCAAAGAATAGCGTAGTCTAAAATCACATTTGGTTTTGCTCTCTAATTCTAATTTAACATCTTACTGTTATGGTCGTGCTATGGATATACTCTAAGGTGGAGGAAATACCTTCTTTGGAAGACATGAAAGAACAGTGATATGCTGAAATACTTGTCTTCTACCACGCTTTCTGAATTGCCTTATGATTTTTGAATGGACACTTTACAAACAGCTGGTTCAGGGCTTGGTTTTCACAGACAAATCTTCCTAAAAACTGAATTCATTGATGTATGCTTTATCTATGTTTGTTCTTGTGCCAGCCTTGCCTGTGAGCTTAAGTAGTCCTCTGTCCCTAGAGGAGCTTGTGTTAAAATTATATACAGCAATCATATTTCCTCTGTCTTAATTTGCTCTATTAAATTAAGTTCTTCTACTGTCCCTTTGAAAGACAGCCACTTCATTTTTAAACATCTTCATAGCCTGCTTTCATAGTTTTTTGTTTAGATCTGAATTCCTTTTTTTTTTTTTATTGAAACCAGAATTGTCCATAGTACTTTGTGTATCATCTCTCAAATGCCCGTATGAAATTTTTTTTGTCTGCTAGGAATCGCTTTTCCCTGGGTTCTGCCATACTCTTGAATTATTAACCTGTGATTAATTGATGCACTTGATTTTGTATCTGGATAAGTATTTAACTATCACAGGTATTCAACTCTATTTTAAAGAAGAAATTCTTGTTAGTAATCCTGGGTGCCATAACGATGTTCCTTTTCTCTCCTCCCGTACCTCTCTTTAATCTTTTGTGTATATGGAGTGCCTTGATAATGTTACTATATAGGCACCAAATAATGCCCGTGTCAGGTTTTCTGCATATTTGTGACTGATCTTTCTTGTTTCTTTTAATTAGGAGAACCTCGATAGGTACTCCCGAGGAAAGAAAGAAATCCAAAGAGCTGATGAAGAAATAGGTGATAATCAAGGTAGGCTAGTTCTGTTTTAAATTTTCTTTACTCTGCTCAGGCCAAAAGCATTGTCTTAAACAGTTGAGATGAGCTGAACTACTGAGTATTTTTCATCTATTAAAAAGAATCTGTATTGCTGTTGACATTACGAGCCCTAGTGACAGACTCTAGGGCTGTACTGTAGTGAGCGCAGAACAGGTGTCCTGGTTTGGCCTAAACCAGGCCGATTTTCCTTTCAGTAATTTTTACTTTCAGCTAAGTCTCCTCTAAGTAACTGCACTTTCTGAAACTAACTACATGTTTTGCAGACAGTGTCTGCTTCCAGGACTGATAAAGCTTGAAGTTTGTAGTTATCGCTGAGGTACCGGTAGGGATGTTGTGCAGTAAGGCTCTTGCTGTACTTAGTCTTAGAGAAACCAAGGTCACTGCTGAATTCCTCACTGCTTACGAGTGAAGAGACAAAGGGGGGTCGCAGCTGCAGGGGGGAGCAGACAGGGCAGGTGACCCAAAATTGACCAACGAGGGTATTCCATCCCATACACGTCATTCTCGGTATAAAGCGGGGGGATCACGAGGGTCTCGCTCTCTTTCTGCTATGGCCGGTGTCCAAGGAGGACTCCGTTTGTTTTCCTGCTGCCCCCGATCCCGATCCGTGCATCCCTGAATCCAGCTCTCGACCGTCGCTAGGCCCAGCCTGGGCCTTCCCGGAGCCTGCCCTGCAGTGCCAGTGGTGACGTGGCTGACTTCAGGGGAGCTCAGTCTTGGTTTTGTATATATATTTGTATATATTTGATTATTTCTATTATTATTATTATACTCTTTTCCATTATTATAGTTTATTAAAACTGTTTTAACTTTCCAACCCGGAAGTCTCTCTCCCTTTTGCCTTTCCCTTTTCCTTTGGAGGGAGGGGCGGGGGGGGGGATAACAGAGAGCATCTGCCACAGGTTTAATAGCTGGCCCAGGTTTAAACCGTGACAACAGGTATCCAGAGAAAAAAAAAAAAATGGTGCTTTTCCAAAATGCTTCCAAGACAAAAGGCAGCAGATGGCTGTGGACAGGTTGGAATACAAAGAAAGGGACGGTATTACTCAGAAGGAGAAAGAGTGATCTCGCTACAGCAGGGGCACAACAGTTTTCAGTTTTGAGCAGCACAGTGAGAATTTTCAGGAAGTAAGGTGGGCTGCCAGATGTGAATGGAAAGCTCCTCCCGAGCGTGAAGATCAGCAGGGGAGAAGATAGTGTTGTTCATTTTTGTGTTTAGCAGGTAGTCAGTGGAAGCTGCTGTGTGGGCCTGTAATTAGGAGCTGTCATCCCAGTACTCAGTGGGAAATAACACGAGGAGTAAGGTTAAATCGTACAAGGCCATATTTCTGTTTGAAGTGAGGGGCAAAAACTTTGAAGTTTTAAGGAGAATGATAGTTGTGATTAAGGCAGTCAGTCCAACGATCCTTGTAGGAGCTTTCTGGATGGAACAGAATGGGGTGAGACGGTACTTAAGGACAGAAAAGGATGATAGTTGAGCCGATCAGTCTTAGGTTTTGTGGTAGACCTCCTCTGCCCACCCACAACGGAGCTGAGAGAGACAGTGGCAGGAGGGGGAGCCCAAATAATACCATGCCGGGCTACTCCCAGGGCCATCAGCCCACCAAAGTCCTGTCTGCAGAAGCCCAGAGGAGCACAGGGGGTGGGGTGGGGTGCGTGTGCACAGTAGCAGGCAGGGATGCGAATCAAGGACTCAAATCAAGGAGGAACGGCCCCCTTGTCTGGGTCCCTCCCAGGGCTGTCCCAGCAGAGCCCTCAGGCCCGGTGGCGAGGTGTGGAACCCATCTGGATGAGTGATGGGGGGCAGCACTCCAGATCACCTTTCGGACGAAGGGGTTACTGCCTAGGGGTGGGACATACTGTGGGATGCAGGGGAAAAGCAGTTCACACAGGCCTTATTATGGGATCTTTAGGGCAGGAACCAAAGGCGGGACAAGGGAGGGGTTTAGGTGATGTTGTGAGGAACAAGAGTGGGAAAATAGAGAGGGGCAAGGGGAGAAAAAGGACCATTCACGTGTAAATAGTTCGCTGGTCACTATGCTTGACTGGCTATGCCCTGCGCCTTATCGCCTGTCTGACCATCAGAACTTGAATAAGAGCTGATGTATGCAATACCCAGTGAGGGCAGTATCTTGTACATGTTACACAGACCGTGTAAGACTTGACTGCTGGCAGTGGAGACTCACAGAAAGGTTCAGGCTAGATGTCCAGGTGTTAATGAGCACTGAGGTGATCTTGTTCCAAATCATGAACAGGCCAGAGAACAGTCTGTGGCCTGTTGTTAGTTAAGACCTAGCCTGTGGCTCCCAGGTGCGCACCTCGGTGATCACATCTCCTCACAGAGCAGCGAGAGAACACCTGGAGCCACAGGAGGAGTCCAGCCAGTGGCTGAGCTAAAGAAACCAAGGTAGGGCAAGGCACTAACAAAAAGAAACATGATCAGGTGTGCCAAGGGCTTTTGACTGGTAAGGGAGAAGCACAGCTGGCTCATCATTTGGAGATCTAGTTAGGAGAGCGTCAGCTCAAGGCTTTAATAAGAGCAGCTTTAATACAAGGCATGGGCAGTCTAGAGGGAGGAACTATATGGCTTGGTTCAAGGGTGTGGATCTCAGCATGTTGGGCAGGAGAGACTCGTAGAAAGGAGTTAAATAGTATGTTGAATGGTAAGCAAAGAGTATGCGGCAACTCATTTGTGGTCAAAGTGAAAACTCTGGAATTTTCAATTAGGAAAAAACTAAAATATACTTTTATAATGAAAAGCATGCCAGGAAGGAGTGGGGGAAGTGTGTCAGTGTTGGTGTAAAGAAGATGAGTGGAGCAAAGGGAAGGACTAGAGGAGCAGAAAAGCAGAGAAAATCATGCCTTTGTGACAGGACTGTTGGAGTACCAAGGATGGGGATGGTAGTGATGCCAAAATCATTTTTCAGTTTTCCGTGTGCTGTGTATGTATCTTGTAACTTGCATTCAGAAAGCAGTGTGACCTTGTAGGGGGAAGTAAGAAAAGGGGGTAGTGCTTTCCAAGGAATAAGATTTACTTCATTTTAGTGAGCAGGTGGGTGAACAGAGCATGTATATTCCTTACGTGGTGTCCAGCTAGTAATGTGAGACCCTGCTGGATATTTATATTACGTTTTTTTTTGCATTCTTGCCATCTTTCATGAAAAAAACTTGAAGTTACTTTACAGAAGCTAGTGGCATAAACTGTATGCATGTGACATTTTTCTGATGGGGGCAGTTCAAACCTGTGACTTGGCAATTATTGCTTATGTAATCTGTGGCAGAACGAGGACTTGGAGCTACATTACCATGCTTAGTCTGACCACTATATTATTTTAGTATTAGTACTAAACACATTTCCGTGAAATGCTTTCTCAAATTAACAAGGAATGACTTTCTGAAATAGTGGTTTTCCTAGGAGCTGCATCTTAGTTAAGCCAGATGACAGAATTGTTGTTACTAAGACTGACGAGAAGTCACCCAGCAATTTCAGCGAGGACAGGACAATATATATATGCTTCCCTGTGTTTTGTAATTTCTAGAATGTGTCTCGCATAAATTGGTCTTAAGGTTTTGCAGGTTTTCAGATCTATTGTGTCATTAACATGAAGGTAATAGTAAAACCTATAAGCATCTGTGTAGTGCATTTTGAATGTAATATAATTTGCAACAGTACTTAAACAGTTTGATGGTATGTCGCTATACAGTAGTTTCATCAAAAGAAAGTGAAGCGAAAGAAGATGATGATGGTGAAGACACTCGAAAGCGTTACCCCTCCCGACAGAGGAAAACCGTTCAGCGCTATCAAGCTCCGTTGGAAAGTAGGTTATATGCACAGTTTCTCTTAAGAGTTCACTTCTGGCATATAAGTGAGGGGTTTTTTTATTTAATGAAAATACGTACGCATACTCAACTTCTGTTTCAATTTCTTACCTTCATTCTGCAAGTAAATTTTATTAAATGCATGTATCCCATGCACATTATCTTTCTTTGCCATTTGGCATACTTATTGTTGTTTTTCACTTCAAAAATGACCCATGTATCCTTGAAAGAATAGTAATTAAACAGACTTGCTACTCTTACTCTTGTGGTTTTCAGTTCTCCTTAAAAAGCAGGTGTGTGTGTTTTCACTTCTCCTGTGCAGTGATTTAAAAAATAAATCTCACCACCCCCAAATCACTTGAAACTTCCCTTGAAATTAGGGCTGGGTGAAACATCACATTTTCTGCCTCTTTCACTGTCCTGCTTTCTCTTAAACTCGTTTGTACCATTATGCTAAATTCTTTGCTTTCAACAGAACCAAAACAACCTAAGAGACATTTTTCGGGCCGGTCTTCACCTCTCAGAGAGAGAGATTCGTTTAGAAGTGCTCAGTCACAAGGCTCTTGCTGCAAAAGAACTGAAACGGTTGGGGGCCCCAAGAACAAGGAGGACATTGTAAATACCTTAGACATTCGACTAACCTAGTTATATAAATAAACAAAGGGGAGCCTTTTTTGTAATTTAGATGGGTATATCTCACTTCAGACAGCTGGGCCTTAGGAAAACAGAGGCACAGAAACCTAAAGATAAGGGAGTTGCAACAGCTGCCTTGAAGGACATAGCTTATATGACCTACGTGATCCATAGACTGAGTTTGCGCAGAAGCAGGGGTCAGTCAGCGAACGCACTGAGGAAGACTACAAGCCTTCATCTGAAGACCCCCGACGACCACCAGAGAAAATGATTGCGCATGCGGAGCGGACATTTACATATATTAATGAGTTCCGGGAAATCTCATGACTATGCAAATGAGTTCTTGGGAATCTTATGACTACGTATAACTTTATGGTGTATAATCTCTGAAAATCTGCAAAATCAGCGGAGCACTCACTGTGGATAATCCCCAGTGCTGCCCAGCGCTGCAATAAAGAATGCCTGCTTAATAACACACTCTGGTGTTATTGAGTTTTCTTTCGGACTCCTTACCCAGCCGCACCTCGCTTCCCACTTCAGTGAGGAAAGTTAGAAGGCAAGAGGGTTTGGAGATCTCCGATTTTTGTATCAGTTTTGGCAAGCCAGGCAGGAGACTCTCTGTCCGGCTGCAGGACCCCTGGGTCGGAGACTCCCTTGGCTGGCCCCGGAGACTTCTCTGGAGGGACTCTCTGATTCAGCTGATCCGTGCGGGGACAGACGAGGACCACTGGTAAGAAAAGGCATTCTTTCTGTTTTTGTTTTGGGACTGGTCATTTGGAGCTACTCGTAAGTCGCGGTTCGTAAGAACCCCGCCGGGTGGCATTTGGTTACATATGCGTAGTAATACGTATATGTTTGGTACACGCGTATTTGAAAATCTTTGAATAACCTATGTCGACATTTGTCATCTGGGGAGTAGCAGCTGCTGTTGTTAACTTTGTGATCTCTGTACCTTTGTTTGTCTCCCCGAGGTTTTGTCGGTGGGGCGAGTGAATGTTCAGAGGAAAAATTTGTTTATTGTAACTTGACTTTGTATCTGAACTTGTATGATTGTGTGAGTGAGACGTACAAATACGTACGAAGCGAGTGCGGAGTCTGGATCCGCGGTTCTGTTATCCTGCGAGAGAAACAGCCGGAGAAGGACAAAGTGATTGATAAATGTGGGAACCTGAAATACTGTGGCTGTAGTAATTGTTAATTGTTGTCTCTGTGTGTGTGTGTGTGTAAGTGTTTGGGCCCCAGTCCCTGTCTTTGTGTGTTATAAATTTTTGAATGGGAAACCAACAGGGTGGAGGTTTGAAAAAGAGCCCTTTGGGCTGTGTTCTGACTCACTGGAAAGATATTGGGGGACCACCTGAAGGAAGTGTGAGCCGTAAGACTTTGATAAAATATTGCAATCAGTGGTGGCCTTTATACAAGTTATACGACGGAGGAAAATGGCCTGTTAACGGAACTTTAGATTACAATACTTTGTTAAGGGAAAGAAAATGGGATGAAGTGGGTTATGCAGATATGTTCTTTACTCTGTGGAATCACCCAGAGTGGCAAAAGGAATGTGGAATTAATTAGCACCCCGGGACCCTATGGTCCTGGTGATAGGGAAAAAAAAAAAAGAAAAGAAAAAAAAAAGAAAAATGGGAGGTTAAAAGGATTTTGCTTGGCTTGTAGCATTGTACAAAAGTGTTTAAAGGTTGGTGCACAGCATGAAAGATTAGAGGAGGGGATAGAGAAGGAGATGCTGCGGGGAATTATCGGGATGATCCTGAAAAGGTTGCTAAAGGATTTGAACTAATTGTGAAAACCCAAGATCCTGACTGGGAGGATGTGGATGCAATGTTGGATGTGGTGTTTGTGAAAGCGGTCAGAACCCAGGTGCAGGCTCTGATTCTGGCTGGAATTCTGCCGGGAACAGTGGATCTCTGGTTTTGGGACAATCGGCAGGTGATATTAGGAGAAAGCTACAGAAAGTGCAAGGAATGGCTGCGAGAGATTTAGAGAAATTGCTGGAGACTGCATGGCAGGCGTATGGGAATGGGGAGACTCGGAGGGGGAGAGTGAGGGCGCAGCGGCTGCCGGTGCTGCAGCGGCTGCTCTGCGCACCGCGAGGGGCCAGAGACCCTCTGGAACTTACCAGGAAATAACACTAACGCTGTGAGACGAAGTGCAAGTGCCCCACCGAGGGGAAATCAACCCCTTCCGAAAAGATCAGTGTGTGTATTGTAAACAGATGGGGCATTGGAAAAAGGATTGTCTCAAACTGAAATCGGTACTGATTACTGACACAGGAGCTGACTAACTGGAACGAGGGGAATCTTCCCTAGCAGAACCCTTGGTAAAAATGCAGCTAGGGAAAGGAGAGAAAACTGTAGAATTTCTAGTAGATACAGGTGCCACATTTTCAGTATTGAATCAGACCTTATTGTCAACAAGCAAACAAAATGTTTAACATTGTGGAAGCAGCTGGGCAGGTTGAGAAAGCTTTCTTTTGAAACCATTAGAATTCAAAATTGGGTAAAGTGTAGTAATTCATAGATTTCTCTACCTGCCTGATGCTCCTAGACCACTTTTGAGAAGAGATTTATTAGAACAATTGAATGCTGAGATAAAATTTAAAAATGGAGAAATTGAGTTAAAATCCCAGAAAAGAGTCACATTGAAATTTTAAGTTTGGCTCTCACTGAACCCCAAATTAGGGATGAAGAAATTATACACGAAATAAAGGACCAGGTATATCCAGGAGTGTAGGCCTCAGGAATGCTTGGAAAAGCTAAAAATGCAGAATGGTTTGTTGTTAAACTTAAAGAGAGAACATGGCCTGTTATGATAAAACAATATCCCCTGAAACTGGAAGATAGGCGAGGAGTGAAAAGTGTTACAGCGGACTTGCGTACTTGGCAGGATCCCTTAAAGCGACAGTGTCGCCCTCCAGCCCGCTTTAAACTTCAGCTTGCGCCCTTCGCCTGCTTTAACTTTGGCTTGCGCTTCTAGTCTGCTTTAACTTTGCCTCGTTTCTCCTGTGTACCCCGGATAGGTCTGATCTGTATCATGTGTCTGTATTATGTGTTCACCTCTCAGGGACGTAAGGGATGGCAGTTCTTGTGTGTGGAGTTCGGTTTTCTGTGTGTGCTTCTCAGGGACTGGGGTGGGGGTTGTGTGACGAAAATCCCTGTTTAACCAGAGCCTTGTGAAGATTTACATGCCGCCTCCCTGAGACGATTACCCCCCCTGCTTGTTGTGTTTGTAGACCAGAACTTCATCAGAACTTTGTGGCTTGTGTGCCTGGATTGTGTAACTTGTGCATCTGAATTCTGTGTGGAAAATTGCTTGATAACTAGGATCTTGTGTGAAACCTGTTTGTGCATTAGGATTTCTGTGGAAGCTTGCTTATGGACTGGGGTTTTATAGTGAAACCGTTTGTGTATTGGAAAACTTATTGCCGATTTTTTTCTTTCTTCAGAGTGCACGGGTGACAGCTGCTTTAACCGGAGCTGTAACCCCGGATCGCTATACCCAGGGAAAAAAAGGTGGGGACGTGGGGGAAGTAGTTCAGGAATTGATTAACTGTGGGCAAAAATATGGCCCAGTTAACACCTCGTCGGCGAGACCGGAATTAAAGGGCTTGTGGCGTATTGAGATAAAATCCCCCAGCAGCTGCACAAGGTTCCCTCCCCCTAGATCTCCTGGTGGGAGAAACATACCAAATAGGTGAAACACCTTATGGTCTCTGGGGCGTCAGAAAGGTGTCCCTAGGGACCTCATGAACAGGTTACCCACAGACAGGCTAGAGAAATTGGTCTCAGGGTGACCCAAAAAGCTGACAACCAAAGCAGGCTATAACTGCATCTTATGTAAATAGTTATTTGAAAGAAAAGAGGATCTTTGTAACCATTGGCAGAATCATCATAATTGTGAAGAGCCTTTTTTTTTAATTTAGATGGGTATATCTCACTTCAGACAACTGGGCCTTGAAAAGATAGTTTCTAATTAGGATGGCTGTATTTCACTTCAGACAACTTGGCCTTGGGAAAACAGAGGCACAGAAACCTAAAGATAAGGGAGTTGCAACAGCTGCCTTGAAGGACATAGGCAGGGGTCAGTCAGCAAACACAGTGAGGAAGACTACAAGCCTTCATCTGAAGACCCCTGATGACCACCAGAGAAAACGACTGCGCATGCGGAGCGGACATTTACATATATTAATGAGTTCCGGGAAATCTCATGACTATGCAAATGAGTTCTTGGGAATCTTATGACTACGTATAACTTTATGGTGTATAATCTCTGAAAATCTGCAAAATCGGCGGAGCACTCACTGTGGATAATCCCCAGTGCTGCCCAGTGCTGCAATAAAGAATGCCTGCTTAATAACACACTCTGGTGTTATTGAGTTTTCTTTCGGACTCCTTACCCAGCCACACCTCGCTTCCCACTTCGGTGAGGAAAGTTAGAAAGCAAGGGGTTGGGAGATCTCTGATTTTTGTATCAGAACTGACAGGTTCGTGTATGGTTAGCACTACTGATAAATAAGAGCTATCACTATCAGTCATATTACTGAATAATGCTTTCAAGCATTTTTGGATTGGTGGTAATTACAGATTAATAGTATGATTCTTGCCATGGTAGTCTGAAGGTATTAAAAAAACAAATAGTGGGAGAGGAGACTATACTTTTTATGGGTCATTAGATTTTTTAAAAATGCCGTATTTGTGGTCACTGATAAGGTGATTATGGAGGCTGTGGCTGAAACCGTGTATGGGGATGTGTTCCTTGTCCCCCCCCTTTTTTTTTTTCTGCATTGTCTCAGAAACTGTCCTATCCCACATGCTCAGGCACCATCTTGTGGGGTACAGAACTACCTGACCTTGACGACATTTTCTGAGGCAAGAAGTTAGTCACCGAGTAGAGGTGAGCGACGTCTCCGCCCTCCACCCCCTCCACAGAGATGCATCCAGGTGACAGCTTGGCATGGGCCAATCCTACGGCGCGGGAACCCGACCTGTCCCGCACTCGCGCCTGTGAGTGGTGCAAACTGTGACTGGCGGCTCAGTGTCACATGACTCTGCAAAAATTCTCTATAAAAGAGGCCGTTACGCGCGCGCGCCCACCGCCGACTGCCCGGAATCAGCAAAGGCGCCGCGGGACGCCGTGGAACCCAGGGTGGTGACTATTCTTTCCCTCTCAACTGTTCTCTTTTCCTCTCTTCCTATTAGTTACTTCTCTCTCTCTCTCTCCCCCTTCCTTGCTCACTAAGTTGCCTCATTGTTGGACTTTATTAAGTCAAAGTTAAGTTTATTGATACCGTACCTCGGTTGTGCTTTCTCCGAACCCGGTAAAGCATACCGGGTGATTTATACCGGGTGATTAATCATGCGGGTCGCCGTGACGGACATTTAACAAGGTTAATGAAGATGGAGAATAGGGGAGGGAGAGATCTGCTTGGGAGGAGTTTGCATCTGCCTGACCGTGAAGTGTTATCCTCTTCATCTTGTACAGTTTCTAAATTGTGACACTATTTAATCATATGTTTTGGTACCGATGACTGTAACTGGACTCTCTAAAATGGGATTTTTAGAATTGATTTTTAATCTCTTTTTTAATCTATCTAAAAATCCAGTTTTTAAGAGGTGGGGATGGGGGGACAAACACTTTTATGTAATTTTTAATGTAAAATTCTACTGCCTCTGTGCTTTACAGTAGTTTATTCAGAAAGGAAACCAGCATAACATAAAATGTTATAAATGAGGAAATGACGGAGGTTTTGTTACTTAACAAATGCTCTAGAAAAACCATTTTAACAATGTAAGAAACAAGTTTTGAGCCAGATGTCTTTCAGACATGTGTGTCTTCTGGCACATGCATCCCAAAGTCCTTGGGAAGGACCAGCAGTGGTGGGCGGCCTTTATAATGTTAATCCACACTGAAATTAGTATCCCCTTGGGCTGTAACTTTTTGAATATAGAAGCAAAAAACCTTTGAAAGACATCAGTGTGTTTTGGGGGGTTGTTCCATCACACAAGTCAAGGTCGGTTCATGGTCTCCATGTAAGGAATACGTTGTTGGAAGCTTGCATTCATATATGTGCTGTGTTGACTGGCACAGATATTCATAAGTGCTAGGAGTTGTCAAAATAATTATCTCCGTTTGATGTCTGGAGTGACCATTTTCCTTTATTTACTCATGGATATTAAACGTAAGACAATTGGAATGAATATTTAACTGCTTAGGAAGTGTATGCTCATTTATAAGGTCTTCTGCATTCCCTTGCCATCATTATGAAAGCAAAAATCTTGTAGCTGCATCTTAAGGTAGAAAGTACCGTTCTCTTTCTCCTTCATTCAAATCAGGTGTCTTCCGCTAAACTTTGGGAAAGATGGCTTAAAGGGAATTGACAAGGATCGAACGAAAATTGGAGCAAGTCTGGCTGATGTTCATCCAGTGCAAATCGATTGTTCGGTGAGTATGTTTAGTTGTGGCGGTGAGATGTTTCCAGTGTTTATGAAAGCTTTCAGTAACGTGCTGTCTACAGCTCCCTGGGTTTACAGTTTTCTCTCAAGCAGTTTGAAAATTGCCCAGAACATTTCCTGTGTGCTAGCGTATAATTTCTGATGGTACCTTATCGAGGTTGCAGCTTTCTTTAACATACAAAATGTGTTCTGTTGAATTTATCTTTAGGTACCGTTTGATGGTGTGGGTGGTCTTTCTGACCACATTTCAGCTTTAAAAGAGATGGTCATTTTTCCCTTGCTTTACTCAGAAGTCTTTGAGAGATACAAAATTCAGCCTTCAAGGTAACAGACATTGTTTAAAACTAGAAGTTCTAACTCACCCGTTTTCAGGAGAATATTCAACTGAGGTATCAATATGTTACCGTGCTTCAAAATTTTCAGCAGTGGTGATGGGGTTTTTTGGCAGTAGTAAAGTAATTTCTTAAAAACGGATAGCATATATATATGTTCAAAGGATGTACAAGTCAACTTGATTAGTTAATAAGCAGGAAGGAAGCATCTACTGGGAGTCAACTGTAATTTGTTGCTTGGAAGTCCAGTTCTCTCTCCCACCGACTCTTTTTTTTTTTTTTTTCCAGTGCTCAAGTATCAATTTTACAATTGATAGGACTTGCAACTAGAACCTTGCAATGTTTGTTGTGCTTGGACTAAAATAAGAATCTGTCCACTTCTTAGACAACTAAAGTAGTTCTGCATTACGAAATGAAATTATTAGAGATTTGTTAGCTTTATATATTTTTGGTCAGCAAAACTCCATCATGGTATATTGAAATACGACTTTCAGTTCCTTGCTTTCAGTAACTTTGAAAGTATTACAAATAATGACAAGAAGATCTTTCAGTGTTTTGCTTCTTTATTCATTGAAATCCTTTTTGAAACAGCAGTGTATTGGCTTTTCGAGTTGATGGCTGTATTTAATCTGGCAATGCAGAGTATCCTCCCAGCTTTAGACTTCCTCCTCATTTCTCATCAGCAATGGATGGTCTGGGACACCAAATCCAGTAACTTAAAGCTTTTTAAGGGAGAATGAAATGCTTTACTATCAAATCTTGCCTTTTGTGCAAATAAGAATGAATATGCAGTGTATCACTGAAGAATGACCTGATGATTCATAAGTTAGCCCAGTCTCAGATTCTGCACTGAAGTTTGTTCTTGTTTGGCTTTGCTGTGCTGTAAACACCCCTGTTAGTTTGTCAGCCGTTTTGGAAGTGTCCTTCTGGGACACTACGATCTTTCCTCGAGGTTTTGTACGTCTGCGTTATTCTCTTTTTATTAATTTCATTTTCTGCCTTGTTGAATTGTGTAGGAACACAAAAGTTCCGTCTGTTTTGACTTTTCTCCCACATCAGCTGTTACTGCTGTATTCTACATGAAGTGTTTTGGTTCGGAGAGTTGTGTGTTTTAGGGATGGGGGTTATAATAGGTACTTTTCCGTGATGTTTTTTTTTTTATGTGAATCTTCTTTTTTTAATTGCAGAGGCTGTCTATTCTATGGTCCACCAGGGATTGGAAAGACACTAGTTGCTCATGCACTTGCTAATGCATGTAGCTAAGGTGACAGGAGAATAGCCTTTTTTGCGAGAAAAGGTGCTGACTGCCTGAGTAAATGGCTGGGGGAATCTGAGCAACAGCTTCGTTTATTATTTGATCAGGTAAGGTTGAAATGTGCCGTGTGTTCTGTCTGAGTTGTAACTGTAATTTTCCGTGGTCAGTATTTTTAAGAAGAAGAACTCACTCCTTTTTGTGTTTTGTCAGTTCCTGCCACTGAAATGGGTTTGTCAGTGTTTCCCTTTTCAGTGGGTTTTTTAGGGGCTTGAAATCTTGAGATGTATTGGGAAAGGTTAATAAAACAAATGAGAAAAACCTCACAAAGCAAACACCACTCCCCACCCCCCCCCCCCAAAAAAAAACCAACCACAACCCAGCCACAAAAAAAGGTTGCAAGAGGCAAGAGATGGTGGCTTTAGATCAGATTTAAATTCATAACGGAAGCTTGCTTCCAGAACCTGTAGTTGAATTAAGTCCCGTCTCTGTTCTCGGTGGTTGCCAAATAGCGGTAAAACCTACTGGTATGATTTGTTTCCGGTTCCCCAGTCTCAGGGGGTTGACAGAGGCTGCTGTCTTCTGTTACTCGTGCCACTTACTCCATTAGCCCCATTAGTAGAGGTCCCTGGTGCTGTTCTGAAAAATCTAGTTCCAGTGACTTTCCAACGATAACATTTTTCACGCATTTTTCTCTTTAAAATAGTGCTGGTTTACTTATGTCAATATTCCTGTGTTATCATTCTAGGCCTACCAGATGCGACCTTCAATTATTTTCTTTGATGAGATAGACGGTCTTGCTCCTGCGCGGTCCAGTAAACAAGACCAAAGTTATAGGTAACACATTTTTTTATCTACATAGGAGCTGCTTGATCTTTGTGAAAAGAAGAGCACAACCTGTTTAACTTTATGTGACACATTCATTTGTCCTGAAAACTAGTAATTCAATGCTACGAAATTTCAGATGATCTTTAAACAAGAATTGAAAACAATTCATAAGCCTGTCATCAGCACAAGGCCTGTGTTACCTTATCTATTTTTTTATGTCTTAAAATGAGTCTTTCACTGCTTAGCATCTCATCAGTCAAAGCTTGTCCTTTTTGAGTGATCATTGGAGAAGTTCACGTAGAACGTAACAAAATTTACTAAACCAGTGAATGAAAATTATATTTTCCTGTTAGCTCTATTGTATCCACACTTCTGGCACTTATGGACGGCTTAGGCAGCAGAGGAGAGATTGTGGTAATCAGAGCCACCAACAGACTGGATTCTATAGATCCTGCTTTACGAAGACCTGGACGCTTTGATCGAGAGTTCCTCTTCAGCTTGCCAAACGAAGAGGTCAGAACTTCAACTCAGCGTTAATGCTAATGTGGCAAAGTCCGTCTTTATAACAAAACCACCTAACAGTGCAATATCACAGAGCAGTTCAAGTCAAAATCAGTATTGTACAACTTGGACAGAAGCGGGTATCTGGAGAGGCTGTGCTGTACTGTGGAGGGCAGATCTGGTACTGAATATATATGATTAAGACGATTTCAACAAGTAGTCAGTTGTAGGATTAGTTTGGTTTCACTGGGACCGGACAAGAAAATGGCATGCTGCTAGCCATTGAAATGTTTAAGGAGAAAAGTCTGCATTAGCCATAAATTACTGCTACCTCATTTTGAAAATGAAAGAAATGGTGTGCACGCAAGAATTTCTTTTTGCTGACAAAAACTTTTCTCAAGGCTGGTGCTGGAGCAAATTAAGGTTTTTCATTCCCAAAGCGGTTCGTGTTTGCTTACTTATTTAATCCCCTTAGGCACGTTCATCCTGAAGTGCTCTTGCTCTCAGTTGTTGGTTTATGAATGGATAGTGGATGTACTTGTGTTGGATTGTTCCCAGGCTGGGCGTCCTGGGAGAGAATATCTATAAGTATTTTGGGATCTGATGTTTTTACTGGTACTTAGTAACAGGGACTTGAACAGCGATGTGAAGTACGCTGCCCAGGTGCAGGGCTTGGGAAGCTTCGAGTTCAATGGCAATAGCTAAGCAATGAAAACCAGGTGTACAGGAACCAAAAAATATTGGAGGGGGAAGATAGTGTGCAAAACTGGAACCCTGTTCTTGTGTTTTTTACTCTGGCTATCACTGATATTTCTTTTTCTTTTATTCACACCTTTTGGAAAAAGGATAAAATGTGTATTGGATTGAAGGCTAGTAAAAGTGCCCTAAACAGTGTATAAACATTTGCCTACAGTTTTAATCTGCTTTCAGAAACAGGAGGGGAGGTGCCGTGAAACAGATCTAGTACGTGATTCCCTGCTGTGGAAGAATTCTAGAAACTGCCATAATTAATCTGTGTACCTGGAAATACTTAAATGACAGTCTTGCTAAGATGAGAGACGAGGAGAGACAACGTTTGACATTTTCTGGATCAGTGACAGTCTTTGAGTCATAATTGTTATTCTTTAGAGTAACTGTAGCAATTTGAAACGTAGTGCTAGGGCTGCTTTCCTGGAATGAACTGGCAGAAAAGCAGATGTGCTGAACTAATGAGACTGTCACCATGAAATTTTGCTACATTTGAGAGAATTTTCTTTGCTCAAGAATCTCTGATTGCAGATAATGTTTTTTACTACAGTCTTTTCCTCAGGACCATTAGGTCTCATACTTGTGGAAACTGACTTTTTATGGAAGCTATAAATGCCTTTTATTTCACTGCAGCCCCCCAGAAAGAGTTTAATGGAACAAGTTGAGAATTGTTAAATTTCCTGCTTGAAAAAGCAGAGAGCATATTAAGTGAACTTCAAAATACTTAAAAGTTTCGCAGATAAGAAAAGTATTTGTATTAATGTGAGGGGTTTTGGGGTTTTGTGTTGTGGGTTTTTTGTTTTTGTGGGTTTTTTTGTTTGTTTGGTTGGGGTTTGTTTTTGTTTTTGTTTTTTTTTAAGAGAAAACTTAGGAAAAACTAAAACGCAACCATTTTGTTTCCAGGCTAGAAAAGGGATTTTCAAGATTCACACACGAGACTGGACCCCTAAGCCATCAGACATGTTGCTGGAGGAGCTAGCTGAAAAATGTGTTGGTAAGCTTGAAAACAAAGTGAGTTACTGTATGTAACTGAGTCCTAAGGAATCTGAGCTTGTAGCAGGCAGTACCCGAGCTCTTGTGTCTTGCTGCAGAGCGAGGCAGTGAGGCAGCTGGCACCCCTTGGGACCAAAGAAAGTTAGATGCTTCTTTTAATTTTCTTGTTGTCTCTCAGCACATTGAATGGGTTTTGGGCATCTTCCTCGGGAGTAAAGCTTTGATTAGGAGGCTGCTTCGTAAGCGCAGGATATCAGGCTGCGAGCCACATAACAAAACTCCTTTGCAGTGCAGTAACTCTTTAAATTCTCTCTTAACTTGTTAATTTTTGGCTGCATACAAAGCCTTTCATTGTTGCACTTTGGAAGCCTTGGCCTTGACCTCTGTGTTGCCTGAGACTGACGTAACATTTGATTCTTGTTTTGGTTATTAGGATACTGTGGTGCTGATATTAAAGGCTTATGTGCTGAAGCTGTCCTCTGCGCTTTGCGCCGCCGCTATCCTCAGATCTACACAAGTAGCAAGAAACTGCAGTTAGATACTGCTTCCATTAAAGTAACAGCACAGGATTTTGTCATAGCTATGCAGAAGACTGTTCCAGCTTCACAGAGGGCTGTGGCTTCACCTGGGCAAGCGCTACCACCTATTTCAAAACCGCTGCTTGAAAATACACTAGGAAGAATTCTACAAGCCTTGCGGAGAGTATTTCCCCACGCAGCGCTTGCACTAAAGAAGGACCAACAGCAAGGTACAACAGTAACGTCCACTTCTTCAAAATTCTGCTAAAGCAAAAACTTCTGATTTGTGCAATCAGCACACACAAACCTCTCAGCCTTAACGACAGTAGAATTTGATAATATGCCTGTGCACGCCTCTTTTTCAGGCATATCGTGCATAGTTTTTATTCTGGATTCTAAACTGAAGTGCTGGATTGGAGCTGTGAATGACTTGCAATAAGCAGTGGAGAACTATGCGTTCCCTACTACAGCACCCTGTTTCTGATAGTAGCTAACATCATGCTCAGCATTTGTAGAGGTGGATCTAAGGTTTAATGTATGAGGCACCTCTCAAAATAAATGTTTAGATGGGGGGGAAGGGTGTTTTTACATGAATGCTTCTAATTCCCATCTGAAGAATGTCAGAATCACAATACAAGTACAAGGGGGTCAAGCTAAATCCTGTTTTAGCTATCGTGATTTTTCACTGCAGTCTCTTAATTTTAAACGTTTGTGGATCACGCCGTACACTTGCGCGTGAGATCAGAATGTTCTAGTAGCGTATACTTTGGGGCTTGGCTTGCATCACATGTGTGAGCTCCCACTCCTGACTGCGTCAGCCCTGATCGGGTTTATTGGTGACAGCAAATAAATTGATAAACTCCCTCCACTGCTGATTAATGGAGATCCATGAATAGTTAGTTCTTATGCTAATCCCTGGAGAATATTTTACCAGTATTACTCCCAGTAGAGCTGGTAGATGATTTGCATTGGTAAAACAGAGGCAGAAACCCACCAACAAAAGAAAAGCAGAGAGGCTAAGGGATCGGTAATTGCACCTCCTCTCTGTTGTCCACCTTTCATTACCTCCTCCTTTGGCGATCTTTGAGGAGCCTTATTTAGAAGATGGGTTGGTCTGTATATTCCGACTCACTAGTCGTAGACAAATGGAAGTCTGTGGCCATGGCATTCACTTAATTTCCCCACATCCAGTGGGGGAAACCTGCTCCAGAAAGAAGTGGCCTTGTTGGGTTTTTCAGGTGTCTACGAGCTAGAGAAGTTGTTCCTAATCATCTTCATTCTAAGGACAAAACCCTCCCAAGTTTTCACCAACAGAGAGGTATACCTTATGCAAATCCTGGGACTTAGGACAGCTTTGCAGGGACTTGTGCGATCTCCTTAGGTCTGTGGTAGGATGAACTCTTCAGGAAATAGCACTCAGCGTTTGCCCTCAAATGAAGAAATACAAGGGGTTTCCAGCACTCATTTAGAAGCTGTATTAATGCTAGAGGGAGATACGGATCATTCAGGAGAGTTAACAAACCTCTCTTGTCTTTCAGACAGTTTAAATCATATTTTAAGAAATGATGTGATTGACAGTGATGATGAATCACCATCAATCTTTGAAGATAAGCCAACACATAAAATGCCTGGTAGGCAAAAGGAAAGATTCCTCAGTTTTAGCAGGTAAATGTTTGTCCCCTTTATGTTTATATTTTTAAGATGGCTGGGTCTGTAAACAGTTTTGACGTGAGGGGTGGCAGATGAAGGAGTGAAATGTGGGTGGGGGATGTATAATATTGGCAAGAAGTGACTGGGAAGATCCAGCTGGGTACTAATGTTCTAATGGAATACACTGCCGTAACCCGTGAAACTGAACGGCCCAGCCCTCTTCTTCCTAAGTTGAAGTGAGCCATACGCTATTAGAACGTGTTGATTTAATCCATGGTATTCCTTGAAAGAGTCAAAACCAAATAAATGTGCTGTCTGTCCTTTTAATGAAAAAACCTGTATGGATTTGTGTAGCCATCTTTTGCCTTTCTACCTTCCAAGATTGTTTAACTAGTAGTGAATTACATAGCAGAAACAAAATTGAGAAATGGTTTTTTAAAACACTGTGAGTGCGGCGGGCGACAAGGAAGGCACAGACTCTGAGATGGAAGATGCAAGGGCCTGAAGCCGAAAGGCCTAAGGCTTTTTTATTGTTATTCTACTACCCTGTTTAACTGCTACAATGCAGGAGCCAGACTATGCAGTTCAAGATAACATCAACATTCACACGCTAAGCACTCATCACCCATTCTGGGAAGAGCCACAGTGTCCTGGGCTCAAAACATCAACGACCATTCCCTGTTTTCAGCTCTGTGTTCAGAACTGACCTTCAACACATGTTTACTTCTTTCATGCCTCAAAAGGCCCTGTGAAATGGTCTCGGCTCCTTTATCTTAGAAGCAAGCAAAACCTATTCTCAGTGCAGTGGTCCCAAGCAAATCTTCTGCTCCCCAAGTAAAGCACAGCTGTTTGCAGGCCGAGGGTCTTCCACATGTGACACTGGTTAGCCTGCTAAGTTTATGTTAATCTTTTGACATTTTAATGTGGAAGTCATCTAAGCCAACAGTTGAAAAAATAGATTGTTGTCGTCACTGTTGGCTCAGTTATTTTTCTCAATTTCTATTGCTGTGCTGTCCAGAAAATCTTCTGACCTGCTGAGCTTGATTAGGTCTCTAGGATCTTTGATTTCAGTCAGTACAACGGTACAACAGTGTTGTGGTGGAAACAAGAAATGCTCTTCACAAATGTGTTTCATGCCAGTAAAGCAAGATTGCTAGGAAATTAATACGCAATTCAAAGATGAAACAATGAGAATGACTGGATAAAATAAATAGAAATCTCATATGTATTTAGTGTACTGCTGTAATGTAACCAATCCAATTGTGTACTTCTTCAGTACAGCTAATGTGTTTCAGTGCCCACGTTCAGTTTTTTCTAGAAATGTTGTTCTGCTCCTTCCTTCCCACCATCTCCAGGAACTATGGCCAAATTTCAGCTAAACTTGACAGATGTAGAGACCTCACTGTTACTTAAACTCAAGACTTAACTGAAAATTAGTGTGTACAGGCGGTGAAGAGATGCAGATTGGTGTGTGCTGAGAGAGAGAGAGTTATTGTTCTTCCCCATATCAGGTTACCAACCTGTTGTGGTGTGTGTATGTAGCTGAACAGTCCCCCTGTGTGATTTAAGAGCTGTTACTTAACCCAGCCAAACAAATAGCAGACATGCTGGGGATTGACAGGGTTTCTTAGGGGAGGTATGGTGCAAGTTTGTAAGAAAATGGGCTTTGATAGTCTTCCTGATCACAGACCAGCTTATTATTTGCTGGAATATGGAGAGTATTTACAAAAAAAGAAAAAAAAGCATATAGGAAAAAAACTTTTAACATCTGTGTGCCTATTCGTCACTTCATTTTTAAACTTGTTTTCTTCTTATTGTTCTAGAAATGCGTATGACCAGCCAAGATCTTGCAGGCCACGGTTCTTACTAGTTGGAGAGCCAGGATATGGGCAAGCTTCTCATTTGGCACCTGCTACTGCCCTGGAAAAGTTTCCAGTTTATGCACTAGACACATCGGTTTTGTTCACTAGCGTCACATCGCCGGCAGAAATGTGTGCGCAGGTATCCTCTTTCTCTTTAATCTCATAGGATTCATGAACTGTATAGAAACTAGTAAAGTAAGCAAAATGAATTGTTAACGGAGGTGGCCCGGTTTGAATGTGCCGATAGGTTTACCTCTTTTTGAAAATCCACTTTTCTTCTAATTAAACAGTGAGGATGTTGCTAGCAGCTCAGAAAGCTGGGAGGTGCTGCTAATGAACCCCTCTTTATGGCAAGAAATCCTGCCCATCTCAGTGGGATCCAGCAAGTTGTTTTCATTGCTTTGTAAGACTCTGTGCTCCCCGTAGATGGCTCTGCATCAGCCTGACTGCGTGTCGTGCGCTTTTTGTAGCCTTCTTTTTTATTATATTTGTAAGGCAATCAAGGTTTTGGGAAAAAGTAGTGTTTCTTTTTTTTTTTACATATACATATGCAGCTTCTACTGCTGCAGTGTATGCAGTAAAAGCATTAAAGTTCATGGAATGCTTACATTTGTACACCGGTATGCTTTTATTAACTAGGAAAATTAAATATAAGCAGATTTAGTGCTGTTTTCCTTTTTACTTTTAGGCATGAAATCCATTGCATTGTTTGGCATCACTGTATTAAAATTTTTTGACCTTTAGTAGCAGCCTTTGAGAGCTGTACAAGTAAGGACAGACCCATTACGTGACTGGGTACTCGTTTGTCACGTAAGAGGAACAAATCCTTTTTTGTGATGTAATGGTTGCATCTGCGGTCATGTAACTACCACGTCTAGTCACTGCCTGGACATACCACGTGTGCTCCCCATCTTGTGATGGGAACTCCCAGAATATTGATAATCTGAAAGGGTGCACAGAGAAATTTGTCGTGTGAAAGGACTGTTGCCACTTCCTTCATGCGGTAGATGCACGTCCTCTTCTGTGACTGAGGAACCATCTGTAGGCAATGGCTTGTGGTCTTCCAAAGCACATCACCTGGTCTGGTGGATCCTTTGGTAAGGAGGGGCTGTGAGTAATTTAGCTGTTCAGGCAGGCTGAAGACGGGTCACCTCTTCTAAAATGTACTTGAAATTATCAATTGTAACCAGGCTTCTTTCACAGTGTCAGCCCTCATCTTTTCACACAGGTCTTTGTTTGTTCAGACTGTGCTCCAGACTGACTTGGATATGTGCCCGCTCTGAATTGAAAATTGTGTAGTCGCAGTCGTGTATCATTTTACCGAGACTAATACATCTTGCTGAAGGGCTAGTCTTGTTTTTTCAGGCACACCAGCACACCAGCCGAGTTGTGAGGCTCTTTAGGAGTTCTCTTACACCTAAGTAGTTTTGAAGTCGGGCAGAGATTCAGATCTGTTTCTGTCTGCATAGCAATGTCTGTACTTGAGCCAAAGTGAAAATTTTACGTTATTGTTAAGGTGGTGTTCTTTGTTTTGATGTTTGGGCTTCATATACTCCTATGTCATAAGACAGTTTGAGTGATACATAGTTATTTATTAGCCTATTCTGCACGGTTTAGTTTTCTTATCCAAGCTTTCATTTTACCAGTTGATGCGAGAAGCTCAAAGAACAGCACCAAGTATAATTTATATCCCACGTATCCATTTGTGGTGCGAGGCTGTTGGACCTGGAGTGAACGCTACTTTTACAACACTACTGCAGAACATGCCAGCATTTGCTCCGGTTTTGCTGCTTGCAACATCTGATGTGTGTCATGCAGATCTCCCAGAAGAGGTATTTCTTTCTGTTGATACTTTTCTTACTTTTTTGTTCCATTTCTTGTTAATTTATAAATCCTGTAAGCGTTGGAGTACTGTGCACTCTTAGGCAAATTCATCCTGTTATTACCCAGGCACCGTAAGCAGGTCTCTTAAAAATTTGCTTAGACAAAACGGTGCTGAAAACATTTGTCTAAAGTCTTTTCTGAGTAAAGAGACTGACTTTGACCCAACTTTTTCCCCCTTCTCACACACTCATGCTTATTAGACAGATGCATAAATTTACTTCAGACAGTAATTCCAGTGACTTGAAGATGGTTAGTTATGTACTTAGTCAACAATACATGGTGCTTGAAATGTAAATGGGAAAAAGATATTTTTACTGAAAAGTGAAAGACATTTTTACGGGAAAAGTATGGTGGTCACACTGTTAATGGTGGAATGTAATTTCAACTTTAAAACCTTTAATAAAAATTTCAATTCCTTTCTTCATATGGGTGAAAGCTTTACAAATTAGAAACCTACGTTCCAACTTTTGTTTAAGTAACTTGGAAATCAATTTTTTAGTTGTATTCCTTAACAGAATTCAGTAAGAACACATGCTTAGCTTTCTAGACATCTGAGAGTGTGCCTTAAAGGAAGGTGTTCAAAATGTGAATATGCTGCTCTGATTATTTTGTGTCAGCTGGGGGGAGGGGGACTTACCTAGATGTGTTGATCATCAAAGGCTTTGAAAGGGCTTAACTTTCTACAGAAGTTTTTATACTGTTAATAAATTACTTCTAAAATAAGTATTGAAATTCCTTCCACACCTGTTGGTAGTAGAGATTGAAAAATGGAGTAAAACTTGGAAGTATGCCAGACACCTCATTTAAATTAATTTAAAAAAAGCGCAACCAAAAAAAAAAACCACAACACACCCAAAAAAAACCCCACACCTTACCAAAAAGCCTGCACTTGTCTCCTGAACCCTGCCTGTTCCCTCTATAGCTGCCATCCAGATTCTAACTGAAGGAGAGCGAGGCAGGTAAATATGAAATAAGCAGTCTTGGAGGTGGTGAATGTCACGACTTTATCAGTGTATCATATGGTCCCTTCATTGAGCTTTAATTCTAGAGGTGTTCCTAGAGAAGATATTTTAATTTGCCGTGCTAACCTGTGAAAGTCTAGCCTTTTAAGGCCAAGAAGATAACTTTTCACAGTTGTTCTTATCTAGATGATTATTCAGTTTAATTTAGAAAGGTACTCATCTTTTTTTTTGGAATAGAATATGAATTTGCGTGGCCTTATATCTGAAATATCTTCTCATGCTTTAGATAAAAGAATTGTTTAATAATGATTGCGAAAAAGTTTTTGAAGTCCCGTTGCCTAATATGGAAGAAAGAAGAACATTTTTTGAGGACTTAATTGTAAATCAAGCAGCTAAACTTCCTGCATCAGAAAACAGCCCAGGTGAGGATATTCTACATAGAAAACTTTGCTAACTGTAAGTTAATAGCTATACAGTATCTGGTGGTAACTTTCTATCAATAATTTTTCATATGCTTGTATTTGAGTACCATAAATTGACTCAAAGTTTCTGACGAAATTAAGCTTGGCGGCCATTGGAAGTACTGCCTGTAGCACCGCCGCCTAAGACACTGGCCTTGATGACCCAGCTGACATTTAATGGCTCCTCAATTGCTACCTCGTGAAGTCAAAAATGTTGTACGTGTCAGTTTCTGAATACTCAGACTAGTTTTTAGTTATATGAAACAGTATTTTTCCCTTCCCTGCACTGATAATAGCTAAAATCTATTGCCACCTCTTACTGTGATTTCCAAATGAAGGGGGAAAGGGGAAAAAAATAGGGGAGCAATAATGATAGATGAGTAGAGGAAAGATCATTATTTCCTCACTTTTCCTGTGAAAAGGACATAAAAGAACAAGGGGACTTGGGTTTCTTTCAGTTAAAGTGCATGAGACGGTGTGAAGTTCCCTGGTCTCACTGGCATGCCTGGGAATTCTGCCATTGACTTCACCCGTATGCTTTGTGCAGTACTCTGTGAATACAAAGAATGGTGGGTTTTTCTGGAAGGCAAAAATGCAAAGTGTGTTTTAACCACCATTAAATGAATCAGAAAGCAGATGTGGTGTAAGCCTTTATGGACAATTTTTTCTCCAGCAGATATTCCCTTAAAATTGTCTCTTTTAACTCTGCCCAACATGTGTTTAGCTTTTGAAGTTTACAGCTTTATAAAAGATTTGAAGAAGGGCTCATCTCCAAACGCTTTTCTGTTGTTCATCTGTATTAGTTCACATAATAAGACAGTAAGCAACTTCACCCAATAACCTTGCTTTGCAGTAATACTTCCTGTCTAAAGTAAGAATTTTCTGCTCAAAGAATCTTGAAGCTGATGGTTTTGTGAATGAAATTCTGTAGCTGGCTTTTAAAATCTAATAGCAACTTGACCTCATTAACTTGCAACTTTTTCTCTAGGCATATGTAGGGAGACAGACAATGATACTTGAGCTCCTTTGATCGTTTTCCTTGTGAGTCCAGTAAGATAAGGATGCTGCATTTTGAAGGAAGAATTGTTTCGGTGATGTTTTGGATTGCTTTTTCTGCTATCTCTTTATAGATATGTCAAAAAGAAAACGCAAAAAGAACAAAGGGTCTTCAGGTATCCCGTCGAAGAGGGGGCATTTTCAGTTCAATAAAGAGAATGAAGTTCCAGAAGACCAAAATGAAGTAGAGAGTGATGAAGAGTCCCCAGAAAAACAAAATGGTAAGTGAAAGGTCAAACAGGTCATGTAGCTCCTATTTCTTCCTGAGAAGGATGACACTATTCATTAGGTTTTAGCCTTCTTTCATTCCATTCTGTTATTTCTGTGGTAGCTCTCTGAAATCAGCACGCAGTGTTTCTGGCATAATGATGCTGCCCCTCTAGTTATGCTAGCCAAACTCATGTTTTTCTACAGCTGCTGTTTTTTTGATTCTGAATTTTGTTTTTCAAGTGGTACCTAATTGAAAAACACGCGTTGACTTTCTCTTATTGTATGAGTATCTTCCCAGTAACGAGCAGCGTTAAGTTAAAAAGCTGTACTCTAAGCAGTGTGGACCCAGAGTCACACATGGAATAGAAGACTTATGTCCTAACGTTTGCAGTGTAAGATGTGTTTCCTAATCTAAATTACTTTGTAGTTTTACTGTGCAGTGCTGTAATGGCAACGTGACTATGTTTTTTTCCTGTGTTTACCCTGCCTTTTTCTCTAGTGCTTTTTTTTGTGTGTCTGAATTTCTAATTTTTATGGAGCGGTGACTTTTGCCAGAAAGAAAGTAAAAGTCAAGCATTTCTCAGTGAAAAAATGGTAACAGTTCAGTCTCTGTCATTGCAGAGAGACACACTATTCCAGTACAGGATACTTCACTGATACTGTGTTCCAGATAAACAGAAATCCTGACTTAAGAAATTTTGTGTCTTTCCAGATTTGGGGGTACACTGTGTGACTCGTGCAAGACGTTCTCGGCTGGAAGAGCAACGGGTGACAGGTGTCGAAAAAGCAACGGAAATTCTCACACAGCCAGTGATTGTGGATTACTGTGAGCTCCAAGTAAGTCTAATTTCAATTTTGTTCATACTGAAGTAGGATATTTTCTTGCTTACATGTACAGTTGTAAATTAAGTCAGCTGTTCACAGAATCACAGAACATTAGGGATTGGAAGGGACCTTGAAAGATCATCTAGTCCAATCCCCCTGCCGGAGCAGGATTGCCTAGACCATATCACACAGGAACATGTCCAGGCGGGTTTTGAATGTCTCCAGAGAAGGAGACTCCACAACCTCTCTGGGCAGCCTGTTCCAGTGTTCGGTCACCCTCACCGTAAAGAAGTTTTTCCTCATATTTATGTGGAACCTCCTGTGTTCCAGCTTGCACCCATTGCCCCTTGTCCTGTCAAGGGATGTCACTGAGAAGAGCCTGGCTCCATCCTCATGACACTTGCCCTTTACATATTTATAAACATTAATGAGGTCACCCCTCAGTCTCCTCTTCTCTAAGCTAAAGAGACCCAGCTCCCTCAGCCTCTCCTCATAAGGGAGATGTTCCACTCCCTTAATCATTTCGTGGCTCTGTGCTGGACTCTCCCTAGCAGTTGCCTGTCCTTGAACCGAGGGGCCCAGAACTGGACACAATATTCCAGATGCGGCCTCACCAGGGCAGAGTAGAGGGGGAGGAGAACCTCTCTTGACCTGCTAACCACACCCCTTCTAATACACCCCAGGATGCCATTGGCCTTCTTGGCCACAAGGGCACACTGCTGGCTCATGGTCATCCTGCTGTCCACTAGGACCCCCAGGTCCCTTTCCCCTACGCTGGTCTCCAACAGCTCTGTCCCCAACTTTTACTTGTACATGGGGTTGTTCTTGCCCAGATGCAGGACTCTACACTTGCCCTTGTTATATTTCATTAAATTTCTCCCCGCCCAACTCTCCAGCCTGTCTAGGTCTCTCTGAATGGCTGCGCAGCCTTCCAGTGCGTCAGCCACTCCTCCCAGTTTTGTGTCATCAGCGAATTTGCTGACAGTGCACTCTATTCCCTCATCCAAGTCATTAATGACTATATTGAATAGAACTGGTCCCAGTACCGACCCTTGAGGGACTCCGCTAGACACAGGCCTCCAACTGGACTCTGTCCGATTGACCACCACTCTCTGGCTTCTTTCCTTCAGCCAGTTCACAATCCACCTCACTACCCGATCATCCAGACCACAATTCCTCAGTTTAGCTGTTAACCAATGCCAATTAAAACAATTTACAGGAAGGATATATCGATTGTGAAATAATTCAACCTGTAACGGACTATGACTGCTGTGTTTCCGCACCTGGTGTAGACGGCTGTTCTTGCTTTTGGTGAACTGAATTTTAGGCGACTTGGTTCTCTTCCTCATTTCTAATTTAAAAGGGCCTGTTGAATTTTAAAATAGCCCGCTGACAACCTGCTAGTACTGTTGGTTATTAAAGTCTTAAGAGTTTTCCTGATGGATTTGGGGGTTTTGTTTTGGGTTTTTTTGCACGTTTTTGATTATTAGGAACCTGAAAAGGACCTTTATTTCTAGCAATGATGAGTTTAAACCTTAAGTTAGCAGGTTCACATCAAGCTCATCATGGAAAAAATATTAATACCTACTTTTCTGAATCCCTTTCAAAATCCAGTGTTAAAATGCAGCATTCACACAGTTACAGTGTTGTAAGGGTTTTCCAGTCCCTTGCAGGAGGCAAGTTGCTGTCCTAGGCGAGAGTTGGGGAAAGGGTTAAAACTGGGCCTAGCTGCAGGGTGTAAAAGAGGTTCCTTTGCATGAATGGAGAGGTTGGAACAAAGACCTGATCTTCAGGGCATATTGCAGTGAGGAAAACTAGGAAAATTGCTGGGTTGGAGTCCTGGACGTAGGCCAGTGCAGAGGAGGGCTGCTTTTTACCTGCCGTGATGAGAGAGGGAGTATTACATGGATGTTTCCCCTATGTGGGGAGAATGTGACCAGATAGGAATCCCCTTTGGTGAAGCGGCTTGTCGACACAATTTCTGTCCCATTTTTAAGCTGTGACCTAATTTGTAGAGGTAAAACTGACTTTTTAAAGCTGGCTTCCTAAGGAAGCAGGTTTCAGGGGGTTTTGTTGTTCATGTCTGCCTGTGTACGGAGAGAAGCCCCACAGAGTTTTCCTAGAGTCAGGGTGCTAACAGCGTGTGTTTGGAAGTTATTGCCCACTGGAAACGGTATGGTAGAGCCCTTATATGTGTTTCAGCTTATATATGTTTCAGCTATGAGGAGAGCTACAGTCATGAAATGTGTCTTCTAGAAAACTTGTTTCGTTAACATGGGTGCCGTTGGAACTAGCTGCTCATACCAGAGCGCCTCTTTGGAACTCAAGTGTGGTGAATCAATCGCTCTCGTGAGACCCCACCTGGAGTACTGCGTCCAGCTCTGGGGCCCCCAACAGAAGAAGGACATGGAGCTGTTGGAACGAGTCCAGAGGAGGGCCACGAAGATGATGAGAGGGCTGGAGCACCTCTCCTATGAAGACAGGCTGAGAGAGTTGGGGCTCTTCAGCCTGGAGAAGAGAAGGCTCCGAGGAGACCTCATAGCAGCCTTCCAGTACCTGAAGGGGGCCTACAGGAAAGCTGGGGAGGGACTTTTCACAAGGGCAAGTAGTGATAGGACAAAGGGTAATGGTTTTAAACTGAAAGAGGTTAGATTTAGATTAGATATTAGGAAGAAATTCTTTCCTGTGAGGGTAGTGAGACACTGGAAGAGGTTGCCTGGAGAAGCTGTAGATGCCCCCTCCCTGGCAGTGTTCAAGGCCAGATTGGATGAGGCTTTGAGCAACCTGGTCTAGCGGAAAGGTGTCCCTGCCTGTGGCAGGGGGTTGGAACTAGATGATCTTTAGGGTCCCTTCCCACCCAAACCACTCTATGATTCTATGAATAAGCTAGGTGAACCTCCCAAATGTAGCTGCTTTGTTTTGTTTGGGGGTTTTTTTGTTTGTTCATTTGCTTGGTAATAGGCCTAGAACTTTGTGAAGATGTAGAGGAGCATGCAGTCATCTACGTGGCAGTGGTTAGAAATAGTTTCACACGGGATGTTGACCATACACCTCTGTCACATCCTACCTTTTCTGTTTTCAGCAGCTGAAAGCACTCTGCATCGGTTTTGTGTGTCTTATCTGCACGTTGTACAGAATGAAGTTGAGGGGAATGTTCAAATTTTGTGCTCGCTGACCCAAGGGAGGCAGAGTTTGATGACGGGCAGTTGGGAGGCAGTCCTATTTTCATTTGGTATGGCTGCTCTCTTAAGCTACATCTTCACAACCTCACCCGACACACAGTTCCTAAACAGCCGCAGCAGTGGAAGAAGGTGCTGCCACTAGCTTGGTACTGCTGCTTTCCCAGATATTATCACATTTCCATCTCTGGTAACAGAAGCAACTGTGTGAGAGGTTGGTAACCTGCTACAGGCCGAGTCACCCTGCTGGTTGATCCGCTCTGCAGTTTAAAGGCAGGAGCTAACTGATCTAACTTTTCTTCCTGATCTGCTTCAGACACTCGAGCAGTGTGTTCTGCCAGCAGAGCTGCAGGCATGGTACGCGTTCAGCTAATGGGTAAAGGTGAGCACCTAAGGATGCTTCCGTTGCCAGCTGGCACAGCTGTATCGAGAAAATCTGTAGCCTGGCTTCCAAAGGCCCATTTTACAGTGCCCTGCATTGCAGCAACACTTTCTCTAATGAAATGCAACAGTGGGTTTGCTGTAGCAGCTACTCTACGGCAAAATGGATCGTGTCATTCCCTGCTGTTCTGGAAGCAGCTGATTCGCAATTTTGATCGTCGCTGTAATAGATCGATCAGTAATAAAATATTGTCTGAAATGTAAGCCTTCCTTTTCTCTGAAGTACGAAAAATTAACTCATTTTCTCCAGTTAAATCTTGTGAGCTGTTTAATCTGGTCTCTAAAGTGTCACTCATTTTATTTAACAAGGTAAGACAGCAGGATGTCACTTGTGGTGTTATTGTTTAGCTTCTGAAAACATAAAGAGCCTTTGCAAAGGATCTGGCACTACTCTAAACTTGCCGTTTCCTTTTTTTTTTTCCTTCAGGAACTGTTGCATTTTGTCACTGTGATAACTGAGAACTTCAATGTATTCGCTTTGGAAAAACTACATGCTCTTCTCAGCCAGTGCATTTACCAACATCGGGAGGCTTACAACAAAACCGAATTAGTGAAGGTAATTTTTTTTGTAGCACTTTCTATCACTGTCACGCACGTGTGTGTTATGCATGCGTATGTGTGCACTCTGGACATCACGCTATTTAGCATGACTCTTTACTGCTTAGTTGCCTGTGTTACAAGACTTTCTCATTTCAGCCTGGAAAACGTTTGTCCCTATTGCAAAACCATTGTTGTATTTGGCATAATTGTTGGCAGTTGCAGCAGGAAAAGGCTTGCACTTGAAGACAATGGGTCCACCCACACAGCCCTCTCAAAGCAGTTAACCGCAGTTTGTCAATAGTCCTTCTCCAGAACCTTTTTAAGGGTGGGGGGCTATGAAAGGAGGGCGCTTTTCTCAGCCTGTCGCTTCCTCTTTCTCCCCTTACAGGCAGTCAGACGTGGCAATACTTCGTATAGTAGTCATTCCATTCTTGAAAAGAAATGAAGTACGAAACATAACAAGAGGTTGAGACTTTTCTCTAGTCTCGCCATAATCTCTTCTTAACTAGCATGGCTCGAGCATCTGTAGTTTGACGTAAGGGGAGATTTCTGCCTGTGCCAGTTTAATGCTCATGAGTCAAATTCTCCGATCTTTGTGTAAGGGAGGATTTCTGAGTTGTTGGAACTCAGCAGAAATTTTCCAGAGGCATCCATGGTCCCAGTCAGGTATTCCCAGTATTGAGTCGATTTAGATAGGCTGCATATTCAGTCTTCAGATTCACCATCTGTGAATCCAGTTGTCTTTGAGATGCTTGTGCCCAAGAATAGATAAAATTCTTTATGCCTCTCAGTCTGCCTTAAAAAAGAAGAAGCCTCTTCTCTTCAGCCCTGGTCGTCTGGATCTCTTCTTCTGCATCTGATGGAGAGTTAGAATGGACGCTCCGTTCTGATTGTGCGACAGTGAGGATTATTTGGAATCGGGGAGGCCATTCCTGAAAAATGCGCCCTTCTCTCATCCAGTATAATGCTGTGGTTTAGCATGAGAAGGGTTTATTTCTGTTATCTCAGGGCTTGTGAACTTGTGTGACTTAACTTTTAATGCTTAAATTAAAAGGGACTTGATTTCTTTGTTTTCTACTTCTACATTTAGCTTTAACAAAAAAAAAACCCTATTCAGAGGGCCTGTGCAAGTCAGTCAGGAGCAGGCTCTACTGTACTAAGAGACAGACTTTAACAAGTAATTAGTCAGAGTGCGGGAAATAACATTTCCAGCTTTTAGTTGTGGCTTCTCAGGAACTGTCTCCTCTTTCTACCTGTTGAAGCCACTGTTGATACAGATCCGCAGTCTCTTGATACAGATCCATACAGTTTCTCTAGACTGCTCTCTCTTTTGGCTGCCTAAGGATGCGTTTGAAGCTAGTGGGTATAGAAAGACATTGTGATGGTGGTAGCACATGTATTTGCTAAATATTACTAATAATTGTATGTATGTACAGATTCTTTCTTCTTTTATGAAAAAAGAAACAGGGTTCTTAAGCTTTTATTCACGCTGACTGATAGTTTGTCTTTTTTTCTTACTAGGAAATGAGGAAAGAAATTGAAGCCTTCGGTCATGCACAGTGATACCTGATTTCAGCATCCTCCTGCCCTGTAATGTTTCCTTTTCATTGAATGCTGTTATAAAGAGAATAAAGATTACTTCTACATACCTATTCATACATATATTAGAATGTATGAATAAATACATTTATTTATTTATAAAATTTGTCTTAAAATTTCTTAAGAAAGCTCATTTTATTTTATTTTATATTTTCGTCCTTTATATGTATTTTTATGTGACATACTGCTGTGATTGCCCTTGGAACACTGCAGATCTGAACACCTCCCAGATAATTTCGGTACCTCTCTTTAAAAGAAAACGATTGAAAACTTGATAAACTCCTATCACTGGCATATTTTTGCCTGTCATAAAAAACTAACTTGAAACAAAGCAAGATCTACTACTGTAACTTTCTAAGGCGAAGTTTAGTCTTGCTTGTCATAATGACAACCTTCTTGATACTGGGGCATAGCATTTTAATATAAACTGTTAGTTGCAGGTCAAGTGGCTTGTAGTTGAATTAAATTGTAAATAGTTTTCTAATTCCCTGGAGAGAATTGCATCTTGTTTATTAAATAAAAATGAATATATTGTTCGTGATAAAAAAGTCTCACAGAAGGCGGCTGAGGACCTCCACGTCCAGCTGGCTGCAAAGAGGCCTCATCTCATGTGAGCACCCTCAGCCAAAGGTGTGAGGAGTTACAGGGGCAGCTCACACAGATGACGGATAAAAACACCAGACTGGCTGCAGAAAATTCTCACCTCCATGGGCAGATGCGCTGGGTAGAAGAGGCAGAAGCTGAAAATGCTGACCTGAAGTGTCAGCTAACGTGAGTGGCAGAGCAGCGAAATTCTGTTACCCAAGCCATCAGCTCTCTTCAAACCCGGTTGAAAGATGCAGAACGCAAACTGAAAGCCGCGACAGAAAGGGCAGAAAGTGCTCAGGCAGAACTAAAAAGGCACCACGAAGAGGCCATGCAACTCTTTTGAGCCCAGGTGAGTGAACTGCAGAACCACTTTCAGAGACCATCAGAGTCAGCTTGGGCATAAGACAGTCCTGCCTCCTGCCTTCTTTCAGAGAAGGACCCCACAAGGGAGACACAAGAACCACTAGCAGGCAAACAATCCATAATCCTGCAGGCTCTGGGACAACAACTGTGGGAAAGCTTTGAACATTCATAGCTCAATACAGCTACGATCATTGGGATGGTCCCAAGGAGCAGCCTGAACTAGAGAGGTTCCTCTAACTGCTGGACAATATGTTTCTGTCTTTGGACAGGTCCATGAAGACAGTTGGTCTGAGGGAGAGCTGGCGGATGGCACAAGAGGATTCATCCCCTCTAATGCCGCCGAAGAAGATTCAGATGATGACCTGGAGAACGAGAACTGGAATGATCCTCATTATTATATTTTCGGTTTCTTGCCTATTTTGGAGGAAGATGAAGAGGATCTAGGTGTAGGTCTCAGGCTAAAAAGCACAAAAACAAGGGGTTCTAATAAACGTAGCCTATATCACCCTCCAGAATATCTACAGAAGTGAATTTATACTTTAAAGTCTTTTTTCTTCTTTTTTAGACTTTTACATTTTCTAGCATGGGGGGTCCTCTGGGGCCTCCAACAGGCCTCAGCAAAGCCCGGAGAAGGCTCCAGGGCACTCTGGAGGGTAACGAGGGCTCTGCATGGACCCCTGCAGAGCCTGGATAAGGCTCCAGGGCATGCTGGAGATTAATTAGGGCCTCGCATGGGCAAAGGCCCCTGGAGCAACTCAGCCACCTCAGAGCACTGCTGCTCTTGGCAGCGATGGGGACCCTCCTATTAGTGCTGGCCGCTGTGCATGTCCTCACCGTGGGGAGCACAGAGCAGAGAGAAGCGAAAGAGCCAGTGGCACTGCTCAAGGGACTGTCTGCGCAGACATTGGTTGTGCGCCAGGGAAGGATGTTTGCAGGGCTCCTCGAACCCACGGCTGCCCCTGCATTCGCAGCCTGGAAGGAAGCTGAATGAATGGACTGGCCTTGGCAAGGGCCTTCCAGAGCGGCCCCACGCCCTGTCCCCAGCCTGAAGTGGCCCTGCAGGTCTTTTGTCTCAGAGATGCTTCTGCTGCCTTCCTGCGAGTGTTGCCCATTAAAGCACTCCTGCGTGGGAAGCTTGATGCCTGGTCGTATGACTGCTAATGGCACCCACCGCGCATGCACGTGTGCGTGTGTCCAAAGGCTGCTCACGCACAAAGCACCCTGAGGAGCATGTCCTCGATGAAATCCCCTGTGCTTGTTGCTTGTGCTCCTTGGCAGCATTTCACAGACTGCTTTCAGTGAGTTTAACACCTTCCATAAGCCAACCTGAGGCAGCTGTCTTCTTCCTGCAAGCCTGTTTGAGTTGATGGTCTTATTAAAAAAAATTAGCCAGCTAACAATTGCATAATGATTAATCAGAACTCTGAGAGATTTTTTAACTATCAATCAGATGTGTAAAACCCACATATTTTTACTTGTCCTTATCCTTGTTATTTTCTCCCTCTTTCCCACCTCTTGTACTCTTCAATTACCTTTGATCAGTTTTGACACTATTTACGAAAACAGAAGCTATCTTTTGTTTTGTTTGTATTACTTTAAGTACAAATATTTCTAATCCACGTTGAAACCTTTGAGTCCTAAAGAAATAATAAATCATAAAATTTAATGAATATTTTCCTACAAGAACTTTGAACTCTTTCAGACTTACAGGAGCAGGTTAGATTCAAATTTCCAAACTGAATTTGTCTCAGAAGTTCTCACTGAAGGAAAACTTAAACAGGATTAACTTCCCATTTTGTCACTCAGGAAAGATGCAACAGCAAAACAATCTTCTTAATTGTTTCTTCACAATATTTTCTGATTTGAAGTGATAAGTATTTTTCAGGTATTCAAAATCTTCTAAAATCATACCATCTTGATAGAGTTGCCAGAACTAACTTCTTATGAGAACAGTTCCTGGATTGTCAGTACCACTGACTAAATCGCAGCTGTTTTCTTGGCCAGCACCTACAATATTTTTATTGATGCTTCTGTGCTGGGGATGAAAAGGATTTGCATCCTGCATATTTCCTCTGGTATTTAATCTTTATTTTGACTATATGTACAGCACAATTACTCAACATAAATACTGTCATTTTGCAGGTCATGTTCTAAACTAATTTGTATTTGATGCTCTTAAAATTCATATTTTATAAAACTTTGAAAATTTTGTTTTGATAAATTTGCTGAGATATGGATCTATACTAGAGATTCTCATTTATTGGAAATATTTACATAGAAACATATTTCCAGTTTACCAAATCAAACAAAATTTCTGTTTTTCACTGAAGACCACAAGGTGGCATGTGAAACACAATAAACATGAAAGAAAACAGCAGAAAACTAGCACACAGTTCTACCTGATGATCATTATCTGAAAATTCAAACAGTTTTAAGAAGCAGTCAAAATTTTTTGTGGGGTTTTGTCTTTTTCAGTCCAAGCTCTTTACATTGGAAACGGATTAACGTGCACAAGCCTTTTATTAACAAGGAGAGACTTTTATTTCTGATATAAAAGTATATTGGAGCATTCTAACACAGACACTGGGTCTTGTTACCCACAGAATCAAAATACAGAACAATCACTGTAAACTTCAGAAAATGTATTCCATTACTTCCATTCAACAGCCATAAGAACCATCGTGTATGCAGCTGCGGTATGCTAAATCTTCATTTTAATGAAAACTTCATTAACAGTTTTTGTTAAACATTAAACTATATTTTAAAATGTATAAATAAGGCATCTGGTACTGTTGTGCTACAACATGGAAGGTCTGAGCCTGTTCACACTGATGTCTGTTTGAGTACAATGACAAATTTTTCATTATCTCGCACACTTCTGAATTCAGCAGAGTCAGCAGATGTCTTTGGGATGCCTAAAGGACGCTAAAGGTGTGAGAATGTTAACTGTTAGGAGCTAGCTGTTTTCGTCATTGCCAATAAAGAGTGTATCATGTTGATGTGTCTAGTTTTCTGAATTGCACTCCAGGGAAACACCTTCATTCCGCAGATGACTTCAAATGCATTCCCAAACCCCCAAAATGTCTTTCTGCCCCATCCCAACTACCAGCTCAGACTGTTTGTGCTATTTTCCCCATCTGATGGTGAGCTATGGTAACTCCAGGCCAGTTAAATCTTTACAGGCATTTCATATATTGGCCAAGTGTCAATAAGCTGATGGAAGACTCCTACAGAAGAGGTCTGTGTGCTCCAGCCTAGAGAACTGGGAAAGGGTCATGCTAATACCTATAGGCATTCAGATAACTTGAACCTGTAGGAGTGGTGTTTGGTACCCTATGCATGGGGGCTGGTAAACGGGGTCCTCATTTAATATCTGTTTTACACATATATTGTTCATGAAAATATTCCACCTTCTTTTTTGGGTTTTTTCAAGATATTTTTCTGGAATTTACCCTCTCCCAAAGTGTTACATTTGTGTTGAAAATATGCCTTACGTTATTTCCAGATGACACATGCTAATTACATATACAAACAAGAAGAGAGGGCCATGTGTTTACTCCTGAAAACCAAGGAAATGATTAACATGGTTGATTCATTTTGGCTTACTATAAATTCCTTAAGACATAAGTACTGTTGCTAAAAGCCATAGACCTTCAGCAGAATACTCATCAGGCACTACCTGCTCCTAAATGAACACAAATTAATTGCACTTACAAAATGACTAAGGCTTGGATTATCAGTGAATGGGGTTGAATGTTGTAGTCCACAAACACCAGGGAGGCTTTATTTCTCTATTTAAAAAACAAACAAACAAAAAACCCACAAAACTGTTGCATAACCATCAGCTTTATACAAGAAAAATGACCTTTCATTAAATGAAAGAGTATCTATTAGATATGGTCCAGAATCACAGAATTTGGGCAAGACTTGACCTTGCTCAGGCCTGAAAGGTTTCAAACCTGGAGCTGGAAACTGGGGCTGTTGCTTCCATGGAACGTTCAGTCTTGTACTGTACTAAGTATGCTCAGTTCCTACAAGTCTTAGTTTCTCATTTCACTTACAGATAGGCTGCATCTTAATTTGATTTCAAGGCACATAGTGTTGTCAAATAAACGTGCCAATTTTTAACCCTTACTGAAGTGCCAACACAAAACACAACGCAAATGCAATTGTTTAGCATTTCCAATCCCCACGTGACCACCTGGTTCTATGCATCCATTTGATTACAGAATCACAGAATCAACCAGGTTGGAAGACACCTCAGGGATCATCGAGTCCAACCGTTGCCCTTACACCACCATGTCAACTAGACCATGGCACTAAGTGCCATGTCCAGTCTTTTCTTAAACACATCCAGAGATGGTGACTCCACCACCTCCCTGGGCAGCCCATTCCAATGTCTAATAACCCTTTCTGAAAAGAAATTCTTCCTAATGTCCAACCTGAACCTCCCCTGGCAAAGCTTGAGGCTATGTCCTCTTGTCCTATCGCTAGTTGCCCGGGAGAAGAGGCCGACTCCCACTCCACTACAACCTCCCTTCAGGTAGTTGTAGACTGCAATAAGGTCACCTCTGAGCCTCCTCTTCTCCAGGCTAAACAACCCCAGCTCCCTCAGCCATTCCTCGTAGGTCAGACCCTCCAGACCCTTCACCAGCTTGGTTGCCCTCCTCTGGACTCGCTCCAACACCTCAACATCTTTCTTGAAGTGTGGGGCCCAGAACTGGACACAGTACTCAAGGTACGGCCTCACCAGTGCTGAGTACAGAGGGACGATCAGTTCCCTAGACCGGCTGACTACACTATTCCTAACAGAGGCCAGGATGCCATTGGCCTTCTTGGCCACCTGGGCACACTGCTGGCTCATGTTTAGCCGGCTGTCGATCAGCACCCCCAAGTCTCTTTCCACCGGGCCGCCTTCTAACCACTCTTTCCCCAGCCTGTAGCGCTGCATGGGGTTGTTGTGGCCGAAGTGTAAGACCCGGCACTTGTTCTTGTTGAACCTCATGCCGTTGGTCTCGGCCCATCTATCTAACCTGTCCAAATCCCTCTGAAGGGCCTTCCTACCCTCCAGCAGATCGACACTCCCACCCAGCTTGGTGTCATCTGCAAATTTGCTGAGATCCCTACATCTCAATCCCTACGTCTAGATCATCTATAAAGATATTGAACAGCACCGGCCCCAGAACTGAGCCCTGGGGAACACCGCTAGTGACTGGCTGCCAGTTGGACTTTGCCCCATTCACCACCACTCTCTGGGCTCGGCCATCAGCTAGTTTTTAACCCATCGAAGAGTCCACCCATCCAAGCCCTGGGTAGCTAGTTTGTCTAGGAGGATGCTGTGGGAGACAGTGTCGAATGCCTTACTGAAGTCTAGATAGACTACATCCACAGCCCTGCCCTCATCTACTAAGCGGGTCACTTGGTCATAGAAGGAGACCAGGTTGGTCAAGCAGGACCTGCCTTTCATGAATCCATGCTGGCTGGCCCCGATGCCCCGATTGTCCTGCATGTGCCGTGTAATGGCACTCAGGATGATCTGTTCCACCACCTTGCCTGGCACCGAGGTCAGGCTGACAGGCCTATAGTTCCCTGGATCCTCCTTCCGGCCCTTCTTGTAGATGGGCGTTACGTTTGCTAATTTCCAGTCAGCTGGAACTTCTCCAGTTAACCAGGACTGCCGGTAGATAATCGAGAGTGGTTTGGCAAGTTCATTTGCCAGTTCCTTCATTACTCTGGGGTGAATCCCATGTGGGCCCATAGCCTTGTGGGTGTCCAACTGGCACAGCAGGTCACTAACCATCTCCTCCTGGATTACGGGAGGTTCACACAGCCCCCCGTCCCTAACTTCAGGCTCTGAAGTTTTTAGTCTGATTTTGAAGTCTGATTACCTAGACTTCTCCTTGTAGTCTTGAAGTAAAGTAGTGACTGTTATCTTTTATAGCTCTGTCATGACTGACATCTTGACAGCTTTTGGAGAGAATTGTAGCTATTCAAGTTATAGGACAGAGCTCCAACAGATTATGTACTTGTGGGAACTGTAATTTCGGACCTGGGAGATTTTTTACACTCTAGGCAGTGCTTTACATCAAATCTGCCACACTTGTGTAAGTATAAATTTTAAAAGAGAAAACAGGGCAGAAAAATAAATTTTGCTCTATGGCACTGCTGAAAGTAAATTTTTCAGCTTGCTCTCAGCTGTAATAACTGTGTGAGAAACACCAAGAACATCAACATTTTAGACTGAAAATCAAAATAAAGGTTAAAACCTAGAAGCAGGGGGGAGGGGGAAGCTGAAGCATTTGAGGAAATAACGCCAGCCTAAAAAAATGAACATAGCCTGATCCTGAACACAGCAGACCACCGAATGCCTTATACCACTTGTGCTAGTAAATTCAGAGGTGTCAGGGAATGCTCCCAGGCCCTGGCACTAGGTATTCTGACAGAAGATTGTTCTATTAGAAGACTATTAGAATAAACCCTTTTGACTCATGAGAAATACCACTCTCCTAAGCAGTCCTCCTGCTTCAGGAGTTAGAGCCAGGAACTATTCTTAACAGGCATTTCTGATGCAGATTCTCTGTTTTGGGTGGATGACAGTCATCCCATGCTAGCTGGCCTCCTAGCTAAGAAATGGTCCAGTGAATGTTTAATTTATTATCGTGGGATTCAGCACCAAGAGACCTGGGCTCCATGTGACCTCAGAGAATCCAAGACAGCAGATGTTGAAAAAAAGCACAGAAAAATACCATAGTGTTACTGTGTCCAAGCAGAATACATCAAAATCTCCCCCTTTCCCTTCCTCCTTCTCTACCAAGCTTTTTCCTCTGCATTACTTCCGCACAGAAAGCTGCACTGGGTTCATGCAAAGCAGGGGGCTAGGAAGAGTACTGGCATCATATCCCACAAGCAAGAAGAGAAAGGAGGAAGCTTATTGAAAACAGCAAATAAACATTGAAATGATTCAAGCGTGAGGTGGCTTTGTTAAACTGCTAGTGCTGAAAGGAAATATCATTTATCTTCAAGAGAGCACCAGAGTTTATCCTGATGTTACACTTATGACTTGTCATCACCACATGGGCACTGCTGCAGCTAAAGCCCAAGATGGAAACGAAATCCCAGATGACTCAGAAGTATGGTGCTTCCAAGCGTTCCCTCCCTCCCTCCAAGCAGCTAGAAAAGCTCCTCGCAGCTCTGCCCCTTCATTCAGTCAGCTGGGTAGTGTCGACATGGTACAATAGCTGGATACAAGTACTTTTATGCAGATCTCTTAATGCAAAACTGTGTAAACAGTCATCTAAAACAACAGGTAATTTCCAAAATAATTCAGATGTTCAGGAATGGCCCAGCTAGTGTGTGGCACATGCTAAAAAGGAGGGGTTAATTAAGGCTAGTAGGAGACTACACGTGTGATTGCAAAGGGTGTTGGTTTCTGGGGTGCTCCTCAGTTGTAGCCCTCGCTATCAATAAATCCGAGAAAGTGGATCATTATATTGCCAGGGTAGCAGCAGGCAAAACAGGATCTCGTCCAGAATCTAAACACCTGGTGTTCTGTTTCAGAAAATATCAGGGTTGGGAATGATTTCTCACTCATAAGAACAAGCACGATTGATGAGGTTATTACCAAACTCCTTCACTCCTGCTCTGTAGATAGTACAAAATATTCAGACAAATTATTCCTTTTAAAAAAGCTATTAAAAACCAAATACCCATTCTCTTTTCATTTAAAAGCTTGGAAAATCCACCAAAAAAACCCCAAAGATTATGGCATTATGATTACCAAATAAAAACTAATTTTCTAAAACAGGGTCCTTTACACAACTCTAAATACACAAATAAAATTCAGGGACTATCAAGAGTTAAGAGAAAAATGTCTTTTCCCAAAATGTTTCAGAATATTTAGTAGGTAACAGGGTCTGTTACGTTTAAGTCCAACAGAAAAGACAGTAGTTTTATGAGAGATATAACAGCTAAATACATAAGTCCATGTTCTGACTATTGCCGTGCTTTTATATTACTTCATATGATCATGTAAATAGTTTTAACTAAGTGATACAGATTAGTGTATTTAAGATTAGCATTTTCCTGTCCTCAGGTTAGTCACATCCAGTAAATCTTGATAATGGATATTAAATGTTATATGTTCATAGGAAATTATATTAGTTACCTGAACAAATGTTCAATTATCTTTACAAGACATAACCACTTTCTCTATTTGATTTTAATCACTTATCATTTGCTTTTTTACTATCTTGCTACAAATATGGCAGCTTGCTATGCAAATTTGTGGGCAAGATAATAATTCCATTTTGCTGGGCTTGTCATTTTAAATCCTGCCGTAAAAACAATCCTACTTGCAAAATACCTGTAAATATCACCAAAAAGAAGAAGAAAAAAAAGTAGCCTAAAAAAAACCAAGGAAAGGCCCCGACAGAGCCAAAGTAAGGATGTATTTATGAGGCAGGACAGATGGTGACCATCACAGTCCTGGTGCCACTGTTTGGTGGGAGCTATTGGTAGCTGTCCTCTCTGAATATTGCATCACTTGGTATGGGAAGCACAGCACAAGAAGACGAGGCAGCTGAGGTGGAAGAATATGATGCACAGGCAGATCTCAGTTCTTTTCCAGATAGGACACAGCTAGGTGACACATCCAGACTAAGATCCGTTCTCAATCCCAACACACAGTCATTGCCTAAGTGTTTGATATAGTCCATTTTATAGGATCATTTGATTGTCACCTCTGATCTGCAGTGTAATTCCAGCTGTTTCATTAAACCCAGACATATCTATAAAAAAAATGACCTGAGGCATACAGGCAGTATAAATTACACTTTCACAACTGGGAACAAACCAGAAAGTTATTGCTTCTAAAAACTGGCATACAAGGAGAAACTGCACTGAAAGGAAAGTATTTGAAACAACAACAAATTGAACCTGATTTATTTAGGGAGAAAATTACCCCTCTTTGGCTAGGATTAAATCAGTTTTTAAAACTGCGTCATGAAACCACAGCTTCTTTAAATCTGAACATCTTGCCTTGACAACGAAGGGATCTGTACAACCTTCTGTGCTGTTGCAGAAACACAGTCAATCTGTTGATTTTCAAAAACAACATAACTGGATTTGGTGTTTAATGTTCATAAAAATGAAGGCACTAATATTCTTCTGGATAGAGGGACAAGACTGCCACAAGTTACTTCAGAAAAACTTGCCTTCAGCAAGCAGAAGACAACGCTCATAAACATAGCTGTGACACTTTCAAAATCAGTTTCGACAAATAATTCTTAAATTCAAGAAAGATAATTACATTAATTACAATACTAATCAAATCATGAGGAATATTACACACAAAAAAATATCCTCTTTGCTGTGGGCCTTTGCTTATCTCATTATCAATGTGGACCTTCAGAAAATTCCCATGTGAAGGGAAGACCCAGAACAAAGACTTCTTAACAAGAATGAAAAGGTCAACGTGGAATTCTCAAAAGTTAAAAATTCAAAGAAAAAACCTGTTTATCTGAAGAAAGAAAGAAGAAGCAGTTGTTTATCTGCTACGTGGTCTAAATGCTGTTTCCATCATTTAGAAACAGTATTTAACAAAAGCTTTTGTTTTATCAAAAGCCTGATCTACCTTAGGAAGCCCACCCGAATACGGATCCTGTCTACAATCATAATGAAGGACTTGGAAACTTCTCTTTTGAGTATGAAGAGTACTTTTTTATTCTTATGCCCATTAGATAACAAGCGACGTGAAAGGCACAGTTTACTGTACTAGGTCATTTATCACCTGACACAGTGAGACAGATGGCAAATTACAGATTACATCCCCTGCTCCTTCAAAAGTAGCAGCAGCACTGTCAGAAACAGTGTGGACTTAATTAGGCCCCCAAAAAGTTTATTGCATAAATAACACATTAAAGGTGATATCAGATATTCTACCAGTTGTTTTTATTAGTATACTATGCATCTTCTCTATTGTCAACCGCACATTTTCAAATTACAGTTTAACACTTCTGTGCTTTGCTAAAGGCCTCTGCAGTAACAAGCAAAGCTGTTCCTATGTGGTCTGACAGCCAGCCCCAGGAACAGGAAGAAAACACAAACCTACTTTTCCTCCCCAGTCCTGTGCTCAGGCCCTCGGACCTAGATTCTGACTTTGTGGTCCATATTCTTTCTTTATCCCAGGATTAATCAGATAGATAGAAATAAACAAGTTAATTTATTCATAAAGTCTATTTGCTCACTGCTTTAGAATTTCCTACAGATTTAATGCTTCAACGTGATTCCAGCAAACTGGGGTGAAAAATGCCAGTGCTTTGAGATACAGATATGCTCAGGTTTCTTCTAGGTGAGCATTGTATCCCACTAACACCACCAGACAGGAACGCACAAATTAGCACTGGCACAGCAGCTTCACTACACATTGTCTCCATCACCCTTCTCTTCTCGTAATGATCACACCTTTGGGAGGAGCTGCACTTCCTCTGTGAGTGAAGTTTGAGCTGCCATTATGGTTGCATAGACAGATAGATGGATTTTTTACAAGAAAATGCTTATTTTCTCAATCTTCAGCATACTGAAAGCACAAAACCTAATCAGAGTTCACCATTTAGTCACTGATTATCCTTAAATCTGCCATTGATTTTTCCTGCAGGTCACTTTGCACTTATTACAAGAAGGGATCCTGCTTACATTTACAGATACCAAAGGGATTTTAAGTAAAAATCAGTAACACTGAGAACAATACAGTTTAGATTTTTTTACATGTGATGAACTGCTGAAACAAGTTAGGTCTTACACTGAGAAATACACTTATGAAGGTACTTCTCAAAAATCGTTAAAAGTTATTAAAAAGAAAATCAACTGCACGTATGATGAGTGAGTGTAATATAAGTCTCTCAGATATGAAGTTGTGACCCAACTTACAGCTGGAAATAGAAAGTCAGCAGGTATTGCTACATGGCTTTCCTGAATGTCCTCACAGCATTGATTTAAAGCCAATTATGCAGTTAATCTAAAAATCGGAACACCATGTATAATACTTCAATTGATGTCACGTGGTATTTGAGTTTTACAACAGTTACCGGTTTCAACACAATCTCAAAGGAATATTTTAAACTTTAATTTGCACTGCAATTACTTTGCATTTTAGCTGCAGTTTATGCCACATCAACAATGAAACCTTGAACCAGCTGTGATGCCACTTATGTCATTTGAAAGAATGCCTTTGAGTTCTGTCCAGGGGCGGATCAGGAGCCAGTTGAGAGTTTGTGGGTGCGAATTAAGGGGCAGGCTGGCAGGGGTGATACTGTTGTGGGTGTCTATTACAGGCCACCGGATCAGGATGAGGAGGGTGATGAGGCCTTCTACAGGCAGCTGAGAGCAGTCTCGCAATTACAGGGCCTGGTTGTCGTGGGGGATTTCAACTACCCTGATATTTGCTGGGAGGCCTACTCAGCCAGCCATCCTCAGTCCAGGAGGTTCCTCCAGTGCATTGATGATAACTTTCTGATGCAAATGGTGGATGAGCCAACTAGGAGAGGAGCGCTGCTGGATCTTATCCTCACTAACAAGGAGGGTCTGGTTGAAGCGGTGAAGGTTGAGGGCAGCCTTGGTTGTAGTGACCATGAGATGGTAGAGTTCAGGATCTCATGTGGCAGGAACAGAATAGCTAGCAGAATCACAACCCTGGACTTCAGGAGGGCCAACTTTGGCCTTTTCAAGCAATTACTAGGGGAAATCCCATGGGACAGGGTACTAGAAGGTAAGGGGGCCCAAGATAGTTGGTTAGCATTCAAGGACTGCTTCTTCCGAGCTCAAGATCAGAGCATCCCAACAGGTAGGAAGTCAAGGAAGGGTACCAGGAGACCTGCATGGTTAAACAGGGAACTGCTGGGCAAACTCAAGTGGAAGAAGAGGGTGTACAGAGCATGGAAGGAGGGGCTGGCCACTTGGGAGGAATATAAGTCTGTTGTCAGAGGATGTAGGGAGGCAACTAGGAAAGCTAAGGCCTCCTTGGAATTAAATCTTGTAAGAGAGGTCAAGGACAACAGAAAGGGCTTCTTCAAATACATTGCAGGTAAAGCCAACACTAGAGGCAATGTAGGCCCACTGACGAATGAGGTGGGGGCCCTGGAGACAGAGGATAAAAAGAAGGCGGAGTTACTGAATGTCTTCTTTGCCTCTGTCTATACTGCTGGAGGCTGTCCTGAGGAGCCCCGGACCCCTGAGGCCCCAGAAGAAGTCGGGATAGAGGAGGCATCTGTCTTGGTAGATGAGGGCTGGGTCAGGGACCAATTAAACAATCTGGACGTCCATAAATCCATGGGCCCTGATGGGATGCACCCGCGGGTGCTGAGGGAGCTGGCGGAAGTCATTGCTAGGCCACTCTCCATCATCTTTGCTAAGTCGTGGGCAACGGGAGAGGTGCCTCAGGACTGGAGGAAAGCGAATGTCACTCCAGTCTTCAAAAAGGGCAAGAAGGAGGACCCAGGTAACTATAGACCGGTCAGCCTCACCTTCATCCCCGGAAAGGTAATGAACAACTTGTCCTTGGTGCTGTCTCTAGGCACATCAAGGATAGGGGGATCATTAGGGGCACTCAGCATGGCTTCACCAAGGGAAAGTCATGCTTAACCAACTTGATAGCCTTTTATGAGGACGTAACCCGGTGGATAGATGATGGTAAAGCTGTGGATGTGGTCTATCTCGATTTCAGTAAAGCATTTGACACGGTCTCCCACAGCATCCTCGCAGCTAAACTGAGGAAGTGTGGTCTGGATGATCGGGTAGTGAGGTGGACTGTGAACTGGCTGAAGGAAAGAAGCCAGAGAGTGGTGGTCAATGGGACTGAGTCCAGTTGGAGGCCTGTGTCTAGCGGAGTCCATCAAGGGTCGGTACTGGGACCAGTACTATTCAATATATTCATTAATGACTTGGATGAGGGAATAGAGTGCACTGTCAGCAAGTTCGCTGATGACACAAAACTGGGAGGAGTGGCTGACACACGGGAAGGCTGCGCAGCCATTCAGAGGGACCTGGACAGGCTGGAGAGTTGGGCGGGGAGAAATTTAATGAAATATAACAAGGGCAAGTGTAGAGTCCTGCATCTGGGCAAGAACAACCCCATGTACCAGTACAAGTTGGGGACAGAGCTGTTGGAGACCAGCGTAGGGGAAAGGGACCTGGGGGTCCTAGTGGACAGCAGGATGACCATGAGCCAGCAGTGTGCCCTTGTGGCCAAGAAGGCCAATGGCATCCTGGGGTGTATTAGAAGGGGTGTGGTTAGCAGGTCGAGAGAGGTTCTCCTCCCCCTCTACTCTGCCCTGGTGAGGCCGCATCTGGAATATTGTGTCCAGTTCTGGGCCCCTCAGTTCAAGAAGGACAGGGAACTGCTAGAGAGAGTCCAGCGCAGAGCCACAAAGATGATTAAGAGAGTGGAACATCTCCCTTATGAGGAGAGGCTGAGGGAGCCTCTTTAGCTTAGAGAAGAGGAGACTGAGGGGTGACCTCATTAATGTTTATAAATATGTAAAGGGCAAGTGTCATGAGGATGGAGCCAGGCTCTTCTCAGTGACATCCCTTGACAGGACAAGGGGCAATGGGTGCAAGCTGAAACACAGGAGGTTCCACATAAATATGAGGAAAAACTTCTTTACGGTGAGGGTGACTGAACACTGGAACAGGCTGCCCAGAGAGGTTGTGGAGTCTCCTTCTCTGGAGACATTCAAAACCCGCCTGGATGCGTTCCTGTGTGATATGGTCTAGGCAATCCTGCCCCGGCAGGGGGATTGGACTAGATGATCTTTCGAGGTCCCTTCCAATCCCTAACATTCTGTGATTCTGTGATTCTGTAATATACTAATGAAAGAAAAAGGGGTTTCCAGAAGCAGTAATGATTTCTCTGATTTTTCCCTTGGAAGCCCCTGTTTGTCTTGGGAACTCCAAGTCATCAATTTATCTTTTTGGAACTTCTCTTTTGGTGTGCCAACAAAACACACAGCTCACCACAGCACTACAGCCACAAAACTCAGATCAAATAGAGCATTCCTCTCCCCTTTCCACCCTTACTAGCAAGCTTGCCTTCAAACTCTGACAAAATTCCTAAAGATCTGGAGAAAGCAGTGACTGACTACTTATTCATGTTACTCATCCTGTATTCCTTTACTGTGATGAAAACGTCAATATTGCTTCCACTCAACTAGAAGAAACTGTCCCAGTGCTGTCTCATTGTGGTCCAAAACCCACTGACATCAACGGAAACGGATGGGCTCTTCAGACAATACGTAACAGTACACTTTCGGATATATATATTACAGAAAGATATAGCTCTACACTTTATAACAAAACAATTAGTTAAATAAAAGACTATCTTAATACTTTTGGCACTGTTACCGATCTGCCACTTTTTATAACCACAATAATTTTCTTGTTTTTTAAGTTAGTATACTTAAAACTATAAGCATACATGAAAACAACACAGCACATGGCAACAGGATACTGAAATAATTTTTTGTACAGTATCTTAAAATTTTTAGTATAGTGACATTCATAATCTCTTAATGGGATATACCATAAGTATGTATTTACACAGTGGTTTTGTAGTACATGCTCATGGTATATGTCCATTGCATACTATTCTCTTTAGGAAACAAAATCTTTCGTAATATATCAAAGTGGAAACAGCATGAGAAATAGTACTACCGACATGGTAAATACAGAGAGGGTTATGCATAAACAGATAGCTAGAACCTCCTATTGCAAATACTGCAGCAAAATTACACTTCTGGGAAATCACCTCGTGTGTCTGAAGGACACAGGCTAAGTGAAAACTGAAAATAGATAAGTCAGCACTTGCTTTATGTGGCTGCTCAGTAAATTGGCAATGCTGCAGCATTTGAAGGACATAAATTGTCCAGGATATAAGAAAATAGGAAAAACATAGCAAAGCTAGCTAAAGTTACTAGGACCTAGACAGAACTTAAAAATAATTGTCATGCCTTAAAAGGCATGCTGTGAAATACTGCACAATATCATAGTTTGAAAACTTAGCTCCTTTCCCTCATTCTCTGGTCCGTATCGATTACTGGGAGAAAAGAGGAGAGGTGAAAAGCCACAGACGTTTAGCCTAAGATCCATACACACGGAAAGGCGAGGGATCTGCTCCGTTTACCTCCATTTCATCCTGCAGAACTGTCACTCCTTTTGGAAAGCTACAGACTTCTAAATTAAAGCATTTTGTTAGTCTATGAGAACTCGACTTGGTGAACAGGCCTTGCAAAACCTTCCTGCATAACCCCCCCGCAAAGCTCTCGCAGACACATCAGCCCACCAGGGCAGCTCTGAGCAGCGCCAGGGGTGAACTTGAGCTTTCTGGAAATTTCGAAACTACGTTTTTGAAACGCCGCTATCCTGAAAGATCTTCCTAGGACAGACACGGAGAGGACAAGTGAGAGCCTGCCGACAGGGGGAAGCGCTAACTCTCCTCTCGCTTCCCCTCAGCGATGAACACACCCTGACAGGCACAAACCCCGGCTGCGGCGGGCGGCCCTCCGGGCCGGGCTCGGCCCTGCCATCCCGCATCGTCTTTCGGAAACAGAAATAACACATCCCCCGCCCGCCTACCCAAACCGAGGGGGACGCTTCCCCCCTCTCCTCCATCCCCGGCCCGGGGGATGCCTCCCAGCACGACTCCCCTAGGACAGGGTGTGCAGATGCTCCGTTCCCGGCCCGGGGGATGCCTCCCGACACCACGCCCCGGTTCCCCCGAAAGAGGAGGAGGCTGCTGTCCCGGCACAGCTCTCCCGGGAGACCGCTGGGACCGGGACCGGCACCGCGCTCCCCCCGCTCGCTCCCAGCTTCCTCCTGCCCACAAGACTCATCGCGGCGGCTCCGCCTTCCCCCACTCGGGAAGCCGCGGAAGGCCGTTTTCCTGGGGGAAAGGAAGTCGCTCCTCCGTGGGGCCGAAGGACGAGCGGGCTGCCGGCGGATTGGCGAGGAGGCGGGCCCGGCAGGTGGGGGGAGAGGCAGAGAAGGAGGGTGAGAGGAGCGGCGCTCTGGGGTGCGCTGCGCCCGGCGGAGAGGCGGCGCGGCCGCCCCAGGCAGCGCGGACCCCGAGGATGAGCGGCGGGGATGGTGGAAGCCAGGCAGGGGCCATCAGCTACGCCCTTCCCTCCATCCCCTCCAACAAACTGCCGGACTTGCGTTTTATCAGCCATGGCGCTTACGGTACCGTGTCCGCCGCCCGTCACGCTGACTGGAGGGTCCCGGTGGCCCTCAAATGCCTGCAAGGGCCGCTGCTAGACAGGTAACGGGGGTGAGCAGGGGGGGACCGCCGGGATGGGGCATCCCGGAGGGTGGCGGCCCGGGGGCGGGGGGGGTGATGGGGGGGGGTAGCTCGGCAGCCGTGCCGCCCCCATCACCCTCCTCGCCCCCTGGAGAAGGACTGAACTGAACCCGCCTTTCCCCTAAAGCAGGGCGGGGGTCCCACGCTCCCTCCGTGTCCGGGACATTGCGTGAGTGCGTCCCGTCGGTGGGTAAAGCGACCACGGGTGGTGGGAGCCCGGGCTCTGCTGGGCGTGGGCCGAGTTGCAACGGCGAAGGTGCCCGCATGGGTTTCTCAGGTTGGTGGATCAAAGGCCGGGTGTCTTGTTGGGCAGCGTTGCTTTAAATCCAAGGGCAAAGAAGGTCCCACGAAGACTGATTCAGCTTGAGCCATGAGAAGGCACGTACGAGCCCCGGAGCTTCCTCTCTTCCGGTGACTGAAAATGGGTGGTTTCAGTCTCAGCATGTGAGACTCGAAGCATGTTGCCTCGTTGGAAGGTTTTTTCTTTTGCGGTGTGCACCTTGGTTCCTTCTCAAGGTGGGATTTGCACAGTTCGGCTTCTTTCTGGGACTGTTGGTTGCTAACTGTTCTGCTGAAGTATCAGCAGGATATTAAAATACAGTGATTGCTATAGATTTGTTGTTTACAGAGACAGAATATAAGGAATATATTACTGTATCCACTAGAGATTGCTTCTAGCTCCTAGAAGAAGCTTCTCCGAGACAATGCACAATTGATTTTTTTCTTTTTTGTCACTGATCTTGCAGTACCAAGAGAAGCTAATTTAAAATAATAGGCTTGTAGCCCTCCACGTACAACTGATATTTTCCATTAGCTCTTCAACTTGTAGCAATTGCGTTCCCCATTTTTCTGGGGCCCAAGTGACAGCGTGTTTATTGCAGGAGCTGTCGCTCCATGTAAGGGGCAGTGGGTAATAATTTTTCATCCATCTCTGTCTCATTCACTCCCTGTAGTGCCAATTTTTTTATCATATCAATGCAAATTTGCCTCTTCTTCTGAAGCCTGCCTGACTGTAAACCTGCCTCTCGTGTCTTATCTAGGCATCTTTAATCTTTACTGCCTCAGGTTTCTTTGATCTAGTATTAGGCATTCAGGCAGAATAGCTTCCCTCAAAACATCTAGTCTTGTGACCCAACGTGCTAGAGGATAAGTTGTTTTAAGCTATCTCACCTCTTATTCCCCAGGTGTGTATACTGAGGCTTTATCTCTGAAATCTTGCCAGGGTGAAATGGAATCTCAGTTATGTCTTTAAGCAAGAATATTGTGTTCTCTGATAAGTTTATTGTTGTTTGTTTTTTCCTTTAATTTAAATGTCTGCTTAAATCCCTGCTAATCAGAAATGCAGTGTTTATCCTCTGAACTCAGCTGGGAGAAACCAACAAATATTATTTTTAGCCTTGCAAGAATTTAGATTAGTATGACATCTAACCTGTGAAATCATGATGAAAAGGGCAACGGGGGTAATCAATAGTTCAGCCGCCTAGCATATATCATGCAAAGCTTGGAAACGCTATCAGAGGACTGAAAGCTGTAAGAAATCTGTTATTCCTGAGTCTCTGCAGCAAGTAATTTGTCAGTTGTATAGTAGGCAACATAAAATACCATCCTGTAAATGCTGTAAAGAAAAGGGAAGAGTTCACAGTGCAGTTAATTCCCCAAACAGGAAGCCTGCACTGTGTATCACAGAATCACAGAATGTTAGGGATTGGAAGGGACCTCGAAAGATCATCTAGTCCAATCCCCCTGCCGGAGCAGGATTGCCTAGACCATATCACACAGGAACGCATCCAGGCGGGTTTTGAATGTCTCCAGAGAAAGAGACTCCACAACCTCTCTGGGCAGCCTGTTCCAGTGTTCGGTCACCCTCACCGTAAAGAAGTTTTTCCTCATATTTATGTGGAACCTCCTGTGTTCCAGCTTGCACCCATTGCCCCTTGTCCTGTCAAGGGATGTCACTGAGAAGAGCCTGGCTCCATCCTCATGACACTTGCCCTTTACATATTTATAAACATTAATGAGGTCACCCCTCAGTCTCCTCTTCTCTAAGCTAAAGAGACCCAGCTCCCTCAGCCTCTCCTCATAAGGGAGATGTTCCACTCTCTTAATCATCTTTGTGGCTCTGCACTGGACTCTCTCTAGCAGTTCCCTGTCCTTCTTGAACTGAGGGGCCCAGAACTGGACACAATATTCCAGATGCGGCCTCACCAGGGCAGAGTAGAGGGGGAGGAGAACCTCTCTCGACCTGCTAACCACACCCCTTCTAATACACCCCAGGATGCCATTGGCCTTCTTGGCCACAAGGGCACACTGCTGGCTCATGGTCATCCTGCTGTCCACTAGGACCCCCAAGTCCCTTTCCCCTACGCTGGTCTCCAACAGCTCTGTCCCCAACTTGTACTGGTATATGGGGTTGTTCTTGCCCAGATGCAGGACTCTACACTTGCCCTTGTTATATTTCATTAAATTTCTCCCCGCCCAACTCTCCAGCCTGTCCAGGTCTCTCTGAATGGCTGCGCAGCCTTCCCGTGTGTCAGCCACTCCTCCCAGTTTTGTGTCATCAGCGAACTTGCTGACAGTGCACTCTATTCCCTCATCCAAGTCATTAATGAATATATTGAATAGTACTGGTCCCAGTACCGATCCTTGAGGGACTCCGCTAGACACAGGCCTCCAACTGGACTCCGTTGGAGTATCCCAGAACTTAGTGTGTGACCAGCCAAAGAGAAAGCCAGTTTGGAAGCTATTGCGGCTAGTAACTAAGTACTAGTCTCAGCATTATTCAATGCCCTTCTGGTATGGAGCAGACAAAGGTGACGTGACTTACAGACACAGGAATAGACCTTGATATGTTGCAACTGGTTTCCCAGCTACAGCTGAATCCCATGCAGATGTGCCTCACAGTCTGGGAAAACCCCTAGCTTTCTCAAACCTAGTCTTTTCTGGAGGAAGGGAGGGAGTTGTGTCTTTTGTCCCATGCTTTTCTTGAAGGCTGCCTTTTTACTTTGATCATTTCCTAGAGTTTCCTATAATAGAAGCCTTTTTCCATCACACAGATAAGGGCCAACAATTGACCTTAATTTCATCCATCTAAATTCTAAGTTTTCTTGTCATAGAAGCAGCAGGCTTTAGTTCTCCAGGCTTCCTCTTTTCCCCATATACTCTGATGGCCTTTTCTTTGTGAGGGCTAAATCTACATCAATGGGTCCAGACTGATGTGAGCCCTGAGCTTGATGGATGCAAGCCGGCTCTCACGCAGGAGCTGCATAGCCATATTAACACAGCGCTGTGCCGAGCAAATCGTTATGGGCATACCCCTGGCTTGTACATAGCTGTGCCCCAGCACAGCTGTCTTGCTTCTGAATCAGACTGGCTCACATCCAAAGGATGAGTCTTAGATGTGCTGTAAAAGTCCTGTGTTTGGTTATCCTAGTCATGTACTTGTACCTGTACCAGTCTCCACTGGTACAAAATCTAAATCTATTTTTCTTAGAATTATCCTTCATGGTCCAAGCATCCTCACTGTCAACAAACCCATTTTTTTCAAGAACATTTGAGATATCAGGCATAGCAAAAAGTTTATCATTTTTAGGGATAGAAGCATACTCATTCTTAAATAAAACTTGAGCTCCACTCTGTAGGAGATTAATATTGGGCCTCTGTGAAAACTCAGAATTTGAAGATGGGCAGTAGGATAGGACAAATGTAGTTGGTTATTACCATTATGGTTACATTGGAGTTCTGACTGTATCCTTATTTACTGGAAACATGGATGAAATGTGTGATGGAAATAGATTTGAATGGTACAACAAAACTGGGGAAGCTATCTTGTATTTGCATTTGCAGATTCTTGTTTGTCTTACAGTATCTTGTTATCAAAACAGCATAGTAGGAAACAAATGCTGCAAGGTGGTGGTACTGCATATAGGTACATAATTTTTTTAAGAGACTATAGTGAATCCAACATTTGCTTTGAGTTTCCTAGTATTGGTATGGTAACCTTTTTTGTTTGTTTCTTTTCTTTAAGTGATAGAAACCACCTTCTAAAAGAAGCAGAGATATTGCACAAAGCCAGGTTTAGTTACATTCTGCCAATTTTGGGAATTTGCAACGAGCCTGAGTTTCTGGGAATAGTAACAGAATACATGACAAATGGGTCATTAAACCAGCTTTTACATGGGGTAAGTGTACTTACAGTCTTTAAATACAATCCCCGGTTGTTTCAAATAGATTGTGATTTACATACTTAAGGGAAATACTATAGTAAAGTGTATTATTAATAATATTTCAAATTAAAGGACAGTCATTGTCACTACTAGTTTTTGGTGCTCAGATAAACTTTCTGTATCCCCAAAAAACAACCAAACTCAGCAGACTTCAGTTTTATTACACTTTTTCCTTTAATGTCGTGACCTATAACTGGCTTTATGTTGAATTATTATATACAATCACTTAAAAATCTCTGTTATTCTCTAGTTAGAAGCCGAAATACTTATGCTTACTTCAACCTGGGTGCCAGAATTATTCCAGTGTAAATATCACACAAAGATGAGGTTTTTTTCCTGAATCTGAATCTTTATAAAAAAATTGAAGGTTATGACTTTAGTTTATAGAAGTCAAATATCAGTAATCTAAACAGATATGGGTATTTCTACCACATCGTACTCTCAGGAGTAAGTTCTCCTGTGCTGAAGTCTCAGCTGTTCCCATTAGCTTGGTCTGAGCATCCAGTATTGTTACTGTAAAGCTACTGCAGTTGTGTCTCAACAGCACTGCAGTCTTGTCTACCTTTAATCAGTACATATCTCACACCCTAGAGAGCTCAGCTGTGTGTTTTTTATAAAGGCATTAGTGACAATGTAACTTTTAAGATTTCAGTTGACTTTTACTGCCTTTTTCTTGGTGTATTAATATTTATAAAGGTAGTATTTGGTGCCTAGTTTCACCACAGCTTTTTTTTTCCCCAGTGTCAGTTGAAGATATGATTCTTGCCTTCCTTTGTGTAGTACTTACAATCTGTGGGTTGCAAGTTTCATACAGGAGTTCATCTGTAAATTATATTTCCATATGAATGAGTAATATAGTAAATGTCCTACATCATGTATACCAGTCATGAACTATTATGTGAATGCTAGGGAATGGAAACATAACACTGCATGATTAACATTTATATATTTGTTTTAACAGCTAACCAGTCTTAATGCTCAGTTACAATTTTTTAAGGAGTTCATGTAATGTATGTTTTAAAAGATTACTGTTTGTCCAAGTCACTTTGTTCTAATTATGAAAGTCTTTGTGTTGTGCTGCTAGATCAGAACAGAGGATTATATTCTGGTTTTGTGGTTTTATCTTTGCAGAAAGATGTATATCCTAACATTCCCTGGTGCCTCAGATTCCGCATTCTTTATGAAATTGCTTTGGGAGTAAACTATTTGCACAACATGAATCCTCCATTGCTGCACCATGACTTGAAAACCCAGAATATTTTGCTGGATGATGAGTTTCATGTCAAGGTAGAGTTATTTAATTCTTATGTTCTTCAGCATCCAGAATGAGTGAAAGTGTTCTAATTATTGTAGGGGAGGAAGAGTAAGGATGTGGTCATACAGAGGGGATGTAAGTGTATGCCAGATGTTTTCTTCTATCCTTGCAGACAGAACTTTTGAGTTTTTCTTTTGAAAACTCTGCTTTGCTCAAGTGTGGATTTGATCCATCTGAAAAGCCCAGAAAGCCAGAATTTGGGCTGTTTCTGCTGTAGCAGTAGCTGATACTCAACAGCAGTAACATTTTCGTATGGCAGCCTTCCAAGGGTACCTACATCTGGTCCTTTCTGAGGAGAAAATAGAAAATGTTCCTGTCTGAGACACTCAGACATGTTAGTTCTGGAGGACAGTAGATGAAATTCAAACATTAATACCCCATTTGGTATTTATCATGCAATATGTACATATATGTTCTGTTAGTGTAGTATGAGAACATGTAAAACGTAACTGCGAAATCTGAACATGTTGGAAGATGGCTTTTGTGAAGCTTTTTAGAGCAAGCAAATATACATAGAGAAGTAGTATTAGTTTAAAACCTTAATTCTGCCTTTTAAAATATCACTGCCATGATGTGAAAGAGACACTCAGTTATGACAGAATGGTTAGGTACTTCCATAATTGCAAGAGCTGGGGTTTTTTTTTTGTAAAAGACCCTCTGTTTTTAAAATTGATAGAATATACTATTCAAGTAAATGAGAAATAAGAGATAGTTTGCACTTAATTTATACTTGAATGGCGAATGCTTCAGTTGTTACTGCGAGATTAATCTTTTTGTGATTCCTTTGAGCAAGGATCAAAGATCCAGCGCTGATTTCTTCTTTCTCCATTGCAAAGACATTTTTCTTGGCAGCAAGGCGCCTTACACAGCTTTGTCTCCACTCACACCCTCAGCAGGTCATACCACCTCCCACTCAGTTGTGCTGGTATTGCCATCTCTCGAGCTTCCTGATAAACCTGATTGGGGAACTGGTCCAAGTAATTTTTTTATCCACTCTTTTTCTAATCCCTAACTGCATTGGTGTGGACTGGTGCTCTGCCTGACCGCATCTCAACAGTTGATTTGCTGGAACAATTGAAGGGAAGAGGTTAACTCTTGCATACCTGCTCTGCCTCCTGTAAGGAGTCTTTGGAAGACTGTCCTTAGGGTTTTAAGTGTTTTTTTAGGGTGAAGCAAGATTCTCTAAATTAGGACAGCTGGCAGGAAATGCAAGAAAGGTTATCATGCATGCCAAACAGAAGTATTGCATATGTATAATAGTAACACCATTCATAGAGTGCTTCTGGCTGTCCCAGATTTACTGAATGAGCAAGATAATGCGACCAGTTACAGTGAGAAAGGATTGATGAGAGTGAATTCGAGAGAAAAAAAGGTTCTTTTCTACTGTGGATTTTGACTGTATGCTCTCCAGAAGGTTTATTTCTGTTATCTTAGTTGCCACAGTGCTCGCACAGGCATCATTGCTGAAAATGTTTTTGCTCTTATGCAAATGCTGGACAAGTGCAGAGCTTGTAGCTGGCTGCTTATCTTTCTTCCTTGTATGCCAGACCCTCTACAGCTCAACCAGCAAGTTTATTCTGCTGGCTGTTTGTCTCCCTACCCATAACCTAGTCTGACATCTTGCTCCCTGGCACGTGGATGTCCGGGAATGTAAACTGAAGTCAATTAATTCTTTATGTAGATGTACTGTAAACTCCGTAGAAAGGGACAAGGCATCAGAGTGCACAGTAAACAAAATATTCAGGCACTTTTTGCAGCACAGAATTTCAGAATATCATATTTATTAATTCAAGATTAATATTTCACAGTTTTGGGGCTGAGGTGGAGTACCCTAAAATTTTTCTGTGAGAGCAACTGTCTTGGGATATCTGCAAGCTAAGTTACATAGAGCTGTTACGATTTATACTAAATGTGTGCTTTCTTCACAGTCAGGGAGCTGAAATGGTTTTTTGTTTGCTTTTTTTAAACAAAAAAAGTGATTTTCTTCATGCAGGACAGACTCCCATAGCAGATTCTCCAGTCACAGAGTATGAGTCCTTTCTTAAAAGAACAACAGGATAGGGCAATGCTATAGGGATAGCATGAGTCATGACCTGGGAATGCTTTCTCAACTGGAGTGTTTCCTGTTGCTAGGACAACCACATATTTTTTTCGTGTCAGATTAAGGAGTGACCTGTTCTTTCAGGGATATTTCAGGAATTTCTAACAACAGTCACCAAATAAATCCAGTTTTTCTTCTCAGAACAACTGATTTGTCCTTTCCAGATTGCAGACTTTGGCATGTCAAAATGGCGTGTCATATCCGTGTCGCAATCACGAAGTGAAACCTCTTTGCCAGAAGGAGGGACGATTATCTACATGCCACCTGAAGATTACAATCCCAGTCAGAAAACCCGTGCAAGTGTAAAACACGATATCTACAGGTAACTCATGTTGTTCTCAAGTGGGCTTTGCAATCTGAATTCAGATTTTATTTACTCATCTTAGACTTTAACATATTTTCAGCAATTTTGTTATTTTCAAAAGTGTTGTAAGTGTATATGCAAAATGAACCGGGGAAAATAGAACTGAGTGGTAGCTGTATTTGATCACGTGTTTCTTTAGGAAACACTGTGACAAGTGTAATGCTCCAGAAATCAAGCTAGAACTACAGAAACAGGCAGAGGAGGCTGGTTTCTATAAGTGAGTGTACGCATAGAGACAATGTAGGGAGGGGAAAAACTGCTCACACCATTATCTCAATGCACATACCCTTGTAATTTGTGCACATCAATTAACATAATTTGCAGAAGGTACTCAGGGGAAAGAAGAAAACATTATTGGAAAGGGGTTAGGAAAAAACAGGGTAATGGGATTGGAGGAGGTATTTAGAGAGATCTTAAGGAATAACTTACCTTATGAAAGTTCAGCTAGGTTTACATCAGTCAGTTCGGAGTAGTAGAAGTAACAGCATAGAAAGTAGTAGAGCGGTGGCAACCCATGTAACAAAACGGCAATTGCTCTTAGGATATCGGAGTTACAATTAGCTAATCTGAACAGGCTTGGAGAGCTCAAAAATTACTTGAACGATCGTAGAGGGAATTGTCATGTGTAACTGGAGACAGAGGAGGCATGAAGAGGCAGATCACTGTGACAAAGTCCATCTCTCTGTTGCACTCCACCACCTTTACCTTCAACTATCTTTGACAGAGTTGTATTTTGGTGAGCGATGAATCAGTCTCAGACGGTCTCACTGACTTCCAGAGAGGCCACTATTTCTCTTAATTATCTCTTACCCTTAACAGGAACATGAAGTTCTTTTATATTCTTGTCCAAAGAATAGAGATGGTAACATACCATCTGGTTGAAGAGTCTTGTTGAAGAGGTGAAGGTTGAGGGCAGCCTTGGTTGTAGTGACCATGAGATGGTAGAGTTCAGGATCTAATGTGGCAGGAACAGAATAGCTAGCAGAATCACAACCCTGGACTTCAGGAGGGCCAACTTTGGCCTTTTCAAGCAATTGCTAGGGGAAATCCCATGGGACAGGGTACTAGAAGGTAAGGGGGCCCAAGATAGTTGGTTAGCATTCAAGGACTGCTTCTTCCGAGCTCAAGATCAGAGCATCCCAACAGGTAGGAAGTCAAGGAAGGGTACCAGGAGACCTGCATGGTTAAACAGGGAACTGCTGGGCAAACTCAAGTGGAAGAAGAGGGTGTACAGATCATGGAAGGAGGGGCTGGCCACTTGGGAGGAATATAAGTCTGTTGTCAGAGGATGTAGGGAGGCAACTAGGAAAGCTAAGGCCTCCTTGGAATTAAACCTTGCAAGAGAGGTCAAGGACAACAGAAAGGGCTTCTTCAAATACATTGCAGGTAAAGCCAACACTAGAGGCAATGTAGGCCCACTGATGAATGAGGTGGGGGCCCTGGAGACAGAGGATAAAAAGAAGGCGGAGTTACTGAATGTCTTCTTTGCCTCTGTCTGTACTGCTGGAGGCTGTCCTGAGGAGCCCCGGACGCCTGAGGCCCCAGAAGAAGTCAGGATAGAGGAGGCATCTGTCTTGGTAGATGAGGGCTGGGTCAGGGACCAATTAAACAATCTGGACGTCCATAAATCCATGGGCCCTGATGGGATGCCCCCGCGGGTGCTGAGGGAGCTGGCGGAAGTCATTGCTAGGCCACTCTCCATCATCTTTGCTAAGTCGTGGGCAACGGGAGAGGTGCCTGAGGACTGGAGGAAAGCGAATGTCACTCCAGTCTTCAAAAAGGGCAAGAAGGAGGACCTGGGTAACTATAGACCGGTCAACCTCACCTCCATCCCCGGAAAGGTGATGGAACAACTTGTCCTTGGTGCTGTCTCTAGGCACATCAAGGATAGGGGGATCATGAGGGGCACTCAGCATGGCTTCACCAAGGGAAAGTCATGCTTAACCAACTTGATAGCCTTTTATGAGGACGTAACCAGGTGGATAGATGATGGTAAAGCTGTGGATGTGGTCTATCTCGATTTCAGTAAAGCGTTTGACACGGTCTCCCACAGCATCCTCGCAGCTAAACTGAGGAAGTGTGGTCTGGATGATCGGGTAGTGAGGTGGACTGTGAACTGGCTGAAGGAAAGAAGCCAGAGAGTGGTGGTCAATAGGACAGAGTCCAGTTGGAGGCCTGTGTCTAGCGGAGTCCCTCAAGGGTCGGTACTGGGACCAGTACTATTCAATATATTCATTAATGACTTGGATGAGGGAATAGAGTGCGCTGTCAGCAAGTTCGCTGATGACACAAAACTGGGAGGAGTGGCTGACGCGCCGGAAGGCTGCGCAGCCATTCAGAGAGACCTGGGCAGGCTGGAGAGTTGGGCGGGGAGAAATTTAATGAAATATAACAAGGGCAAGTGTAGAGTCCTGCATCTGGGCAAGAACAACCCCATGTACCAGTACAAGTTGGGGGCAGAGCTGTTGGAGACCAGAAGGGGTGTGGTTAGCAGGTCGAGAGAGGTTCTCCTCCCCCTCTACTCTGCCCTGGTGAGGCCGCATCTGGAATACTGTGTCCAGTTCTGGGCCCCTCAGTTCAAGAAGGACAGGGAACTGCTAGAGAGAGTCCAGCGCAGAGCCACGAAGATGATTAAGGGAGTGGAACATCTCCCTTATGAGGAGAGGCTGAGGGAGCTGGGTCTCTTTAGCTTAGAGAAGAGGAGACTGAGGGGTGACCTCATTAATGTTTATAAATATGTAAAGGGCAAGTGTCATGAGGATGGAGCCAGGCTCTTCTCAGTGACATCCCTTGACAGGACAAGGGGCAATGGGTGCAAGCTGGAACACAGGAGGTTCCACATAAATATGAGGAAAAACTTCTTTACGGTGAGGGTGACCGAACACTGGAACAGGCTGCCCAGAGAGGTTGTGGAGTCTCTTTCTCTGGAGACATTCAAAACCCGCCTGGATGCGTTCCTGTGTGATATGGTCTAGGCAATCCTGCTCCGGCAGGGGGATTGGACTAGATGATCTTTCGAGGTCCCTTCCAATCCCTAACATTCTGTGATTCTGTGATTCTGTGATTCTGTGATACCTGCTTTCCTCATCCTTTGATGAGAAAAACTGAACTAGGAAGACAGTGAAAAGGAGTAATGATATATTATGGGGCAAGAAGTAGCAGTGTGATGTTATCTCTTCTGGCTTCTGATTTTAGAGTATTTGAAAGTGTGGCTGGTGGCTTAATGAGTGAGTGGAGATGAGGAAGACAAATGTTTGTTAGAAAGAAAAAAAAATGTGTACAAAGGAATAACAACCAATGGGAGAAAATAAGAGAGAATAAGGAATAAGAGGAAAGAGATTATTTGAGAAGACAGAAAAGAAACTGAGACAACATCATAAAGAGGGATGGCAGTTCAAGGCAGGAAGACATGAAGGTAGAGAGAGAGTGAAGGAAATGACCACAAGAAAGGTCACACAGGAAGATCTGTGCTCAGGATCAGAAGGAGATGCTATGAAGCAGAAATAAAAAAGGAAAACATGAATAGTATAAAGGGGAATCAGCAGGAAGTGGTACGCTGCAGGGTGGTAGAATTGAGAAAATTATCTTTAATTGTAGAGAGATTCCAAACTGAATGAAAGGCTGGATGTCTGATTAATTGACCACAGCAGATACAGCTGAATGTTGTTGAGATATTGAAGCTAATTTGTGGGGAAGGATCTTTCTTAAAGAAACAAATCATTTAAACAACAGTCAAGCAGCATTACTTTTTACAAAAGGAACAATTTGCCATGCCAAAAAAAATCAGGCTGCATGAATCACAGAAATGTGGTGGGATGACTCTCATGACTGGAGTGCTGCTATGGATGGCTATAAGCTCTTTAAGAGGGACAGGCGAAGCAGGAGAGGCGGTGGGGTAGCGTTGTATGTTAGGGAGTGCTTGGACTGTGTCGAAATTGAGGAAGATGATGAGGATGACAAGGTTGAATGTCTATCGGTAAAGATCAGGGGGAAGGTCGGCAGGGCGGACATTATGGTGGGAGTCTGTTATAGACCACCCAACCAGGATGAGCAGGCAGACGAGGTGTTTTACAAGTGGCTGTCAGAAGCCGCCCAGTCGCCGGCCCTTGTACTCGTGGGCGACTTCAACTTGCCAGATGTCTGCTGGAAATACAACATGGCAGAGAGGAAGCAATCTAGGAGGTTCCTCGAATGTGTGGAGGACAACTTCCTCATGCAAGTGGTAAATGAGCCCACTAGAGGAGGGGCCCTGCTTGACCTGTTGTTTGTGAACAGGGAGGGACTAGTGGGAGATGTGAGGGTCGGTGGCTGTCTTGGGAATAGCAATCATGAAATGTTAGAGTTTTCGATAGTGGGGGAAGTAAGGAGGGGCAAGAGCAGAACTTCTGCCTTAGATTTCCGGCAGGCAGACTTTAGCCTGTTTAAGAGGTTAGTGAACAGAGTCCCTTGGGAATCGGTCCTGAAGGGCAAAGGAGTCCAGGAAGGCTGGTCATGCTTTAAAAGGGAATTGCTAAATATTCAGGAGCAGGCTGTCCCAGTGTGTAGGAAGACAAGCCATCGGGTGCGGCGGGCGGCAAGGAGGGCACAGACTCTGAGTTCGAGGATGCAAGGGTCTGAAGCCGAAAGGCCTAAGGCTTTTTTATTGTTATTCTACTACCCTGTTTAACTGCTACAATGCAGGAGCCAGACTATGCAGTTCAAGATAACATCAACATTCACACGCTAAGCACTCATCACCCATTCTGGGAAGAGCCACAGTGTCCTGGGCTCAAAACATCAACAACCATTCCCTGTTTTCAGCTCTGTGTTCAGAACTGACCTTCAACACATGTTTGCTTCTTTCATGCCTCAAAAAGCCCTGTGAACTGGTCTCGGCTCCTTTATCTTAGAAGCAAGCAAAAACTATTCTCAGTGCAGTGTTCCCAAGCAAATCTTATGCTCCCCAAGTAAAGCACAGCTGTTTGCAGGCCAAGGGTCTTCCACAGTTGGGGAAGAAGACCGGCCTGGTTAAACAGAGAACTTAGGCTAGAACTTAAGGAAAAAAAGAGAGCCTGTTTGCTCTGGAAGAGGGGTTGGGTAACTTGGGAGGTCTATAGGGACGTTGCCAGGTTGTGTAGGGAGAAGATTAGAAGGGCCAAAGCTCAATTAGAGCTTGATTTTGCTGCTACAGTCAAAGATAACAAAAAAAGCTTCTACAAATACATTAACAGCAAAAGGAGGGTCAAGGAGAGCCTCCACCACTTGCTGAACGAGGAGGGTAGTGTAGTGTCAGGGGATGAGAAAAAGGCAGAGGTGCTCAATGCCTTCTTTGCCTCGGTCTTTAATGTCAAGACCGGTTGTCCTCAGGACACTCGGCTTCCAGAGCCTGAAGTTAGGGACGGGGGGCTGTGTGAACCTCCCATGATCCAGGAGGAGATGGATAGTGACCTGCTGTGCCAGTTGGACACCCACAAGGCTATGGGCCCGGATGGGATTCACCCCAGAGTAATGAAGGAACTGACAAATGAACTTGCCAAACCACTCTCTATTATCTACCGGCAGTCCTGGTTAACTGGAGAAGTTCCAGCTGACTGGAAATTAGCAAATGTAACGCCCATCTACAAGAAGGGCCGGAAGGAGGATCCAGGGAACTATAGGCCTGTCAGCCTGACCTCGGTGCCAGGCAAGGTGATGGAACAGATCATCCTGAGTGCCATTACACGGCACATGCAGGACAATCGGGGCATCGGGGCCAGCCAGCATGATGAAAGGCAGGTCCTGCTTGACCAACCTGGTCTCCTTCTATGACCAAGTGACCCGCTTAGTAGATGAGGGCAGGGCTGTGGATGTAGTCTATCTAGACTTCAGTAAAGCATTCGACACTGTCTCCCACAGCATCCTCCTAGACAAACTGTCTGCCCGGGGCTTGGATGGGTGGACTCTTCGATGGGTTAAAAACTAGCTGATGGCCGAGCCCAGAGAGTGGTGGTGAATGGGGCAAAGTCCAACTGGCAGCCAGTCACTAGCGGTGTTTCCCAGGGCTCAGTTCTGGGGCCGGTGCTGTTCAATATCTTTATAGATGATCTAGACGTAGGGATTGAGTGCACCCTCAGTAAATTTGCAGATGACACCAAGCTGGGTGGGAGTGTTGATCTGCTGGAGGGTAGGAAGGCCCTACAGAGGGATCTGGACAGGTTAGATAGATGGGCCGAGACCAACGGCATGAGGTTCAACAAGAACAAGTGCCGGGTCTTACACTTCGGCCACAACAACCCCCTGCAGTGCTACAGGCTGGGGGAAGAGTGGCTAGAAAGCAGCCCGGCAGAAAGAGACTTGGGGGTGCTGATCGACAGCTGGCTAAACATGAGCCAGCAGTGTGCCCAGGTGGCCAGGAAGGCCAATGTCATCCTGGCCTCTATTAGGAATAGTGTAGCCAGCCGATCTAGGGAAGTGATCGTCCCTCTGTACTCGGCACTGGTGAGGCCGCACCTTGAGTACTGTGTCCAGTTCTGGGCCCCGCACTTCAAGAAAGATGTTGAGGTGTTGGAGCGAGTCCAGAGGAGGGCGACCAAGCTGGTGAAGGGTCTGGAGGGTCTGACCTACGAGGAACGGCTGAGGGAGCTGGGGTTGTTTAGCCTGGAGGAGGCTCAGAGGTGACCTTATTGCAGTCTACAACTACCTGAAGGGAGGTTGTAGTGGAGTGGGAGTCGGCCTCTTCTCCTGGGCAACTAGCAATAGGACAAGAGGACATAGCCTCAAGCTTCGCCAGGGGAGGTTCAGGTTGGACATTAGGAAGCATTTCTTCTCAGAAAGGGCCATTAGACATTGGAATGGGCTGCCCAGGGAGGTGGTGGAGTCACCATCTCTGGATGTGTTTAAGAAAAGACTGGACATGGCACTTAGTGCCATGGTCTAGTTGACATGGTGGTGTCAGGGCAATGGTTGGACTCAATAATCCCAGAGGTCTCTTCCAGTCTGATTGATTCTGTGAATCTGTGATTCTGTAATTTCTCAAGAATGCATCAAAAGCAGGCCGTCTAACAGGGAGGACTGCTTTTATTAAAAGTTACCTGAATTAATTTTATCATTGATGAATGTTAACAGGTGAGCAGAGTAAGTAGCTAGGAAAGCTCAATTTAAATGATTGATTTTAAGCGTCAGTTATTTTGTTCTTACTTTTTTTTTTTTGATTCTTCTTAATTGGTAGCTGTTAGATGATGTAATGCTTAGAGGCAGTTAAATGTAACGTGTATGCAAAATATGGTACTTCTTAGTGGTGCAGGAAAATACTGTCTTTGTGCACAGTTGTTTGAGTAGTTGAGGAAACATTTATTCTGATAAGTGTAATTCTTCTTCAGCAAAAAAATAGTTCTTTGTATAGTTTCATTTTTATTGCTTCAGTGGAAACTAGATTTCAGGTTTTTTGAAGTAACATTTTAAAAACTTTTCAACCGATTTTTAAATTTATTTCCTGAAAAAATAAAGGAGTAGACGTAAGTTTACAAGGGTATGTTTGATGTTGGAAATTAGGTTCTTAAGCAGTGAAATATTTTTGCTCTCTCATTTTAGATTTAGGACTACTACATTCATTCCTCACACCAAATTCCTATTCTTAAATAGGAAAACCAGATTTGGGTTTTTACATTATTTTATTTTATTTGCTTTAACTGCATTGATTATTTTTTTTATAAATGAAGTCAATGCTTCATTTAAATGAAATAATCTAATCCAATTTAAATTACAAAGTCGTTTGAAGTTACCTTTTTTTAATACAACCTGATGATTGAAGGGAGTGACTAGTCTACTAAAGATGGAGCAGATTTGTATTTGCTGAGCCACTTCCCATTCATGTTGATGTGAATGGACAAAAAATTCACCAGTTTGAGGAAGCAGATGTGTGTTCAGTCTGCTGGCTATAGTTCAGGGTGGTCTTCCTGAGAGTCTCTTTTGTAAAGTGAATCTTGTATGTAAAAGTGACATCTCTCCCTATAGAAAAGATTGCATATGTTGAAAGTGTATATGTCTGGGGGGGAAGCTGGATTGTGCTTCCCAGATACAAGTCCCTGTCTTACCTGACTCTGTATTGGGATAGAGGTGTGGGTGAATGCCATCCTCCCTACTAGTGCTCTGCTTCCCATGGGAGTGTTAAAGAGAGTCAATCCAGACTGGGGACATGCCACAGTATTGCAGTTAGGACAGAGAAGTTGGGACTCTGGGGCTCGCTTCGATTTGTGTACTGAGATTTAAACTGCATACACGTAATTTGCAACGTATTAGTAGAGCAGAGCTAATACGGATTTGGAGTAGGAGTTTATATGCCATGTACCTTTTCTGTACTTAATAACTAGTTGTAGTTGAAATTGCTGGTTAAAATTCCTGTTACTTTTCATATATTCAGGTCATCGTTGTAGTTAGCTATAGTCAGTCCCGTGTGTGCATGCGGGATCATTTTAGCGAAATGTTTTTAATAAAATGTAAGCTGATCACATTGTGTTATTAAGTGTTGGTAGTCTAAAAAAAGGTTTTCTGTACTTTTTATACTTTAAACAGTTATGCAATTATTATGTGGGAAGTGATGTCAAGGAAACAGCCATTTGAAGGTAAGGCCATGTCTTCCTTTAATTTATTTTTCCAGCCTTATGTAAAGGCTAAACCTGAGACCTGGGTACCTGGGGACTTCATTTTAGGGGTTATTTTTTAATGATTCAACTTGTAAGCTTGTTGAAGGACACTTTGAGTTACTTTTCAAATTAGACTCTTTTTTTTTTTTTAATTACAGTGTTATTTGATAAATTAAAATATTTTTTTTAAAAAAAGAAACATAACCTTATTTTGGTGAATCATAAATACTATGTCTGCAAACTAAATTATTCCTCCTATAGTAAGCTATTTATATTGCATATATTTCTAATGAACGCACGATGTCTATTTTGACAGAAGTTATAAACCCCTTGCAGATAATGTATAGTGTGTCACAAGGACAGCGACTAGACTTAAGTGAAGAAAGTTTGTCAATGGACATTCCTCATCGACTGCTCATCATAAGATTGATAGGAAGTGGATGGGCACAAAACCCAGATGAAAGACCATCATTCTTAAGTGAGTTTACCTTCCATAATGAGGAAAGGTTTTTCAATTGCCAAGTTTCTGTTGAACATGGTACTTACAGAACAAGGTTATAGTCACAAAAGGGAAATGGTAAAGATGTCAAGAGATATATGTGCTCAGTCTTGTGGCATATGATAAGGTGCTTGTCTGCTTCCACTATGTCTGTAAACAAACTTATGAATGGAACTACGTGTGTGCCATAAAACCAAGTTGTTGGTTGGAGTCTTTTGCATTTGCCATCTCTAATTTACCTGTAAAAATGCAGCATGTTTTGTTTAACTACTTGCACTGGGTTTTTTTTTGTTTATTGTTGAAGGGGACTTTTTTTTTAAAGAAAGGTGGAGAAGTATATAATGAGTACTGTGGGATTTCTGAGCAAGCTGGAAAACTCACCAACAAATCATTGCACATCAGTTAAGCTATAGTGATTTCACCTTGTGTTTGCATCTCAGTATAAATCTTTTTCACTGAGACTTTATCTTTGACTGTTCCACCTCCCAGATCAAGCAGGAACTGGCTGAACCCACGCACTTAACTTTCTCTTTCCATCTTGCCTCTGTTCAGCTTTTTGTCCATGAGACCAAATATAGATACTTTTAGCCTTTTTGACAGTGGATTACAGAATTTAGAGAACAAAATGGAAGTGTGAACTTATAGAGGTTAGTGTAGCATAGTGTGAACTGGAAGTTTTGGTTTGGTTTTTGCAAACCTGTGTTTGTCGCACTCAGCTGATATACTTGGTGTATGTTGAGTCCAAATTTATCCCCCATAACAATTTCTCCTTAATATGCTTAATTTCGTAGTGACTTTCGGCTCTTGTTTGGCCATTGTGTAAAGGTAATTCCATCAAAATTGTCAGAAAGTGATTACCTGTTTTCAACTGTGAAATTTGCTCTTGCCGAGTGTTGCTGTGGTCACGTATGTCCACATATGTGGTGTGATGAAGCTAATGGTTCCGGCAGCTGCCTCACTGTGCTTGTTTAATTTGCATGTCCTTCAAAAACTTCCTCCCTACTCCTTTAGAAAACATGTTCCTAATTCTATAGGGAAAGCTGAATCGCCTTGGAGAGGTAAAAAGGTAGAATAAGAGAGTTACTGAAAGTATTCAAATGTAGAACAGTACAGAGCTCTGGCTTAAACAATTCTGTATTTTAAGTTTCTCGCTGCTTAGGTTGAAGATGCAATGGCTCAAACCTGAAATACAAGGGTTTTTTTTAGTTGGTTCTGGTGGGTTTTGTTTTTAGGGTTGGTTTGTTTTATTTTAATGTTATGGGTAGGGAGGTCTGCAATCTTAATGCTTCGTATGTAGCTTTGGAGAACAGAAGTTTGTTTATTATTTTGAAAACTTTATAGGCATACTCCCTTTGAGCTGGGAAGTGTTAGAAAGTTGCTGTTCAGATAGCTTAGAAAGAAATGTTCGTAACTTTTGGTTTTTTTGCATCAGTTTGGCAGAGGACAGAATGGGGACACATCCAAACACATACAGCATCTTTATGTTCAGTTTACAGTCCAAAATTAATTACATGTCCTTTTTTGAGGCATTCCTATTTTTGCATAAAGAACATTTTGAAATGTCAGGTTATTTTGGCATGAGTCTGGTTGTATGATCACAAGTTGTAGAATTATTTTTTCCAAGAAAGGAAATATATCTATTTATAATATTTTTTTAAATAAAAAAGAATAGACATATCATGATATTTCCTTATGTATTCTTGTTTTCCAGTGTCAGTTAACCAAAACAAAATATCAAAGTCTATGGTCACACTGAAGAGATAATTACCTGGGATATGTACTAAAGTGTGAGCTAACTTGGGTTCTGTTATTAGTAAGATGGTCTTTGAAGAAAACATGCATTGCTTTTTCCTCTACTTTACTATCATAAAAAGAAAGAGGAAGTTGCAAAACTGTTGCAAAATTAAGGGATGTAAAGCTCACTGATTGGGAAATTTTGCAATTACTGTAGCATGTGGGGGGAAAAAACAAAACACCCCGAACCCCTTTTTGTTAAATAAACTTTAAATAGACAAGCTCAGTTAACCTGTCTGTTCCCCTTGTAAAGAAGGGGTAAAGACTACTTATCACCATGTTTCTGCATGTACTTGGAATGAACTTGTACCTACAATTTAATTATAATCAACAAAAATTAACAATGCTAGTATTTCAGTGTGGAAAACGGACTGCCAAACCTGTAAAACTCTGTTTTATCTCATGCAAGAAAATAAGAATCCTGGTATTGAATGTATGTCTTGAAAATGCTAGCAGAAAAAAGTTAATATGGGAGTACTCTGGTAAAATTATAGTAAAAAATAAAAATAAGTTAATAAGGATGCAGTGTGACAGATTGCTAGTATAATAAATGGGTTTTGCCAAATGGATGGAGTCCATAGAAATGCAGTAGAATTGTGATATGCCATCATCCTTTCCTGAGGTTTTGTTGTACTTGGGCGCAGTTTCAAAGAAACATTTTTATAATATAGTCATCTCAAAATTTGAAATACTTAGTTTTGTAAACCTTTCATCATTAGAAAGCAAGGGAACATATAGCACAGGTTGTCACTTGCTTATTGGATTGTCATGTGTCTCCCTACTTGAGGAGGTGATTTTATCTTCTCTGACTTGCTGCCTTTGGTGAGCATGAGGGCGCTATCGTTTGGATTCACTGGATGTGATAGGTCAGTGCCTTGACTATCACCATCTTCTCTGGCCCTGCTGCACAGCATCTCTTCTAGATATTGCTGTGGTGGGGAGTTTGTTTCTTTTTCCATATAAATCTTTACAACTCTCTTGGAGTGGGAAGACAGTGACTCACTCTGAGATCTTGTGCTGTTTGGTCCCATTTAGCAAACCAGGCTTGTTGGGTCTGTCTTGAAAGATAGCAAACCCACCGATCTATCCGTTCCAGGAATGCAAGACTTGCAGTCTGGCACAGTCCTGGATCTGTGTTGATACAGAGTGCTGAGATGGCGAGATCAGGATAGGTGATGTGTAACTGTTGTAACAGGTGAAAGGAAGAAACTTCCATTTAGCAGCATAAGTGGTTTGATATGTATCAATAGACAAATTACTTTTGTAAATGTAAGTAAGTACCTTTAGCAAAATGAAAATCTAATTTCCACTTTAAATCATTCAACAAGGTACTCTTTCTTTGTTTAGAATGCTTAATAGATCTTGAGCCAGTCCTGCGAACATTTGATGAAATAGCTATGCTGGAAGCAGTAATACTGTTAAAGAGATCAAAGGTACGTGGCTTTTGTTACAGTCATGAGTTGGTCAAATAAGTTGGTAACTTTTAGTTGCTAAAAGAAATGTAATCTCTTTTGTCAATTATCTAATCTTGTATCTGGCTGAAGCACGTGTTTGTACAGAGCTGTAATCTTGTCTTATAGCAGAAATTTGATACAGGTAAATATGTCTTTTCCAGTCACTATATGAATCACTATGTATTTACAAGAGTGGAAGGAAAGCAGATGTGAAGCAGATATCTCTAAATATACCTCTGAATCCTCAAGAGGTAAATATTTTACATATTACATTTGGTATGTTGGCATCATTAAAGATCCTGAGAGCTTACAAGGGGGGTTAACTTAATAAGGGGGAATTGTTCTGCAGCTTACTTTCCTATGCAGTCAGGAAAGGCATAAAATGTGTTAGTTGAGCCAGGGTGTAACAAATGCATAGCCATACAGGTGAAGATAGTAAAGGGTAAGTGTGCAGAAAAAAGAAGGGCGTGTTGGTATATCCTTAAACATGGGAATGCCGTCCCTTCAAGGAGGAATGCAGCACACAATGTCTGAAACTTGTAAGAGATTGTCTTCTGCTCCCTTACATCTCTACGGAGCTTGCTTATACAGGGTCATATAGATTTTCTTTTATATTTTGATTCTTAATGCTGCTGCTTTTGGTTCTTACTGATAGTTAAACTTGTATACAAAATCGCTGTAAGCTTTGGAAAAACACAAGTATTAGGATTACATAATTTATTCTGTTCTACTGTATTTTAATTGTGCTGTCTATTGAGCATTTAGATAGTAGGGAAAAGACAGTGATGGGAAAGTTCTCTGTAAAAAATTGCAACCTTGTATTTATTTAATGTGCTTTTTCAATATACAATTGGAATCGTTTCAGGAAACACGTTCTGCCTCCATTCAATGTGATGCACTTCCCCTTCGGAGCATCTCTCCAGATATATCAAGCCTCAAGTCTGTTCCCAAGTGTAATATCCTCTCATCAGGTACAGATACTGATGACTTTATGTAAATTTAAGTTGCCATTGCAGCTTTACACTCCCACTGTGACATTGCATTTGCATAGTAAAAAGTTGGATCTCCGTTTACATCAGAAAATAGATGTGTTTTGTAAACTTAGTCCTCTGAGTAAAAAAGCAGAGTATTTTAGCTCTGTTTTTCTGTTCCTCTCACGTGAGAAATCCCCACAGCTCACACCTTCAGTTTTCCTATTCAGGGTTGTGAGGGCAGAGATAGATAGAATTTACTTGTCCCTTCAGACGCTTGGCAGTGTAGTTAATCATTTGTGAACTACTTCTAAAGATAAAAAGGCTAAACATTTTGAGGCACTCCTAAAGCTGAGTAAACTGAAAGTTTCTAATGCAGCCCAACCTCTCTATCATTTTTAATTCAATAAATAAAATGGCTGTAATAAATAGATTGCCTTACAAAAGTATCCACACAGACCTTTTGTAGCTGTCACCTTTTCTGAATAAAAGTTGGCAAAATTGCCCGACGAAACTCAATCTTGATGTTTTGCTGACATCAGAAGCCAGAAAAATGTGATGGAACCCAGGTGAAATAGCACTACATTATGAAACTAAAACTGCACTTGAGTTTCTTCTCTTGAAAGAATGCAAACATATATTTCAAAAGAATGGAGCATCCTTTGCCTTTGCAGATACCAGTGGTGTGAAAGCAGACAAGACGATTGACTTCACTGCTATAAAGCAGGGCATCAAAAAGTATGCTGAGGTGCTGCAAAACTGGAGATGTTCTGGTAGAGGTAGGAGGGCACAGGCAGTTTCTTTTCCAGCTCCTTTTTGAACACATCTACAGTTCTGGGTTTGTGCTCAATGTACTAGAAAGATATAAATACAGCAGGAATTCCAGGAAAAATAAATTATGAGAGGCTTAAGGAATTTGAGTTACTGGGGAAGATGGCAGAAAGCAAGTGTAGTGTAGTTTGACTGTACCTCTACCCAAGCATTTATCTATACACATAGCATAAAAATCTTAAAGATGAAGAATAACTTGTGAATACCAAGCCTAATAGGAATGTTGTGATGAATTTTAGAATGTGGAATATTAGCTTGAATATGAGCATGGACTGTAAGTGTAATCAGATAAGATAATGATAAATGTCAGCTCTTTTTGGCTGCTGGTTCCTGTTAAAAATTGCTGTATCTGCCTGTGGAGGTCATTGATGAGATTGTGGTGGTACTATTAATCTGATTGATCAGTTGGTGATCCTTTACAGAGTCACGGCTTAGACTTTGTTGAATGTATGTATAGATACTGTAAAGCCTGTGAAAATAATGTCTAAAAAACTGTACTACAGCAGAAGTGTCTGTTATTACTTTGCCAATATCTGCATCAGGTAGTTTTATAATGGAAAGTAAGACTGCAATTCTTCTTACTTTGCCAAGATTAGATGCAATTGTTTCAGGTGAAGATCGGTTCCCAGGTAGCTGTTGGCAAGCATTGAGTTTGGCATGGCACCAAGGCAGAAGTTAATGACTATAGATTTTATTTGAGTTGTTTTTTCCACCAATTAGAAGACTTCTTCTATAAACTTGTTCCTTCAGAGTTAGGAACTGTCTTCTAACTTTCAGCCTCTCTAATTTTTCTTCCCTAGCCAGCTTATACAAACTTATTCTTGAGCATTGCGTTAAGCTTAAATAGCTCTTTTCCCATTTTCATAGAATCATAGAATCATTTAGGTTAGAAAAGACCTTTAACATCATCAAGTCCAACCGTTAACCTAGCACTGCCAAGCCCACCACTAAAACATATCCCTAAGCCCCACATCTACATGTCTTTTAAATACCTCCAGGGATGGTGACTCCACCACTTCCCTGCCTGGGCAGCCTGTTCCAATGCTTGACAACCCTTTCAGTGAAGAAATTTTTCCTAATATCCAATCTAAACCTCCCCTGGCACAACTTGAGGCTGTTTCCTCTCATCCTATCACTTCCTACCCTGGAAAAGAGATCAACACCCACCTCGCTACAACTTCCTTTCAGGTAGTTGTAGACAGCAATAAGGCCTCCCCTGAGCCTCCTTTTCTCCAGGCTAAACAACCCCAGTTCCCTTTTACTTCTGATATAGAGAGTAATCCTTTAATACACTTTTTTTTGCTAGACAAACAAGATGCGCTCTTTTGAAGTCCATTTGTAAAATAAGCTGCTTCATTCTCCTGGTATCCTACTAGTTTTGCCTGTGCATGTTCTAACTTAAGTCATTGAACTAAGGCTACCAGACATCTGTACTTAGTATTAAAAAAGAATTGTGACAAGTGTTTTCTGCCTGAAATAAGAACTTTACGTAATATAACTTATAATTTTAGTTTTCCTTTCTCACAAGATCCTTCGTAGCAGAATAATCTACCTAGGTTTTTTTTTTCCTCATCTCAATTCCAAATCATTGGCCCCAGCTTGAAGCAGAAAGTCTAGATTTCATGTTTTGTGCTGCTGAATTTCCACTCCAGTCTTCTAGGTTAACTAGGTTCTTTCTAAGTAACCTGGGTCAACCTGTTCTTTCTGAATAACACCTGCAAATTTCATTAGCATGTTTCTATTTTTTATGCTGTGGTCACTGGTCAAGTTCATTCTCCCATACTAGTACAATCCCAGTAGTTTTGTCTCTAATGTTATTAAAGATCCGTGTGTGCCTAGTGATCTATAACAATCTGTCCCAGCAGAGCTGTTTAAAATCCTTTTCTAAAAGGATCTTTCACTCACACCAGTTGTCTTCTAATCCTTTCTCATTCATGCAGTGATAACATCTGCTACTTCCCACTCTATAGCTCTTCCCAGCTTACTTTCTCTCTCTTTAATGAAATGAAATGACTAGCATGACTACTATGAGTTCTAGTCCACCATTTTTTTAAATAATGAAAGTGTAATTTCTTTCACAGTTTTCCTATTCCTGCTCCTTGTACTTATAGCTATATTCTTCCACAGGTCAACAGTCTGATCTAGTAATACACCTTCAAATACCCCCATTGGATGGGTATGTGTAAATCCTGACCTGTCCAGGGGCCACCTGTTCTTATTGCGTCTTTAGATGTTCATCTGAATTCTTACATCTGCATCTCTGGTTTTTCATCAACATCTTTGAAGCTCTTTATCAAGTAACACTGTGAGAGTCTGTAATAAAAACCATATACAGAATTAAGCATATGACCTCTAATTGTTTTCTCTTCAGCTGTCCTATCTTCTTTGAGTCATTCCTGTTGCTGCTTTCACATCCATCATCTTTTTCTGCTATAAAAAAATCCTAAAAATAGAAACTATTCAGCTTTCCACCTGATAAAATCCCTTTTTTTTCCCTTTCTTTGCAAATATTTACATGAAGCTTTCTTGAAGTCATAAGCTGTTTTGACGGACTACCAAAAGCTTCCATTGTCTTCCCACCAAATGTCACCATTGGTCTTCATGTTCTTTCCCTCCACCTGAATCTTTCTCTCAGTTTTTTCACCTTTGTTATGCTGCTAAACTTCATCAAAATAAATCAGTCAGCTTTCATGCTGGCTCCTAGCTACCTCTCCAAACACTTGAAGATGTTATTTTGTTCTTCTAGTCCCTACAAAAATTTTACATCAAACAGAGCTTTTTTAAAGTTCATAGCTACTGGATTTGTTCTCTCAATGTTCTTTTAAAATAAAACAAGACCCCCAAACACATGGTCAAGCCCTGGCAAAAGATAAGGGACATAAATGTACCCAGAACCTGAGTTTAAGGAATAATGTTTTGTATTTGAAGTGAATTTAGGTTGTTTATGTACTTGTTTTGTGGAATTGCTCTAAATAGTCTCTGATGGCTGTGTTTTATTTGAATATAGAAGTAATGCAGCTCGCTCTTTCCCCCCTCTGCCCCGTCCTCTTTTTTTTTTTTTTTTAAGATGGGAATTCTGGGAGTCTACCCTCTCTCAGCAGTCAGAGCACGGATGAAAATATCTCTGTAACTCAGAGTGCGAAACTTCTTGTGCATCCATACAGTTATTTTCCGTCATCTGACAAGACTGTTTCAGATGCTTCAAATTCTGCATCATGTATGCTGCGGTTATCACCAGTTCCTTCAGGTATGGCAAACACTGATTTAATTCCAAGACCCACAATAGGTGTCCTAATATCAAATATATGTGTGTATGAAATGGAAACTGGAACTGTTCTTCGTCTATAAAATTAAAACAAAGCATTCTACAAATTAAGAATGCAAGTAATTCTGTCCTTGTAGCCTTATATTACAAAGTAAGTAAAACCAATGTAAAATGTGACCTAGTACATGTACCTGTAGCTCCTAGCTTTTTTTTCTCCTTTTAAGCAAACTTAATTACTGCTGTCTTGAGTCTTCTTTATCCCATTCCCTTTGCTCATATTATTTCTCCTTTCTCCTACTGCTGTAGCAGTGCTGCAATCCAACAGAACAGGAAAAAAGTTAGTTCGAGCTTAACTCATCTTGTTGCCTTTCACTTCTCCCCACTTTTTAGGCCTGTCAATCTTACTCTTAGTAATGGTGGGGCAAAGAGAAGCAGCAGCTGTGTCAGCATCTCACCTTTAATGATCTTCTGTATTAGTTGAGAGCCCACTGCATGATATTCCTATGCATTAAATAACTGTAAAAATGTGCTTCAAAAAAAATAACAAAAAGAATCTTTAATGCATGATGAATTATCCAGTGAGATATTTTTTTGTAAGCCACACAATAACATGCAACTTTATAAAGATGTGCCATGTCATCCCTCTTCTGGAAATATGAGAATCGGCACCTTTTCACTGTGCGACTCTTCAGCTTAAGGAAAATATGCAGGAAACTACAGGGGTGTTTTCAGTAAACTTCAATAAAAATCCCACTGGAAAGTGAAGTTACCAGCTCTCTCTCTTATTAGTACTAGGTCAGGTTAAACACTAGAACAGGTTGCTCTGCTGGACAAGGCCCTGAGCAACTTGAGCTGGCCCAGCTCTGAGCAGGCCATTAGACCAGATGATCTCCTTGAGGGGTTCCTTCCAACCTAAATTGTTCTGTGATTCAGATAAAATAAGTACTCTAACCACCAAATCTGATGAATTGGAACATTTTAAATATGGAATAAAATTGTGAAGTGTTAAAAGCATGTTTAGTAGTCCAGTGTATTTCTGACCAAAAACAAGTTTTAAACAGCTCTTTCTCAGCTTGTTCTTTGTTTTATGGCACTATTTATTGACAGACAGTTACAATACTAACTTTTTTTTTTAATCCTCTCCAATCTCAGATTTTGTTTTGGAAACCATGCAACAGAATGTAGCTCATCAATGGATCCAAAGTAAAAGAGAAGAAATTATTGATCAGATGACTGAAGCATGTTTGAATCAGTCACTGGATGCTCTTCTATCAAGATTTTTACTGATGAAAGAAGACTATGAACTTATAAGCACCAAACCTACAAGGACATCAAAAGTCCGACAACTTCTTGATACCTCAGATAGCCAAGGAGAGGAATTTGCCAGAATTATAATACAAAAGTTGAAAGATAACAAACAGCTAGGACTTCAACCTTATCCAGACATTGCATGTAATTCTCTAAGACAGCATCTTTAAATTAATTCTTTCTGTATGAAGCCATGTGAATATTTCTTACAACACAATTCTTGTTTCTATGTAGTAGTTTTATATATGTGCTGCTTTGTCTTTACTGTGCCTTTGTAGAGTCTCAGAAATGACACTGAATTCATCTGGACTGCATTTGGTGAGTTACAAATTAATCAGTTGGAGTGCAGTCATAAAGCCAAACACTTGATACTTATTGACTCAGTTCATACAAGCATTTTGTTTATACACGACAGAAAAAAACATTAAATGTTCTGTTTTACATATTTTCTGTTTATACATATTCTTTCCTTTCACCTCACAGGATTGAGACAACCTATCTCAACTTGGAGTATTGTTTTTTCTCCCTCCATCTGCTCTTTTCCATAGAGCGAGAAAAAATCTAGGTGATTATTTTGGAGCTTGTATAATGTGTTTATAATAAATTTTCTTCTTTCAGCCATACTGGTTACTCCTTCCAAGATACCTGAGAAGAGTGGTAGGTGGGAGGAAGTTTACATTGCATTTTTACAGGATTTTCATTGTGTTTTGGTTTGGTTTTCCCATTTTGTTGCCAGAGCAAGTGCTTCAGATCACTACATAAGAAGAATGTGAGTCTAAAAGGGAGCCCAGGGGCAAGGAGGACATTGTGCTGATTATCTTTGTTCTGCTAAGAACTGATACATTAGAAAGGGTGCAGCTATAGCCTTTTACATTATTCGGTTACACACACTTAAATTCTTCTTGAAATCATAAGATGATGAGATCCACATACAGCTTATAGAAGGGAACCCTCAGTTAATGCCATTTCCTTAGTTAATGCCTCCCTTACCTTTGTTATTTGCCATAAATACTTCATATGTCATGTTGCTGGATCAAGTTTCTAATTCAATTTTATTTTTAGTATTTACATGATGAGCAGTAGCTTGGGTCTTTACAAAGATCAAGCATGCACTGCCCTGCCAGGTTGGAAGTTATGTGCGTGGATCTCTCCTGCCATGACCTGCCTTAACCTTCTCTGGACAACAGCTCCACCGTCCTTTTTTGTTTGAAGGATGGTGCTAACAGGTTGAGGCACAAATGGGGTCATCTGAGAGTAAAAGGTACGTGGTATTTTTGTTTAGCTCATTTTGTAAAGCCTTAGTGGTTTTACCAAGGTGGCTTCAAACCCAGTAAAGAAATTACTGGTTTTAATTTGTCAGAAAACAGCACAGGCAAATGATTCTCACAGGCACTAATAAGTAATTACACATTCTGCTAACACTGTCTAAAATTTCAGAAAATCCAAACTTCTGGTACAAGAAAGCTGAAATCTATCTAAATTGCCATATAAAAAGGAGCAGATAAATGAGAAATCCTAAGTGGTGGCTGTTTGGAAACCAATGGAGATGTGAGATCTGCTCCATTTCAATGATTCAGACTTCATTGTGGGCATTACTGGTTGCCAACAGCTTAATTCTTTCACTGTCTTAACTTACTATGTGAACTGAGTCACCAGAATACGATATGTAACTTATTGGATAGAAAAGGTTTTTTAAAATTTTTTTTTAAAGTAAGTTTTTGGCATAAACTGGGAATTTGAATTTTATCCTGCTTCTCTCTGAAGGTTGTGAAATTCAAACTAGATAGCTGAGACCAGGGCAATGGTGCAATGAATGGTTGTGCTTTTTGTAGAGCAGACCTGAAGATGTCTAGCAGGGACAGGCTCTGACGAAAGCTGCCAGCCTTGCCAGTGGGAGTTTGGTGCCAGAACTGTGTGTTTCACTGCACGTCACATTTTAAGCCACGTTTGTTCATTATTACTAGTGCCTAAAGAAAGAATTGTGTCATGTAAGATTGGAAAATCGCATTTCTAAATGTATGTCCAAAATTCATCATGTATTAAGAGCTTTCCTGAATTACAGCTTTAGTAAAACAGAGGCTTCTTTAGGGGTATCTTTTTACCAGCTGGTACATTGTTCTTGTGGTAGGGTCTGCATGAGGTGCAAACTTTGTAACTGATTATTTTAAATTGGGTGTAACAAGCTAAAGGCAGTCCTGCTATGTGGAAAAAAAAAAAAAAAAGGCTGAGGCTGGTCATTGGCCTGCCAGGTGGCATCTGATGTCTCATGTCTGGGGGTCTGCACCTTCTGCCTATTCGCCAACTCGCTGAAAGCAGCTTCTGCCGTAGAGCAAACAGAACTTGAGCACAGCACTCGCTTGCCTCTGACATGCTCTGCAGCCTGCCAGCACCCCGTGAGCTGCTGTTCCCCGGAGGCCACATGGGTGGGTGGAGGAGCCGTGGGGAACAGATGGGACAGATCTGAGAGCCATTCCAGGTGCCACAAAGGCAACTGTGGTAGTTGCCCACCCTCCAGTCTCTTCATAGTAGGGAGGAAATGTTGGACATAAAAGATGAGGATCCACTGGTAGGACACCCGGCTGAGAGAAAAGAGGGTCCTGCTGCTTTCTGAAGTCTCTCTGTTGACTCTTGCCTGTCAGTAGGGAAGTAGCTTGGGGTCAGTTAATAATAATGATAATGATAAATCTGGCCTGCAGAGTCACATTCAGGAATGGTGCTGTCACGCTTCTGCAATCACTATGGGCTGCTCCTCTTCATCTGCCATCACCCAGAGGTGGCACAGCTGCAGGAAATGTCATATTCTGCCCCCCAGGCCTGGATACACATGCATCTGTAAGGCCATGAGTGGTGTTCTATCCAAAGCCCAGCCCTCCAAGGAAACATTGAGGCCACTCGATAGAACTCGGTCTTATCTACCTCTTCGTTCCTTGGACTCTGAGCCTCCCTCCATGAGAGAGTAGAATCCATAAACCTGCCCTCTCCAAGATGTTAAGCATACACAGACTTCCTCAAGAGTGAAATGGAGGAGGGGGCAGCCTCACTCAGGACTTGAGGGGTACAGAAGAGGGGGTAAGGAGAAAGATTTGAGGTAAGCATGGTAAAGGGAGGTGGAGGCTGTGTGCCTGAGTCACGCAGAGTGTATGAAGGGTGGTTGGAAGTGACAATTAGACAGATGAACCAATACGTCAAAGTCTGACGCTTCTGCTGTTTAACTCCAGTACTACGAAAGAGGAACAGAGTTTCTGTGCGGCTGGAACACTCAGCACTGATTTTGACTGTGGCAGCAAGTCCAGGGTCGGCCAGGACAGTCAGGCACAGCCATGTAGTTCATGCACAACTATTCTCTGTCAGGAAGCCCAAGTCTGGGGTGTTACAGTCATGCCAGATCTATGGATGTGACAGGTGGGACCCTGCTGTCTGAGAGAAAGGCTTGCAAGCACTCAGGAAGACTACCATTTGAAAAGCTGATCGATTTTTTCGCCCACCTCCCCACCCTCTTCTGATGCACAACGGTATTTTGTGCACTCCTCACTTCTTCATTAGCAATTCCTAACAGATTTTTCAGCTTTTTCACTCCAAGGGTGAGCTTTTCTCGGAGTTGTAATAGCTCACTGAGAGCTTTCTAAAATGTACACATAAAAACGTCTGTTTACATGTACATGGGGAAAAATACAAACATAAGACTATATATATATATATGATTTTGCACTTGTTACCATTAGATTTCATATGCCATTTTAGCACCTAGTAACTTAGTAGTGGAACTGCTTCAAGTATCTGTAATCATCTTTAATTTTGACTACACTTAATATTTTGTGTCATTAGGTTATTATTCACCCTCTTTACTATACTTGTCCTCCTTCACAGCACCTGGAAGCCATCTGGTCTTGGTGACATGCTGCTACTCTTCAAAAAGAAAACTTTAGAAATACTCTGCCAACCTAAACTGGTATGTGCATATAATAATGAGCAAGCGCAACCAAATCTCAGTCCTGCATGTGTTGTTGCCACACTGACCAGCTATGGAGTTCATTGCTGTATGTGCAATGCCTTGCGGATCCTCATGTTCTGCTCCCATAACTTGAATTAATGTGTTGGTAGATGTTTCTTGACACGGTCTATGAGCTATGCTCTGTCCTGCATCAACTTCATGGGAAAGTACCTGAAGATCTGATTTTACCAAGACAACACAAACGGTGGCCTTTGTTTGTCATTCAGACTCTGGTAGCTAATGGCAGAGGGTGTTTGGCCATACCTTTTCGTTCAGGGTTAATTGTAAGTGCATATATTGCAGATGAGAGCTGTAGGAGCCTGTGCTGGCTGAGCACTAAGATGCAGGGGGCAGGGGTAAGGAACAAGAGGAGGCAGAGGACTTGGCAGAGGTGCAGCTGAACTGTCTGCTGCATCTGGACAATGGTATGAATGAAGAAGGCTCTGGAAATAATTGAAGTACTCTTGTTTCCAGTGCAGAGTATGAAAAGCCTTCCTGAGCAGTAATGGAAGTGCAGGCAAGAAACCAGAAAATGTCACAGGCTTATTCAGGCAAGTGTACTTCACTTTGCTGTTCCATAAGCAAATGTGTATATGTGTAGCTATAACACACAGAAGAATTGCTATGAGCAGTAAGTTGGCACAGGAGAATCCTCACTGCAGAAGTGCTAGCCAAATTCTGCAAGACTGTAAAAATGAATGAGAAAAATATGTTATAAAGGAAGTCACATTCACTTCTTCACATTATCCATCTGACTTACTTAAAATGCAAATAAGCGTAATCTGCCTCTGCAAAGGAACTAGATCTTGCATTCACGGAAGAAATGTTCAAGAAAGAAATGTTTTTCATGCACACTGCATGCTTCATGATTGCTCCATGCTGATTTATGTGCTGTTACTGTAAATTTGTGGGAAATGTCGAGTAGGATGTAACTATCAGAGTCAGACCAATAGTAATATGGGAAGCGTTAATGAAGAAAACGTTTTGTTTCATGTTACAACATGCAGCCTCTACAGAATTTAAACAAAGGGCTAAAGCTGGCTTAGGAGGGGGATATATGAACAATATAAAACTGGTCTCCAGCTCTAAGAGGGGGCAAATGTCTGATAACGGAGTCTCTCAGCGTAGCACACAATCAAATACCAGTTTGGTGCCCCAAATCAGAAGCAGGACAAATTCAAGTTCAAATTTCAGAGTGAAAGTAATTATGCATTCTGGGTTTTAGGCTATAGTTGGTTAACACTGTCCTGACAGAAGAAAAAGATTTTAAGATGACAGAGGCCCTGATTAAAGAACGTGCTCTCTGCTCTTCCAGCTAAGAACAACATCCCTGCAAAACAATTCTGTTGCCAAAATGTTTCTTGATATATTATAATGTATGTAACCACAGACCTGCAGGCAGCTGGAATTGTGCAATCTATTCAGGCAGACTTAGAGAGCTCTCGGGGATAAATAACTGTCCTTCATAGATAAAAATAAAGAAACTTGGAGGCTGTGTTTTGAAAATACTTCACAAAATCACAGAATCACACAGAATCAATCAGACTGGAAGAGACCTCTGGGATCATCGAGTCCAACCATTGCCCTGACACCACCATGTCAACTAGACCATGGCACTAAGTGCCATGTCCAGTCTTTTCTTAAACACATCCCGAGATGGTGACTCCACCACCTCCCTGGGCAGCCCATTCCAATGTCTAATGGCCCTTTCTGAGAAGAAATGCTTCCTAATGTCCAACCTGAACCTCCCCTGGCGAAGCTTGAGGCTGTGTCTTCTTGTCCTATCGCTAGTTGCCCAGGAGAAGAGGCCGACTCCCACTCCACTACAACCTCCCTTCAGGTAGTTGTAGACTGCAATAAGGTCACCTCTGAGCCTCCTCCAGGCTAAACAACCCCAGCTCCCTCAGCCATTCCTCGTAGGTCAGACCCTCCAGACCCTTCACCAGCTTGGTCGCCCTCCTCTGGACTCGCTCCAACACCTCAACATCTTTCTTGAAGTGTGGGGCCCAGAACTGGACACAGTACTCAAGGTGCGGCCTCACCAGTGCCGAGTACAGAGGGACGATCACTTCCCTAGATCGGCTGGCTACACTATTCCTAATAGAAGCGAGGATGCCATTGGCCTTCTTGGCCACCTGGGCACACTGCTGGCTCATGTTTAACCGGCTGTCGATCAGCACCCCCAAGTCTCTTTCCACCGGGCTGCTTTCTAGCCACTCTTCCCCCAGCCTGTAGCACTGCAGGGGGTTGTTGTGGCCGAAGTGTAAGACCCGGCACTTGTTCTTGTTGAACCTCATGCCGTTGGTCTCGGCCCATCTATCTAACCTGTCCAGATCCCTCTGTAGGGCCTTCCTACCCTCCAGCAGATCGACACTCCCACCCAGCTTGGTGTCATCTGCAAATTTACTGAGGGTGCACTCAATCCCTACGTCTAGATCATCTATAAAGATATTGAACAGCACCGGCCCCAGAACTGAGCCCTGGGGAACACCGCTAGTGACCGGCTGCCAGTTGGACTTTGCCCCATTCACCACCACTCTCTGGGCTCGGCCATCCAGCCAGTTTTTAACCCATTGAAGAGTCCACCCATCCAAGCCCCGGGCAGCTAGTTTGTCTAGGAGGATGCTGTGGGAGACAGTGTCGAATGCCTTACTGAAGTCTAGATAGACTACATCCACAGCCCTGCCCTCATCTACTAAGCGGGTCACTTGGTCATAGAAGGAGACCAGGTTGGTCAAGCAGGACCTGCCTTTCATGAATCCATGTTGGCTGGCCCCGATGCCCCGATTGTCCTGCATGTGCCGTGTAATGGCACTCAGGATGATCTGTTCCATCACATTGCCTGGCACCGAGGTCAGGCTGACAGGCCTATAGTTCCCTGGATCCTCCTTCCGGCCCTTCTTGTAGATGGGCGTTACATTTGCTAATTTCCAGTCAGCTGGAACTTCTCCAGTTAACCAGGACTGCTGGTAGATAATAGAGAGTGGTTTGGCAAGTTCATTTGCCAGTTCGTTCATTACTCTGGGGTGAGTCACTTGTCACATACTTGTCACATACCATACTTGTCACATACCTGCTTTGAATAGTGTTTTAAAAAAGCGCAGCCATTTCTGTGTAAACATTAACTGTAGACCTGTCTCAATCTATCACAGAAGGCATGTTTTTACAAGATGTTACTTTAAAAGGAAGAAATAGGAGGAGCACTGACTTATGACAGAAAGATTTGGGTTGTTTTTATTATTCCTTTCGGTCACTGTGAGTTACAGTATGGAACGTGCAACATGATGCAACTCTCCTGCTTCTTTTCCAGTTGAATTACTGAGGCTGATTGGATGGATATCTGTGCTTGAATTCAATTATTTCACTTTCCTGTGTGGATTAGTATCCCATTCTGATGAAGTCCTGTTATCTGGTGCCTCAACTCAGTCCAATGACTTAAGACTCTTGACCTGCTGGATCAGCTCCTTCCAGATGCCCTTTGACACAAGAGTACAAATTTTTGCCTTACTATTGGCCTTGTCATTCATGGAAAACAAAAAATCCCAGGTTAGTGCTCTTGCATTCATTAACTTTTTGCTCTGCCCAGAAGACTTTATTTGCTGGATGTTTACTTGTTTTGGTAGATATCGTGCTGTATACCATACTGGCTTTCCAAAAGTACTTCATAGACAGGGCAACATATTGTTTCAGAAGACAAAGCTGAACACATTGGGTAAGTAATTTCTTTCTTTGCTTACTTTTTATCTCAGATTTTTTTTAAAGCTTATTTAATTGAAATAAGATCTTAACACCAGAAAAGGAAAAGAAAAATAACTGAGTTGATAAATATTTAAGAATGAGTAGATGAAATTTAAAAGAAAATAGATTTTAAAAGGGAAACAGAAAAACATTAGGTTGTTTGAAATGAAATAATACCTATGATTTTCAGTTAACTACCATTCTTTGCTAGTGTCCCCACTCTGAAAATCTTTCTGTTTTGGCAAGTTATGCTACAAGAATAAACATCTTCTTTGTGTACAGTGTAAGTAAAAAGTCTCATTGTGGCTTTCTAAATTAACAAGAAGTAATTAGACTGCATTTATTTCACATTAACATCTGGGAAAGTGTTGTTCTTGGTTTCAGTGACACGTGGATGAAGGATTTTTTTTTCCCCCCAAACTTCCTTTTATCTTATTTCTATCCCAACTTTCTAAGGAATAGAGAGCAGCTGATATTTAAGCTGTCTGCTTCTGCCTGCTAATGACCTCAGTTGAGGTTGTTTGGAGAAACCACATTCCAGGAGAGTCTGGGATCTTCTTTCTTGAAAGCCTTCATTGATTTTAGTATTCATGCTACTGGAATAAAAATAGCAGCTAAAGGCAGGGCTAAACCAAGAGTGAGAGAAGAGGCTATTCATATTAGCGTTAACTTACCTGTCCTGGTGAAACAGATGTGTGCTTATTTAGAGCAGCAGCTAGAGAGTCACTAATCAGTTACAGTAGCCTTTCTACTAAAGGAAGCAAGTGTATCACCTACTCTCTGGTAAGCTGCTACCTGCTCTTTTTAATACCTTTCTTAGATTTGGACTATAGTAGCTTCTCTCTCAAATATCCTCTGTAGTTTGCTTTGGGATGGGAATGGAGTACTGGGGTTGGAGCAAATCCCTCGTATGGAAAAACCAGCCTCTGGCCACAGTAATGCAATTGGAGCATGTGAAGCATTAATTCACTGATTATTTTTATAAACATAAAATTTAAAATCTAAAAGGAAATCTGCTCATTTCCTACTGAGTGGAATATGTTTTTTTCAAAGGAGATCAAAGTGGATTTGTTTTGTTGTTGTTGTTGTTTGGGTTTTTATCATTATTGCTAAGAGTGTTTTATTTCATGCTGTTCCTTCATAATGCATAATCTTGTTTTGTTTGCTTGATCTTCTCTCACACTGGAAAATGTTTGACAGTATAATCTGCCAGGAATACTCCCTTTAAGACCTGTTGATGCTCATGCTCAGCAACAGTGTTTTGAAGCTTGATCTACACATTTCTGGTCATGTTGAAAACTGCTGGCTCATCTGATTTCATGTTCCAATAGCCATTAATATAAATGTATATGGTTGGAAATTTTTTTTAAAGCCGGCCCAGCTTTAAACCGTGACAGTCAATCTGCTACACACAGGAAAAAATTACCTAAAGTGTACTTGGAGAAAATAAAGGTTGCTCATGACTTTTAAAATGGCCTTCTACACATATATTGATTTCTAATACAAACGTAGTTAAAATATGACAGATTTCACTTTTAAATGTCATCCTTAATGTCATTAATTTTCTAACTGAAACTAGAAAATACTGGGGTTTTATCAGTTTCATTGCCTGGTTTGATTTTGCTATGTTCATTGAAGGCGTAGCAGACTTTTATTATTGAGACATTATGTGGCAGTAGACAACAATCACCTAAAGAAAAGGCTGTGAAAATATCTGAAATACTATTAAGGAGTAAATTTGATGTCCAGCATGTTCGAGCATCTTTGATAGGAGATTACTTTCTAAATGCCCTCAGTTTCCAAGGGAATCTGCTGAAAGGAACAATATTTGGTCTCTGAGAGTGATCCTCCGATTTATTTACTACTATTTCTTGAATTAAAAGCTGAGAATTTCAAAATGTCCTAACATATAGAGGCAGCTCAGTCCCTCTGAAAAATCTATGGAGCAGTTCATAAGATGTCACTCTTCCATACACCCTGACGAAGCCTTGCTTAATCATTTGGCAAAGGTTAATTACCTCCTCAAGAAGGAGGCAATCACTCATGAGGCTGTAGATCCCTGAAGGATGGGAAGTGTCTGAGAAAATCCTGCCCTGCCAAACCAGTCCTGCACTAATTTATAGAAGAACTGTCTTAGATTTCAACTTTGGTGTTCAGCTACTATCAAGCTGTCCCTTCTTCCTTCTTCAATTACCTGTATATGGCATTACTGTTTTCCTTAACTTCTCAGGTGTTGGTGTACAAGTTCCTTTCTGTTGCTCTTTGTACATACAGCTGGGAGGTAAACATGAGATTGCAACGGATTTAGGGCTATTATGCCTGTCAGTGCTCTCAAGGCATTCTGCTTTTTCTCTGAGAGGAAAATTTTCCTCCCTTTGTTGAAGGAGCCCCTAAGCAAGAGTAGGACCTGAATGAAAACAGGGTTCTGTAGTAGAGATCACTTGCTGACACAAGGCACAGGCAAATGTTTGCAGCTGTTTCATTTAGCCTGCTGTAGCCTCTGAGGCACATCAGCATGTTGATGCCTGTCTGAATCCCTCATTTCCAGAGAGCAATAGCTCTTTCTGCTTGTCACCATCCATGGGGACCAAGCGAGCAGGGACCTTTCTTCATGTCAGGAAGCTTTTATGTCTTGCTCTTCAGACTTCACACACAAGAGCTACTAAAATACCTGTGCTTATATTTTTGATGCCATAAAGTTTTATTATTGCAGTAGGGTTATCCTTTAAATGCTCAACCTTGCTAAAGCAGAATGCGAATAACCTCCCTTTTTTAATTACTCCATAAATTAAATCTTTCTGTTCTCAGGAAGCCACTCTGATTCCCCTCTGCTAGAGGATTCACCATAAGGATTTGTTACCTATTACAATACAGGATTTTCCAACTGAAAATGGCCACCCCTCCCCCGTAAGAAGTCAGCTTGCTACAGCTCTGATGGTTGTCCCCAGCATATAAGCCCTCCCAGACCTTAGTTAGTACTGGCTCTCACTTGGATTATGTGCACCCTCAAAAATATGACTTACAGAGATGCCCAAGTGACATCCTTTGATTCTCAGGCTGTACCTATTCGTGGACTTAGTTCAGGGTCTGGTTAGAAGTTTTGCTAATGTGACATCTCTCAAAGTACAGAAGTTGGAACTGTTTCTTCTTCTAATTGTTTTTCTTTCAAAATGGTTTCATCCACAGTCACTTATTTATGAAAGAAATATTTCCCTACACAGCTCTGGTTACACATTTTTAGAGATCTGAAATAATCTTTTGTTAGCACAACAGAGAAGAAAAAAATGTGCAAAACATTGTGTTACTTAAGAAAATAATTTAATCTTTACCTTTGTGCTCTCATGAAAGCTACAGATTGTAAAAGTTCTACTAGACTCAAGTAGAATTGCCAATTTAAATGCTCAAATTGCCTTTAGCAAGGTTCATCTGCACTAGACATCAAAGTTCAGGTTTGGTATCATGTACGCAAGTTACCTGTACTAGTGACAACCCACCAATTGCATTATGTATCCTACTTTGCAGGAAAATAACTTCATCTCATCTGTCAGTGAGACTTCATTTCAGGAAAACTGATAGCCATTGGTTTTGATCACTACTGGCATAGCTCCACATTCACATCACCTCGGGAACAGCTGCATTTTAAATTCTTACTCCCTTTGAGCTGTACCCACTTGAACATTTGTGCATTTTGGCTCAGAGCCAGAGCTCTGAATGACCCACATATAAAAATAAAAGAAAATTTAAAAAAAGAATCCCAGATCAGACACAAAAAGCACAAGGTGACTTTAAACCAGCTCTGCTGCCAAAGTAGTGTTATACAGAGTTCTGCCCACATTTCTAGCATGCTGCTGTCCCGATGGGCTCTCCGGACAGCTGCAATCACAGGAGGGGCTTTCTGACAACATTTCACATAGCCATGGAGAGCAGAAACAGAGCTAGAAGGTTCTGGAAGTATTAGCTCATATTTCAGTGTGGAGGGGCGGGGGTGTGGTATGACTTTTTTTCCCCTCTTTTCTTTCACACAATCTTCAAATACATTGCAGGTAAAGCCAACACTAGAGGCAATGTAGGCCCACTGATGAATGAGGTGGGGGCCCTGGAGACAGAGGATAAAAAGAAGGCGGAGTTACTGAATGCCTTCTTTGCCTCTGTCTATACTGCTGGAGGCTGTCCTGAGGAGCCCTGGACCCCTGCGGCCCCAGAAGAAGTCAGGATAGAGGAGGAATCTGTCTTGGTAGATGAGGGCTGGGTCAGGGACCAATTAAGCAATCTGGACGTCCATAAATCCCTGGGCCCTGATGGGATGCCCCCGCGGGTGCTGAGGGAGCTGGCGGAAGTCATTGCTAGGCCACTCTCCATCATCTTTGCTAAGTCGTGGGCAACGGGAGAGGTGCCTGAGGACTGGAGGAAAGCGAATGTCACTCCAGTCTTCAAAAAGGGCAAGAAGGAGGACCCGGGTAACTATAGACTGGTCAGCCTCACCTCCATCCCCGGAAAGGTGATGGAACAACTTGTCCTTGGTGCTGTCTCTAGGCACATCAAGGATAGGGGGATCATGAGGGGCACTCAGCATGGCTTCACCAAGGGGAAGTCATGCTTAACCAACTTGATAGCCTTTTATGAGGACGTAACCCGGTGGATAGATGATGGTAAAGCTGTGGATGTGGTCTATCTCGATTTCAGTAAAGCGTTTGACACGGTCTCCCACAGCATCCTCGCAGCTAAACAGAGGAAGTGTGGTCTGGATGATCGGGTAGTGAGGTGGACTGTGAACTGGCTGAAGGAAAGAAGCCAGAGAGTGGTGGTCAATGGGACAGAGTCCAGTTGGAGGCCTGTGTCTAGCGGAGTCCCTCAAGGATCGGTACTGGGACCAGTACTATTCAATATATTCATTAATGACTTGGATGAGGGAATAGAGTGCACTGTCAGCAAGTTCGCTGATGACACAAAACTGGGAGGAATGGCTGACACACGGGAAGGCTGCGCAGCCATTCAGAGAGACCTAGACAGGCTGGAGAGTTGGGCGGGGAGAAATTTAATGAAATATAACAAGGGCAAGTGTAGAGTCCTGCATCTGGGCAAGAACAACCCCGTGTACCAGTACAAGTTGGGGGCAGAGCTGTTGGAGAGCAGCGTAGGGGAAAGGGACCTGGGGGTCCTAGTGGACAGCAGGATGACCATGAGCCAGCAGTGTGCCCTTGTGGCCAAGAAGGCCAATGGCATCCTGGGGTGTATTAGAAGGGGTGTGGTTAGCAGGTCGAGAGAGGTTCTCCTCCCCCTCTACTCTGCCCTGGTGAGGCCGCATCTGGAGTATTGTGTCCAGTTCTGGGCTCCTCAGTTCAAGAAGGACAGGGAACTGCTAGAGAGAATCCAGCGCAGAGCCACAAAGATGATTAAGGGAGTGGAACATCTCCCCTATGAAGAGAGGCTGAGGGAGCTGGGTCTCTTTAGCTTAGAGAAGAGGAGACTGAGGGGTGACCTCATTAATGTTTATAAATATGTAAAGGGCAAGTGTCATGAGGATGGAGCCAGGCTCTTCTCAGTGACATCCCTTGACAGGACAAGGGGCAACGGGTGCAAGCTGGAACACAGGAGGTTCCGCATAAATATGAGGAAAAACTTTATGGTGAGGGTGACCGAACACTGGAACAGGCTGCCCAGAGAGGTTGTGGAGTCTCCTTCTCTGGAGACATTCAAAACCCGCCTGGATGCATTCCTGTGTGATATGGTCTAGGCAATCCTGCTCCGGCAGGGGGATTGGACTAGATGATCTTTCGAGGTCCCTTCCAATCCCTAATGTTCTGTGATTCTGTGATTCTGTAATCAGAAAAATTGGTAGGAAACTGGGAATGCTTATCAGGAATTCTAAGGAAGATACATGACTGGTGTATTGGATGCCTGAAATTCCTCCCCCCAGACCAAGGTGACATTTTTTATTCTTAGAGGGACAACGTGAGAAGTAAGAGGAGTCACCCCCATGTGAAGAGGAGGTCAGTAAAAGATGGGAGACTCAGCAGCCACGCTTGAACACCTATGGCAAGAATTAATATTTAACTTTACTCCAGTGTTCCCACAGTGCTCCTGCGGTTAAAGAAAGTGCCATTGGGATGAGAAGAGCATTTAATGTTTAAAGAGGGTTTGACGTCTTTTAATATTTAATCCTCATCAGGCCTTATTAGTTATTTGATTAACTAGGAAACTGAGTTGCACCAAAAAAAAGCTGGAAAAGAACACATATAAATTATTCAGGGCTGCTAAAACAGACATACTTTACAAAGGAAAGCAAACCTTTCAGGAAGTTTGGGGAGGGCAGGTTTTTTGTTTTAAACTGGCCATTGACCCATGTTTTAACAACATAAATTTGTGGTCAAAAGTTTTTGGCCAGTGTCACGTGGAAGAGCTTTGTTCTACTCAGAGAGCTTGGCTTTAGGTAATAGGATTTTGAGGAAGTTTTCTTTGGAAGTGTTTTAGAGTGTGTGTGGAGGGAGGAAGGGAAAGAGAAATAAATTCCTTTTGAGACAGGCAACAAAAAAATGTCATTGTTCTAAGTAAGCATCGTTATGAGTCAGCAGGACCAAAGAATTGAGCCGGTCACTGCAGTCCCAGCTGTTACATTTCCCTTCCCCATCCCTGAGTACCTCATCCCAGAGGGGTGCGATGTGAGCACAAGGCTGATCTATGCAGTTACATCACTTTTCCCAGGTCCCAGCATACTTGGATCCTGCCCGGTGAGAACTGGAGTGGAGCTTTTACAGTTGCGTTTTGTTGGACTCCCTTACACAAGAGCGTTCCAGGAACAGGGTGTTCAAAACTCAATCCCTAGGCAAGCTAGTGGCTTCTGCCCAGAAGTCAAGTGAGGTTAATAACTAAACAAACTGCATTCTTCACTGCAGCAGCAATCTTATCTCTAAGAACAGCTAAAGCTCTTTTCTTTATCCTCACATTAGCATTAACCTCCTGAGGCTGGAGTTCTTGAGTATCTTTTTCTCTCTTTTCTCTTGCATTCCCCAGCAGATAATTTTCAGATGGATGTGATTTGATGAAACAAATAATAATGAAGTAAAGTTCTTCCTGGGATGAGAGCAAAATTTAGGGAGAGGTATACCTGTGTGGGACACTCCAGCTGTATTAGAACATGTTTCCAGGGGTACAGTGTCTCTTTCTTTCCTAAGATAACTTCAATAACATAATGTAGAATTACAATTCAAGATAAATAATAAAAGGGAACTCAGAGTTCATGAAAGATTCAGAATCCATAACCAAAGACAGTGGCCTCACATTTATCCATTAAAAAGGTACAGAACAGTGAAAGTTAAGAAAATCCACTGGTATGTGGTTCCTGGACTGCTAGTCAAAACCAGGCAAAATAATTCTCTTTGTACTATTTATGCCTTGTATGCTAATTACCTTATCTGTGTCTCTGATGCCATGTGCATTACAAAAGATGTTCTCTCCCCTTGTTTTCAGGTAATGATCACTGATGATGCCGGCCCCCTGGAGAATGTGCTTCAATAAAAAATCCAAAACTAAGATTGGAAAAGCTGACAGGGACAATATGGCAGACACAAGTGAAAAAATGCAGATGAAAAAAGAAATCACGTTACTAAATGGAGTTTCTTTAATTGTAGGGAACATGATTGGCTCTGGGATATTTGTGTCACCCAGAGGTGTTTTAATGTACAGTGCTTCCTATGGACTCTCTCTAGTCATCTGGGCACTTGGTGGGATGTTTTCGCTGTTTGGAGCTTTGTGTTACGCTGAATTGGGAACATCCATCGTTAAATCTGGAGCCAGTTATGCCTATATCCTGGAAGCATTTGGTGCCTTTGTGGCCTTCATCAGACTGTGGTCTTCCTTGCTAATTATTGAACCAACAACCCAGGCAGTGATAGCAATCACGTTTGCTAACTATATTGTTCAACCAATTTTTCCTCATTGTGAGCCGCCATATGATGCAGTCAGGTTGATTGCAGCTGCTTGTATTTGTAAGTAAAGTTATGATTTCTGGAAGTTAAGAACTATAATTGTAGGTACCCAGATGATTTTTCTGAATTTCTGTTCCTTTACCTTCTGTGAAAATAATTACTGCCTCTCTAAAACATGTTCTTAGGAACTAATAATCTTTTATTCAGATGGATTTTATTTGGGGCTAAGATTATTAGAGGGGAGAGGAGAATTACAACAATTTGGGGGAAACTATGACTGATGGTTAAAAATACATATATCTCTATGGATCATCAATGTAATTCACAGCCCGCTTTGGTCCATGTGCTCTCTCCCCTCTTTTTTGCAAATCACAAAAAATGAACAAAAATCTTAACATTCATATGGAATTAAAAATGCTCTGCCTAGTACAAGCTTTGCCTCTAGAAGAATTGTGTAGCACAGTCAGACACTCTGCAGAGTTGACTTTGTCGTGACTGTATCTCTTAGGTGACCACAGGGATAAGCATTGCAAATCTATCCTCCAGTAAATGAACTGCACTCAGATTCTTTTCCTTATGAACATGGATTTGTCAAGATGGAGTATGTGTTCCTTTTAGACTGTGCTATAGCATGATCTTTTAAAAATGGCTTAAATTGTACAACTCAACAAAAGCTTCTAAAAGGATAAGTAATTTTAACTTAAGATAATATAAAGTATACTGACAATTCTGAAAAGGTGTTTTCTCTGTGGCTCTGACTCTTGCTGCTGTGGTGCAGAGGAAGTTCACTTCTGAAAAAGGCTTCATGGTAGAACTTGAGACCATCATGACTGCTCAGCAGTCTAAAAAGCAACTAACCTTATTCCAAAAGACTTTGTCAGCTGAAATTCTCCACTTGCACAGGAAAGCAGTTATTTATTAGGTCCATATTTCTTTTCCCAGTGTTCTAGGTGCACCTCACAAAATCCTAACACTTAAGAGAAGCAGTCTGCAAATGCTGATGTTTCTTTAAGTCTTCATTTTCCTAGTTATTCTTGCTGTAGTCTTCGTGTGAATCAGCTGTGTGTTCCAGCATCTCTGATTTCTGAGCTGATGCCCCAGGTGTGGCTGGCAGATGCTGCTTTCTCATACAGCAAATTAGTTGCCTCACCACTGACTAGGCTTAGCATTTTGAGTAACAGCCCAGACTGCAAGGAAAATTACAGTGTATTATATTAACTGTGATATGCAATTTAGCAATTTATTAGCAAATTTATTCCTACCTTGAACAATTTTGATAAGGCTCAGGAGCATGGATTTAATTGGCACTTCACCAATATAGTGGAGAGAACTTGTTAAATATATATATATTTACTAGAATTTATTGGGAATTCCATGGCAAGACCCCATTGCTTTGAATTTAATTACACTCTGCAGCACATGATACATGTTATGTGTCATAAACACGTGTAGTAAACATACCCTTTGCATTGTTTCAAATAGCACTTTATAGCATCACAGATGACTCCTGAATGTTCTGTATTAAAAACTTAAGTCAACAGTTAACTTTATAATTTTCAAGACATAGACCTATAATTCTAACAGTTACTGATATATACTACTGTACTTTTAAGAAAGAGGTATATGGTTAAGTTCTACTAAGGAGATTTTTTAAACTATAGAACATAAAATCCTATTTCAATGTATATGCCACGTTTACTAGAGCAACGTTTACAGAAGTCATTATTTACAGATATTAAATTTATATTCAAACCTGACACTAGGCATGAACAATCATTATATAGCCTTTTGGGGTTTTTTAATACCAGAATAAAACCAAAATTCTGTCCCCATTGCACAACATAGGTATATTAATAGGAAATAGTGGGGGTAAATCAGGTCCCGTTTCTGTAAATAGGTCTATTATTACCTTGACAGCTGGCAGGACACTCTTGTCAAATGTGCTGAGTCACTCGTGATAACGAAGGCAAGAAGTTCTGTGAGCATCTGTGGTTGGATGCTGATTTTCTTACTATATAGAAAGGTTTCTAAATGGTTTTCATTTTAAGCATTACAAAACCCTTTTTCTTCCTTTCAAAACTGAAGTGTAGATTATAGGCAGGTTGAAAAAACAGAAGGAAGAACCAACAAGACTTCTAGAGAAGAAATAGCCCATCCTGATCCATGCTTGAGAGCGCTCTGGACCGCCCATGCCGCATTTGGCCTGCTGTCTTCTCCAGCAGCTGGGCTTCGTACCTGGTACCAATATATACCCTTTCCTCTGCTCGTCTACCTCTGTTTTGAATTACAGAGTTGCAAGAGAGACAAGTTGCCCGTGATGCAGTGTGTGTGTGTGCTAGAGGAGGGCGGCACACGGCTCGCCCCTGGCTGGGCCTGTCGCCAGCCTAGCAGCAGCGCTCGTCACAGCGCTTTATCCACCCATCGGGGTTTGACTTCTGTGACAAAGCTGAATGCAAAGAATACGGCAGAAGGAGGAAAGGAGAATTAATTGATCCCACCCACTCTCTGCAACCGCACTACTTTGTTATTTCTATTAGATTCTGTCAAAATTGAGGCTTGAGAGAACTCTCTAAGTAAGTACTTCTGCAATCTTCAGACTTGGGGTCGAAGTGTGAATGGCACAGCTCCTAAGCCGTGGGCACAGAGTAACAGCATGCCAGCCTGGCTCAATTCAGTATCTTGTCAACTGCATCCAAACTTTGTGGTGCAGAAGCTGTCCTTACTCTGTATGTAGACTACAGCTCAAATTGGCAGGGAGAACTTCAGGAAAAACTTCAGCACAAATAAAAGGTTTAGAGAAATCTCACCTTCTGCTTGTGAACAACTCTGCTGGCTTTAACGAAATTTAAAGATTATTTACAAGGAGCAGAAGTTAGTCCTAAAATTCAAAATCTGATGTGTTTTGTCTTACCTACTGTCATGAAAACAGTATCCTCCAAAAAACTATTGTGTAACTTTTAAATCAGGTATTCCATTCATTTTAATAAATCTAAGTGGTCCTGAAATGGTGAAATTTGCTTCTGTTTTATTTCTGAAAGAGGGGTAGTATCTGGAAGGATATATTTGAAATGTGCTTTATGTGATGTAAAACATCAGTGCTCCTCTCATGCATATTCGTTTTCTCTACAGGTTCCTTAACATTTATTAATTGTGTTAATGTGAAGTGGGGAACCCGTGTACAAGATGTTTTCACATATGCAAAAATTATGGCTCTTATCTTGGTGATATCTGTTGGCCTTTACAAAATTGGTAAAGGTAAGATTATTTTTCATTTACTTAAATTCTTAAAAATGAACCGTATATGAGCTTCAAAACCTGTGCAGGAAGATCAGACTCCTTAAGACTTACATATGAAGTGTTACTTATTCTGGAAAAAAACTCTCTGCCACAGGAGGATTAGAGGAATTTTATGGCTTGTTAAGCAATGGGGGGTTTAATTATTCTTCTGCTCTTATTGTGGGAAACCAACACACACAAAGTTCTGCGTTGCTCAGGCTGAATAGCAAATAGCAGCTGAATTAATGTCAGTTCAGTGCTAACTAGTTCAAAGTCAGCCTCAGTGACTCTGACTCATGCTTATTAAAGGCTAGTGTTGCTACTTGTCCTGTGACAGGACAGCACAGCAGAAATCTCTGGGCCCATCCTTCTCATCGCTCCTCACCTCCCGCTTTCCCTGCCCTGCCCGTGGCAGAGAGCTGCCGCAGCGCCCTGCCAGGGAAGAGGGTCGAGGAAGTAGGAACTTGTCCTTTCCTCCGCTGCTGAGAGGGCATCCTTGTTCTAAAAACAAGGGAGAAGACTGTAATAGTGCAGTCCTGTGAATCACTGTGGTATTGTAAGACATCACAGGACAGATGAGCCACCTCGTAATCAGCAGTAACTGGACTGAACTGAATACACTGAAAGGCTGGAGACTAGTTTATTCTGGTGCTACCTCTGATCTTTGCATATGACATCACATTTGATGTTATTAATTTCGATCTCTGGTACAGCGAAGTCTCTTCCAACTCTAGTTCTGTTGCTTAGTTACTAAGGTTTCTTCATTTTCCTTTCCCATTAAATTTCTAAACAGCCATTGTATCTTTATTTGGTTAAAATAAAGATGGTTTTTCCTCTTTGGTTTAGGAATTGTCTTTTTCTCCTGCTGAAACTAGCTTATAAAACCTAATGAGCGTGCTTGCTTTTCCGTGCTTGCTGGCCTTCTCCTTTCCTTGGCTGCAGTTCTAATGCATCAGCTCTTACACTGTAAAGCTACACCAGATTTTAAGAGAGCTTTTTTGTTTAGCCATTATCCGTGTGTGACAGTAGTCACTGGTTTGTTCAAGTCTAAAGAAACCTGAATAAACGAACCCAGTCCTAAGGGCAGGAACATGAAGATGCAGAGGAAAAGCATTGCTTAAGGTCCACAGTTACATGAAGGAGTAGTTCCCCTCATAAAGCTGCTGCAGTTTTACAAAGGTGTGAGTCCATGATGTTACCCCTGTAGCAGCTTTGCCCTGTCCCCACAGTCACAAATTTACTTATGCTTTCAAATGGACTCCTTCAAAACTCCCAGCCTGCTCACGGCCATGCAGCTGCCACGACGTGGTTTGGCCCGAGGACCATTCCTTCTGCTCGTGCATCCATGTAACCCAGGCCAGGTCCTTTGTGTTGCTCCGTGGGGTCAGGGAGGGTAAAGGCAGAGAGGAAACATTATTGTGAGGAATGCCAAATGCCAAGGGCTTTTAGTGGTAGTAAAGGTCTCGTCTCTGCTTTGTTTAAGCAGAACCAAGCACTTAAACACAGAAAGGACCGGGAAGAGGAATGACGTAGACTTCTGGAGGAAGCTGCGATTGGGTCAATGCACTCTTTTAAACTCAGCAGCTTTTCTAATGAAAAGAACAGTTGCGAGGTTTTAGCCCTGCTGTATTCCTTCTCATGTGCTCAGATACGCCTCTTGTTTTAAAAAATTGTGAATGTGTCTGATTTTGAATATGAGCTGTCTTTGGAAAAGAAAAGCTTTTCTTGGTCCTTTTGGATTTTTCTTTTTTTTTTCTTCCAACCATTTTCTTCCCCAAAGTGTGTGTACAACTTGTAGCTTCACCTTCCTCAGTTCAAACAGTCTTCTGGTAGTTACTGCTTTTCAAAGATTGAATTGTATAAACTCCTTAGTTTAACCACAGCGTGAAATTGTTTCGTTTTATAACAAAGATCTTACTATCTTCCCTAATAGAGGTTTCAGCATGTTTCAGTTTTCCTTAATACTTAAACCCACTTCCATTTATATTAGATAGTTGACTTTCCTTCTGCAAACTCAGTAAGGCCTTTCTTCCTCTTTCCAGAATCGCAGTGAAGGCTCTTGCTGTTTCACTAACATTTCGTCTATTTTTCAGCATTCAGCAGGTTGTCATCTCAACCAATTGAGCTAAACTAGAGGAGAACTTTGGAAGAAAAGATTTTTTAAGTCTCCTTTCTTAATTTTGGGGAACAGCCTTCTGGAGCAGAGCATCCCACTGAGAACCATGCCTCCAGGAGTTCCCCCTGCACTGGCCACTAATTCATCTGGTGAAAATGAAAGCACAGATATGAGGAAGAAATATGAGACAGATTCAGGAACTGAAATCGGGTTTTCCAAGTGCCTCTGCCTGGCTGACAGGGCATAGCATGCCCTCAGTACAGCTCCCTTCTTTGGTAGGCTGGATGGCGATGCCAGGAGACGAGGATGCCGTGAATTCTGGTAGAATTACACAAGTCACATCCAAGTAACACACACGGGAAAACATATTCTACTGTCTCCCTGTACAAGGGTAGCTGTCTGAACATCTGACTGAAACTTTCCTATTTGTCAAGTGAAACTATAAGCTGTGCACTTTTAGAAATAGTACTGAAACCTGGATGCAGTGGGGTTTTATTTTCTTTTGGTTAGCTGAGACTTTTAGTGTAATGTCCTTCTACATCATAGTCCTTGAAATGTAACAGGCAATTGGTACCTGCCCTTTGTACAGGAGAAACAGAAAACCTGAGAGCTCCATTCAAGGGATCAGCCACAAACCCAGGGATGATCGCGCTGGCTCTCTACTCTGCCCTCTTCTCCTACTCGGGATGGGACACGCTCAACTACGTCACCGAGGAAATGCAGAACCCTGAGAGGTAAATGGGTGCTTCTCCTTTGAATCACTGAAGTGTCCTGGTAAGACAGGTGATGGCAGGACAAGCTGCTCTGTATTTGTTTCTGATTGGAAATTAGTTGGACTATTTCCTCTGCAAAAACCTCCTTCTTTTCTAGAGAAGTAGTAAGTATGCAAACTCTTCCTGAACATTGTCCTCTTTCACCAATTGTATCACAGTAATAAATCACTTGTCTGCATATATGTATTTTAGACCTTCCATTTTAGGCCGGAATTTTTAAAGAAGGAGAAAAAAAACGAGAAGTGTGGGTCCATCTAGCTCTCTAAAATTCCCTATTTCTTTTCAGTCATACAGAACAGTTATTTTCTTTTCCACCGGTGGAGTAAGACTGTTTCAGGTTTATGACTGGTTTATCATGTGATTTTCAGCATTATTGTTTATGGGAAAAATGTTTAATTTTACTAAAGATGAAAAGTTAAGTAAAAAATAAAAAATCCACAGTACCACTGGAAATGTCGTCTCCTCCCATCTGTAGGGATGTCAGCCCTGTGGGAGTGGTGTGACTCACCTACTCAGACTGAATCCACCTTGTCTTGGGACATACATAGGTTATGAGTCAGGAAAAAAATGCCACGATTACAAAAACACCGAAGTGTACGTTTAAATCTCATTGCTTAAGTGCGCTCTTAAATTGCTTCATAGAAAACACAGTATATAATTTACAGGTATAAATGTAGTTTTTTTTCTCTAAAACTTGTGACAGACCCACAAGCAGACAACTAAGCTGCTTATGGAATTGTTTTACACATGGCTGCACGTTATTTTATAACCTCATGATTACAAAAAGTAATGGAGGTATCTGTTCACAAATGTTTGAATTTGGGAACAATCTTCTATTTAAATATTCCTTATTCAAAGAACAAGAAATAATTTTGCCATTTTCCTTTTGCAGGAATCTACCTCTTTCTATTGCAATTTCCATGCCTATTGTGACTATTATTTACTTGCTGACTAATATAGCATACTACGTAGTACTGGACATGTCAGCTCTCCTCACAAGCGATGCAGTGGCTGTGGTAAGTTGTATAAAATAATTAAACCAAAAAGTTACTGTATGGATGACACTGCGTAAGAATCTCAGGTAGCATACTTCTTGGCAAAACAATTTAAATATTTCCGTGTTGAAGTTTGTTGCTTTGTTTTAATCTTTGTTTTCATGTAAGAGTACCAGTATATTACAAAATGCATATAAAGAATATATCTAATAAATTTGCTCTTGTAAAATCCTCTTATATGCTCTGTAAATCCTACTCTTAACAGTACTTCATTGTAGAAGATCCTTTTGCCAGGGCCAGACAGAGAAAGAGCTATGGAAAGTCTGGGTGGTTTAAGAACCAGGGTTCTTTGCTGTTGTTCTAATGTACAGTGTGTGATATGTAATGCTGCAGGATCACAGCAATATTTTCAACACAAATGTGCAGTGAAATGCTTTTTAAAACCTGATCAATATTTTATACAAACGTACAATTATAACTTACAGATTACTACAGTCGGGATTTGTCAGAATATATTAAAGCCAATACATCTTCTATTATCTCATTGACTTGATCTAGGCTTAGAAATTTTTTTTAATATTTTTTTAATGTATCTGCCATTTTTATTTTGATAGTGATCAGTTTTTCCAAATTCTAATTTCCCAAGTCATTATTGGGTGTCATAAGAAAGCATGGGCTATGATACTGTATTTGGACTGGTGTGTTTTCATGAGAGTTTCTCAGGATTGACCATATGCTTAACGTAACAGGCCTCACTATTATTTTCTTTTTCTGTTACAGACATTTGGTGGTGAAACCCTTAGTTATGCTAAGTGGATAATTCCTATAGCAGTGGCCATGTCTTGCTATAGTGGCTTAAACTCATCAATAATTGCAGCATCTAGGTATGAAATATAAAGTCTATTTTAAAAAATTGAAAAGGAATCACTTCTTATTAATCTGCATTCTTTACTACTGCATTGTAAAAGTGACACGGTTAATTTTTGCCATGTCAAGTAGTTCATTTATGATGGAAGGATTGTTATGATCTGATGCGTCTTCTGATGATCATCATCAATTAATAAACTAAAGCCACTTGAGAAGAGAGCAGCATTTACAATAGAGTAATTAAAGAATTAATGCTGCCTTTATCAGAAAGCAACAAGCTATTCCTTGACTCACTGTCTGGTTGAGTTGTCTTATTCTTTTTTTCAGGCTTTTTTATGTTGGAGCCAGGGAAGGACACCTCCCTGATAGTCTGAGCTTGATCCACATAAAGTGCTTCACACCAGTCCCTGCTCTCCTCTTCAATGTAAGTGACAGCCCAGCCCGGTGCCTGCCCTGGGCAGCTGGGGCTTCGCACCTGGGGAGCCCAAAGCCTCGCCTCCACCCAGTGTTTCTCCTGGGCTTCTCCTACGCTGGAGACATCTTCCTCAAATGCCCACAGTTTCTAAAATTCATTGAGGGGGGTGGTGGTGGTGTTATTTTTTCTGGTGGGTTTTTTTTCAGTGCAAAGAGAACTTCTCGATTCACATTCATATGCTCTCTGAACAAGATTAGTGAGGAGTAAATACAATAGCATTACTTAGAAAACAGAGAATGGCTAAATATGTAACAGTATAGACAGGAGCTGATTATGCCTTCATGTGAGTTTTCAGAGCGTCACTGGAGAAGAACATGGCAGGAACATCTCTCAGACCCTGCCACAGGCTGATTTTCTAGGAGTCTTGTTACAACAGGAGTAACAAATAAATTCCTACTGTTGGATGCCTATAGCCATATTGACTTTTTCCTGCTGTCACTATACAAATTAATCTTATGACACAAAATCGGGGAACCATAAGGTATAGAATTAGTGCAAATGATTTTAATAAAGAATCCATAAATCTAACAGATTAAAATAAGGAGGAGGATATGCACAAACAGAGAAGGGGGAATCATCCAGAAGCATTTCACTGCTGTTTATTTGAACATGTATTTTATTTGATGTCTTCCATTGTTCTGTGTTACATACAGTTTATGAATAAATTATCATACCAGTCCTGTTTGACACCAAATAATTTACTAAAAGTTATAATCTCATTATGAATACTCTTCTTAGAGGGATTCTGTTTGCACCAGTAAGATGAGCTCTACTCCCTTAATATATCACAATTCACGTTTTCACAGTGGAATTTTTTTCTGCTCATGTGTTAAAAAAAGACATTAAATTCCTGGTATTTTAAGTCTTTCCATGCAGGCAGTGTAGCATACCTGCATACCACAGAATTTACTCTGATGGTCTCAATGTATGAGTGGGCTGTGAGAGCCTCCCACAGTGAAACTAAATTAAAAGTTTGCCCTCTAACTGAAGCCAACCAGAACAGCAGAGTAAGCCGCTGCCTACAGAAAGCTTCTTAGCAGCCTTCTTAGTGCAGCAGAGTCTGTGGCTCCTCATCTGGCCTTCTGAGGAGGGTTTCCTGCTGATGCTGAAACATAACTTCACAAACCCGACACCTCTTCAGGCAAATGTGGTGGTCTCACTGCTATGTTTAAGGAAGAGATATCAGCATGTTTCACGCAGCATATTTGCAGATTTCTCAGAGTTTTAAGTACATCCTTCTTGCAAGGACCTGCTCTCCTAACTCCAAACAAATATGTTGGAAACAGGCTGTTTTGCAAGTTTACTACCTCTTTATTTTATAAGACATGTCTTTATTTTCACATTAAAAAGTCTTTGTTTTTATTATCTCTAGGGCTTAATGACTTTGCTTTATCTCCTTGTGGAAGATGTTTTCCTCCTCATTAATTACTACTGCTTCAACTACTGGCTCTTTGTGGGTCTGTCTATTGCAGGACTGATATATTTGAGATATACTCAGCCACATCGACCACGGCCTATTAAAGTAAGTAAACAAGAGAGGAAACAAGCCCTAGAAGCCAGCTAATGCATGTATTTATGTGATCCTTAATACCACAACCATAACTTTACCAGTTATGTTATAGACTGTTTATCAGCCATAGAAATGCTTTCAACATACAAGAGAAGAAATGATGGAGCAAAACCCATTTGAGTTTCCACAAGAGCAACTGCTCTGGTACTTTCGCTGTTAGGTTGAAATGATATTTACCGTTTCTTTTTCCTTTCATTCAACCTTATAACTATCTTTATTTCAAAATAAATAAGGAATAAATAAATGCCTGGGGTTCTTAGCCCATCCTGGAACAACCCCCTTTTGTATTGTACACAGCGGACATCAGTAGAGGTAGTGATGGGGGCTCCAGAGAGGTTAACACTGTGATCAAACTTACATGTCTTAAGAAATTCAGCAAAATCCATCCAAAGCCTGTAAATGCTCAAAATTCTGCTCATGCAGAAGATCAAAAGCTTAAATAATCAAATATACTTTGAGTGTTCCCTCCCACTGCATAGTGGTCATAGACAGTAAAATGCAAGTTTAACCACTGCAGAAGAGCATCTGGCTGCCAGTTAAGAGAGGGAGACTGCACAGAAACAAAGCGTGCCTAAAACTTGTTTCTAGTTTTAATCCAGTGATTGTCCAGGAAGCAGGCACGAAAAGTCACAGCTTCCCCCAGGCACACAAAATCACGCACTGTCTCCCGTTTCCGTGCACTCTGCTGCCTCCATGACCTGCATTTTGGCTCTACAGTGATGCAGTAAAAATTATGAGAAATCCAAATTAACACCGTGTCTAAATATTTCTTCCTTGTCACTCACTCTTCCTAACCTCCTGCACCATCTTTACCAACACATCTTTTTTTCCCCGTTTAAGTGAAACATCCTGATTATAAAAAAACATGGTTCAAACAAAGGAGTAAAATATCATAAGCACCTACTGCTAGAAAACCTTCCGGTCTTCCAGAGCAGACCAAATTTTCCTGAAGCATGCTCACACTTCGTTTCCAAACTCTCCCCCAAAATGTATGGAAGATAAAGATTAAATCTTGCCTTATTGGCAGTTTTGCTATTGATGCTACTAAAGCAAGGATTACAGTCAGATTATAGATTATGACAGTTTAATTCCTATCAGCATTTGCCAGTCTAGTCAGTGTCACAACTCTGCATACACTTTTTCCTTTTCCAATGTAGCAGTTGGTTTTCATCAACTTACATTTTTAATCTCTATAAGAAAAAAGAAATATTTGTACCAGTAGTTTCAGCAAATATTCAAATGTCATCTCCTGGACTCTTGAGAAGGCTCGTTACTACAGCCAGTGAAAAATATTTTAGTTAAAAATAAATGCATGAAGGGGTTATTGCAACTTTCCTTGTTTGTGGTATGATATTTGTTAAGTGCCCAGGGAAAATGGTTGTACATCAGACTGTTAGTTCTGCAGCATCAACACGGTAACTGAAAGTCTAGCTCAGTTAGTTCCCAATCAAACTTAAAATTAAAAATTTGCAGTTGAAGTTAGAGGGAAAACTAGCCATTGCTTCTTAGTTTTAAAGTACTGCTTTCAAAGATTGATCTCTTACTAACGTGGGAAGGAACTGAGCTTGTGCAAGCATGAAAAAAAAAATGGTCAGATATTCAGCTGTGTACCAGGTAAGAGGCTCTCAGCAGCATACACAGAAGCTAGCAAATTGTACTGACTGTAGGCAGTCAAAAGATTCAGTACATAGTAGTCATATAGTCAATAGTTATATTTTTATTATTGACTTGTCTAATTTTAATCTACAAAGCCTGACAATAGGATATTTACTGCATCTTTTAATGAATGGATTTTTTTTGTCTCCACAGCTTAACCTCTTCTTCCCTGTAGTATACTGTCTATGTTCCCTTTTCCTCGTCATAGTTCCTCTCTACAGTGACACAATCAATTCCCTTATTGGCATTGGCATTGCCCTTTCAGGCATTCCTGCATATTATTTGGGGGTCTACCTGCCATTTGAAAAAAGACCTAAATGTCTACAGTGGCTCTCTGGTAAGCAACATCATCTTGTCCTAGTCAGTGTGCCAAAATCCTGAATGCTTAGTCAGAAGACAGAAAGGACAATTTTTCCTAGAATCCTTGTTCCTTATGAAGTTTTACTATGCTGTATATGGCATGTCTGAGATCGTTTCCTTCATCTCGTGGTCCTGGAAACAAAGCCATGCGTACCTGTACAAAACACTCCAATATGTGGATATATATGGTCATCTAATATCTGTGGTGTTGAGCCATTTCAAGATGTTGGCTCAATAAAAACCTTGTAGGATTGTGAAGACTAAATGCATGCAGTTTGATAACCTGGAAGGCAGAAATACCAGGACACCATTGCTTCACTTTCTGCCCAAGGAGTGGAACATCTGAGTCAGAGAAGTCCACGATTTTAATAAATTATGAAATAACGAATTCTTGGCCTGAAGGGTAGTTTCCACTCCTCAAATTCAGGCAATCTCGAAAAGCAAAACTTTAATATTTTTATTCAGTTTGAACTCAGCTATCAATCTGACAATTCAATGAAAATGTTGATGAAAGTCTGATTAAACGAGACTTTCTGTTTAATTATTGAGCTCCTTTTGCCTTTAGCTATTTATAGCACATGCTTAATCCAATTGTTTAAGGTGTTTTAAGATTTTCCTAATATCTGTGTAGTGCTTTCAAATCCTCAAAATCCATATATTTGTCTAAGATATATTATAACTTTGTCTCACACATTTTTGCTATGTATTACAGTTACAACAACAAAATATGTTCAGATGCTCTTCTACTGTGCTGTGTCAGACCTGGACATAGACATGGAACCTACAGCAGCTAAGAGGAAATAGAGTTGCCTTGACATTGAGAGTTGCACCTTGACATTTTCTACCTGGAGCAATTTTTATCATCTGAAGTTCTCCCCATGTGTTCAGTTATACTAAAGCACTAACCACTGTACCATACATCAGTTTGATGTCTGTTAATTTGTGCCTGTTTTATAAACCACTCTGTTTTACAGGATTTTTTTTTTAATCTGTTTGTTAATACTGAGTTGTGTAACACTTTGAAACTACAAAACACTGTATGAACAAACATTTAATAGAAGATAAGTACTAAATATGAGATTAATTGCAAAATTGTAATAAAAAGTATTAGGTCTAGCCACAATCCTAAGAAATAAATTGATAAATATAACAAAAGACAGACCAGATATTTGCAAGATTTAAAACCTGAGCTGGGAAGTAGAAGCCACAGAGTACTTCTATAAATATAACTAAATTCTTAGCCAAAGTAAAAAATATATAATTCAAAATGGTAGAGATGCTTTGAGTCAATGTAGTATCAGTGGGAAACTATTCTAACGCATAATTCCTGGCATACATATTGTACCAAAAGGAGGAAACCAAAGTTTTCAGTCATTTAAATTCTGTTAGAAATTCTCATTTGATGATATCCCACATTCATTACCCTTTTGCAGAAGAGGTATTTTCAACAAAGAAATTATACTGTTGTAACCAAAGTACTTTTGCTTTCCAGCTGAACAACCTGCTGTAGAGCACTGTAAGGGACTGAGGCATGTTCCAGCTAGAGTATATTCAGGGTAAACACTTCACATTTCATAGTGTCCATTGCTTGCCTAGAAGTATTAAAGGTGGGACCCCATGAATCATACCAATTTTTTCCACAGTGGAACTTATTTAAGGAATTCACAAAAAGGAATAAAAAACTATTGATGCTTACAAAATTCCTTGAGCCCCTGCCCAATGCTTCATGCCTCACCAGTTCCTGCTGGCAAGGTAACCTGCAGGTCTCCAACTGAGCATGTAGAGAGCCTCCAGCACTAGCTGCCAGGTCTTCACGTCACGTAGGTGGTGTCTGTTGAACAATATCCAGCACAGGCGCGTGCACTGGACAAGTGCTCTCACTTGGTGCCATGGGTGCCAGTGGGTGCCATGAAAGCAAAGGTCAGTTAAGAACTAGGATTGTTCTCTTGAACATCAAGTTTTCCAGTGTGGCACATGGGAACGTGCAACTAGTCCTAATTCTTAGTCTCCTGAAATGGAAGAGACAATAACTGTCATTAAAAAAAAAGCCATCAGCCTTTCAACCTAGACCATAAAAACAGCTGCTCCAGCTCTAAAGTGCTTTGTTGATATGTAGTACCATTTGTTATCCTTGTTGGCAAGTCGTACTGCCTTTCTGTAATTATATTTGAATATAACATACATTGTTTCTAATTTGAGTTTCATCTTTCCTATTCAATTAACCTCAATTAAGGTAATTTAATCTTATACAAGTCACTGTGGCTTCTAGCAGTATTGTCTTTTATTGATGTCTGCCCAGAGAAAGAGCAATGGAATCGGGAAGAAGGCAACCATTGCTACATAAACCTCTCTTCATTCCCTCCTCACATTGTAAGGTCATTTGCAGGACTGTAATTTCGTGCATCTCCAACACAGTGTTTGCTGACAGGGCCTTCTATTTGCATTTCAATGCCATCTGCTGTGGCAGTTTCCTTTCAGCAGGGTTTTGTTTTGATACAAAGTATGAACAATAAAAATGTACTAAATTAAGGTAAACATGAAGGTAAACATGAAGATACTAGAGATGCGTGTTTTGCTTTTTGGAAGCCACAGCTTTCGAGCACTAAAATCACTTAAGTATCACATTCACAAAACAAGAAGAGGAAAGAAGACCTAGGGTGTAGTTTAGTTTGCCCAGCTCAGAACATCCCCATGTACTCTTCATACACACAGCACATGCCTCTCTTACAGTACAGCACCATTTTGGATCCTGCTCTACGATTGTACGGAAATATTGTGGTTTTGCCCCATCTCTTACAAAGCACTGTTAACAACAGAGCCGCGGTCCCAGACTGTATCAGGGCACAAAGAGAATAGAAACCCAACAAGTCGGGCACCAAACTAAACTTGACAGTCTTTGCCTCCACAGAGTTCAGTCATGCTTGGTGCTGAGCAGTGTGTCATGCCAAGACAGCACTGTACCATTCTCTGAAGGTTTTCCTTGCAGGACCAAAGTTCCTAAGTGATTTGAGATACCTGAGGTGACATCTCAGGTGGTAACAGCAGACACTACAGGTAGTGTAATAAGGGCTACAGACTAAGGCCATTTCCATAGAGAATTCTGAGCTGAGAAACTTCTTTCTTTGTCCGTTTTTTGCCAAAATCTGTTTTTGCATGAATCTGTTAACTTTCTGGGCATGATGCACAAGCCCTCATTTTCTTTCTTTCTGGACAGAAAGAAAGTAGTAGTCAGATGCAAGGTTATAAGTGTGAATAATGTTATTGAAATTCTCTATGGACATCAGAATCTCAGAAATGTTAATGTGTTGATTTTTCGCTCCTTACAAATAATACATGTAAGTTATTGTAAAATATCTAAAGCTGAAGTATTTAAATAAATAAACATTTGATCCTTGGCAAATGCTTCAGTTATGTGGTTTTAAAGGATAAAAACAGTATTATGGATGAAATTTGCCCTGCCTTACGTCTCGCAAGTTGGTTTGCCAGGAGCGCAATGAGACTCTAACTCCTATTTGTATTCTCTGTAACACAACAAAATAAGCATTTATGGAAGGAAAAACTTGTGGTTGCTTCACGTGGGACTCTTTCTCACTGCAGTTATGAGCAATTCTTTACCCAAACACTTTCTTGTTCTAAGAGTAAGCACATCTTTTTACGTTATTCACAGGTTATCAGTTATGCAGTCAAACAATAAACACAATTTTTCAGAGACAGTCTTGGCATCCAGGCTAAGTACCTTGTCATTACATAAGTAAATATTAGGAGGAGGCTGTTTGACATCGCGTTTTTCAGCTGGCATCTCTGCAGTGGCAGAGACTGGGGTATGGACAACACTGGAAGCCTTTGGAAGACACAGCCCGTGGAGGTGCAGGCTGCACTGCAATGCATAATGGCAGCCTGGCAGGCTGCAGGGACAAGTGACCCTGGAGAACAGCCCACCTGCAGAGCTAGGGAAGGGTCTTTTAGGGGCAAAAGCTGGGACAATGCAGTATTTGGGAGTAGTATTACTTGGGAGTAGTAGCTCTTCTTCAGGAATCAAGAAAATACAGCATTCTTGCTTTTTATGAAGAACCACAGTTCTTTAAATAAAAACAGGAGAAGAGAATTGGTATGAGATTCCGTTTCTGTGTCAGTAAAGGTAAAAAGAAGTTGATGTTGATAGAGGAAAGATGATCAGCCACAGAAAGCCTGAAGATGTCTGGGCTTTGCACGAGCCTGAAGAGCTGTAGGGGCTGTTGTGTGCTCCCTGGCTACAGAGGTGAAGAAATGCCTTCACACATTAGGTACGATGAGGATATTGAAGTGTGAAACAACCTGACAGATCCACGACCTGACAGTGGGCCAGGTCACAGCTCTGTTACAGAACAAAGTGCCTTCAGCACGTGTGAGACTTGAAGACACTTCCCAAATACATTTTCTTGAAATTTACCTTCATTGTGTAACAGGAACTTTAGAAGTATTATTGCACAATCTCTGAATCTGGAGTACGAGATCTGTCAAGTCCCTGTTCTCTAGCTGATAAGCTATCAGGTTTTGTAAATATTCCCATTTTTTTTTTCTGCAGGGTTCATTTTTAACTTATGAGGAGTGGCAGCCAAGCAACTATGTGAAGTGCTGTAATTTTGTGAAAGCATCTCAAAAGCTCTAAAATTAAAAAAAGAAAGGCAAATGAGGGAAATAAAGTGCAAACCTAAACAAGATGCCAAACAATAACAGGAGAATACCTTTCTGTCTTGTACATTAGGAGCCTGGATTATAAACACAAGAAATTAGAAGTGTTTATTTAGGAACACAGATTTAATATAATGGATGTCACTGAAAAACATGAAAGATGAATGGGCTACTGAAACGTCTGGTTATTTTCTACATAGAAAGGTCAGTATTAGACTCAAAGCAAGGGAGTGGAATTTGGTTTACATGACCATGGTTTTGAAACAAGAGAGGTCAACATTAAAGCAAACCATTGTGAGTCGATGCTTTTCTAACAGGAAGAATAAATGAGAATTAACTAGTTCATGCTACAATTCAATAAAAAACACAGTCGAAATTAGTAAGTGTTTAAAGAGCTGGTCACTCAAAATGTGCTGTGTGTCAAGTGATGAAACTGAATACCCTTCAGCATACAAACAGAACAAAGATTAATTCAGCAATATATTAACTTCGTGTTCAGAAATGTTCATTTCACAGAGCCAAAAACAACTGTGAGACACACCTGCTGGAAGGAGGGTAAAGAAATTTTACATTGGAAAAAAACCTGCTTAGGGCTGTTTAAGAACACTGTACCTACATGTAGAGACCAGAACAGAAGAAAGGAACATGCACTGGTTTAAAACAGTAATAAATCCTTCCTCTTTAGGGGGGAAGTGCAAAGAGTCATTTAGAAATAGAAAAAAGGCAAATTTGGTAGTAATGACTGTAAGTTCGAGACAAGCTGCTGAACAAGATGCCTGACCTATTTAGATGTGCTTCTATAACAGCACAAAAGAAGAATTCCAGAACCTGGTTGCAATGACACCGTATGTGCTCGGGTCAAAATATGCTTGTGATGATATTACATTATTTCTGATTAGTCATTGCTCTTGCCCATACAACGCCATCACATAAGCAAAGCTGCAAATTAAATTCACCTTTCTCTTGCTGTCTTAGTAGTTAGGTGCTGTCTGGCTCCGTGTGTGTGTGCTCATGGAAGCAGAATTTAAAATTGCCAGGGGAGTTACATTTGGCTCCACGAGAGGGAGAACTCCTTCGCTTGATGTTCTCAGGAGAGAAAGAGAGCCCGTTGTTTTGAGACCTGCTCAGAGCAGCAGAATCAGAGCGATGTGTATATTCCCACCTATAGCAAAAGTCCTGAGAAGGACAGGCTTAGCTCCAGTGAAGAGTATCAGCTACATGTTCTGAATAATGCTGTACAACAGCCTGCTGCAAATTCAAATGAAGATGAGGTTAAAGTTCAAACATTCCTCTTCCCTTACAAGATTGTCTTCATGTCTGTACCAGAAGAGAGATCTTCTCATCCAGGCTGCTTCCTGTATGTAACAGCATATATGAACACCTAATTCAAAGGATGATGAACATCCTTTTCAAAACTTCCACACTAAGCATAAATAATAAACAAGCTAATAATAGCGAATAGATAATAAATTAGCTATTTTATGGAAATGAAAATACTTGTTCTGTTTGAATGTCTGAGCAGTTATCTGTCCTTATACTTCGCTTTTTTCTTCTTCATCTTTTTCTCAGATAAAACTTGTGAAATCTCCAAGTCCCTCTGGTATTTGGTAGTGAAGAGCTATTTAAAGACACCCTTTAGAAAATACAGCACTTAGGTCAAACCAGTTTCCTGTTGACCTTCTGCCAATATGATGTCAGTATGTGGGCAGCTATGGCCTTTGTTCTATATATACATTTGTTATTTTTTCCATATCACTGTTGAATTCACTTCTGCTTTAACTGCCTTCTAGAGTAATCCCCTAGCTCTGCCCACTTAGTGGAATACCAAGCCATCCTTGTCTTTCATCTCAGCTTAGTTATCCATCTGCTGCCAGTAATTTTCTCAATATATTAAGGTACTCTGAATTAGTTCCTGCCAGTAATAGCTGCAAGTGAATAATACGCACAGAGAAGGCAAGATCTCTATAAGCAGCTGCTGGCAAAAGGTAGCAAGTATGCAGATTTTATATTCCTTTCTCCATTTTTCTTATTTTTCTCTCAGGCAGAGCACCTGCACTAGTTGTAGTGCTTGCTACAAATCCGGACAGCAAAGAGATGTGTATTTGCCTACTGACCTCCCTCCATATATCTCAGCTATTCATTCTCCAAAATGTGTTAAGTAGTAGCAGACTTGACAGCATTCCCACTTTCCATTCACACCCTTGTTTGTCAGCTGTGCAGAGTTTCTGAGCCCTGTTAGGTTGCTCTCCAGGCTTGACTAACAACATGGTGGCACTTGGGTCATTTACGATAGTATCACCTTACACCCTCGCACTACATGAGCTTTACCTCTTCCTTCTTCTGTGGGATACACGTTTAGGCAGGACTGTTTGGACCCGCTGCATCTGAGGAGGAAGTTACTGATGCTGAAGCGATTCCAGTTGACCCAAAATGTACTTCCTCACTTTCTGCATGACCTTGGCTGCCGTGAGCACATTGGCCCTGGTGTTATAGAAATTTTCACATAATTAATGTAAAAGTTCTTATGAGTTAGGGAGACAAGGATCAATAGGGGTGAAATAGAATGAAGAATAGAATAATTAATATAAGTCTATCTGAATAAAGACAGGTGGGCTTTCACAATCCATGAATATTGTTCTCAGAGCTCCTTGTGTAATCCTGACCTATGACTGAACAAATCATCAATCAAAGCTTAATGAGTAGCTAAGCAGGAGTAGGCCTAGAAGTATTACCTTCTGATGATTTTAGTAAAGGGGATGTATGGTTAACCTTTTCTTTACCTTAAAAGAAATATAAGATACTTAGAAATAAACATTAATAGAAATAAAGTTCTAAATAGACTTTAGCTATTTTAGGTTAATATTTAGGAGACGCTGGCAGTGGAAACCAGACTCTGGTCAACCCGAATCAAGACGGGACACTGATCACAGCAAGAACATTAAGGACGGGGTATCAACTGGAGTCGGAGAGGAACCAGAACATAAAGATCAGCGTACTGATGGAGAAGAATGGACTTTTGTGAACTCCTGACAATGGACTTTTGTGGACTCTTGACGAAGGAAGAAAGAGGAATTGAAATAGTTAGTGGATTACTAACAGAAGCTCGTGAAAAGTTTATGATGTAATTGCTTATTAATTTCTATATAAACCGATAGTGAATTTAAGACAGGTACCATTCACTGCGGTGGTGGTCCAACTCTGAGTTGTTTAATAAAACCAGCAAACCTAGAGACCCAGACTCTGTCAATTTTCTTTAACACCTGGCTTCAGATATTACTGGCTCCTATTTAGCAACAGATGCCAGTGAGCAGTATTTCTTCCTAAGATTCACTGTAACTGATAGATGAAATCCCAGATATACTAAATATTGAATTGAGAGCTACAAGTCACTAATGTGTTTCTGCTTTTCTTGGACAGTGCAGATTACCAGACTTCATGCGTGTTTTGGTACAAGAGAAGTGATCTATACTTTCTAAGAGCTGTGAGGCCTTTTGGAGAGTAAGGTTTATTCAGCAATCTATATAATCTATATACTCTGATTCTTGTTCCAGGTAAGAATTTGTCTGTACAACAAAATTCTGCTGTCAGGGACTGACCAGCCTTAGATGTTGCTGTAAACTTCCTCTTTTGGGAGTCTCAGGAGAAACAAAGAATGAGAAGTGAGGAGATGATAAAAACTCTCTAGAATAAAAAGAACAAAGATGTTTATTCTGTTCAGCAAACAGCAATTATTTTCTTCCACAATAAAATGTTAAACCAAGAAAATCAAGGAGTACCTTGCACATTCAAGGCATACTATCATAAATAGGTTTATTTCTCCAAAATACAGGACACTAGAAACCAGGTAAGACCGAACTGCCCAGGAAGGGTTCAGGGAATCACAAGGAGAAACACGACCGTGATTGTATCCCCTCTCCTCTGTCAGACTGACTTTTCCTCCTAAAATTTTTCACGACAAACTAGGTAAACATTTTGACTTTGAATGCAGAAAACATTTACTTTTACAAAGAGCTTCACAAGTCATCTAGCTGCTGCCTGGGGACTAATCATGTAGTAAATTACTGCCAAAACAGGTTTAAACTGTGGGAGCGTGGGGTAAAGAAAAGGATCCAGGAAACTATTTCTTTTTTTCCCCTCCTCCCCCTCAAAATTGCTGTAATGACTTGTCCTAATTAAGTTTGAACAAATTCTTTATTATGTTCCCAGATTTTCTGTGGTGTGATCACTTAACCTGCAAATTAATCTGATAATATGCAGGTTTGGTGTCCATGCAGACTGATCATTATAATTGGTACCTGCTTCCTCCCTTTTAGTTTTTATTATGGCTTTACACTCAAGGAAGCTAAGAGAGTTCCATTTTAGGAATAAACAGGATGCACTGTCCTAAAAGGACTGTGTTTGTCTTCCAAATGCATATTGCTTTCATATAATGTGTTTAACTTTTTAAAAGATTCTGCTGAGTGATATCTGGGCAAGCATGGTAAGAATTAGACCACAGTTTGAAATAAACCCGATACTTCTGAGCATGTTAGAAATAGACCAAAATCAAACCAATGTTTGTGGGGCCAAAATGAGTTATTCTAGCTGAAAATTTGACTGAAGATATTTTCGAGAGGAGCTCTGCCTCACCATTGCATTAGTAAATGTAGTCCTCTTCACTGAAAAGATGAACGATGGATGGTACAGGTCTCTTTGGAGTAACTTAACTTCCTTGCACCATTCCATATTATGAGGAGAGCCATTTGAGACCTGAGATAATGATTTGGTAGGAATGCGCTGCAATGCAGATAAAATTCAAAACCAGTTCATCTGAGCTTGCTCTAGGAAGGAAAGGATGAGCAGGAAAGTGAAAGGAGGCTCTAGAACAGTCACAATAGGTTTCAAAAGTTTGTGGGTTGTGCATAGGAAGGTGCATATATCCTGGATATGTATGCAAGCCTCTTGCCCCTCCAAGGCTGGTTGACAAACACCATTAAAACTGCTACTTCTTTTACAGAAAAATCATGCTTCTGCAAAAAGTTTCAGACATAAAAAATAAATCCAGTAATCTTCAGAGAACTTGGTTAAAGTTTTAATTGGTGAGCATTTAAGGGTTTTTTTTCCTTTCATTCACTCTGAACTCAGGTAAAAAGGGTAGAAGAAAAGTTACTGAATTAGAAAATTATTAGAAGCTGTGATATTTTTAATTACCAACACACCACTGATGCTGGATAAAAATAGACCCACATTCTCATCTTCTATAAATGGCAGAAGTTAATACAAATTGATTTTGTAGTGGAGTGGGAGTCAGCCTCTTCTCCCTGGCAACTAGCGATAGGACAAGAGGACACAGCCTCAAGCTTCACCAGAGGAGGGTCAGGTTGGACATTAGGAAGCATTTCTTTTCAGAAAGGGTTATTAGACATTGGAATGGGCTGCCCAAGGAGGTGGTGGAGTCACCATCTCTGGATGTGTTTAAGAAAAGACTGGACATGGCACTTAGTGCCATGGTCTAGTTGACATGGTGGTGTAAGGGCAACGGTTGGACTCGATGATCCCTGAGGTCTCTTCCAACCTGGTTGATTCTGTGATTCTGTGACACTGCTCTATTGCCACTTAATAATCTGTACCACCAAGACATAAGGAAGTAATTTACAACATTTTTTATTTTTGTCTTTGATTGCTTGTAGTATCTCTTGTGCATTTAACATCGTTTCCAGCAGCAGCACTCTCTTTCTTAGCCCTGTGCAGGCTTGATTCATATGGGGCTTTTCCTGCATACCACTGTTGAGAAAGGTAGTTAATCCTAATGGTGAAATAGTTTTTGGTACCAGCACTAGCTTTTCCCTATGGCCATTTTATGCAGCGTATTCCCAGGCTAGTATAGCTTTCACAGAGCAGTCAGAACAGGGACATTCTGCAACTCATCCAGCAGAGTCCAGCAAAGCAGTACTATTTTCTCCCTTCCACATTTCCTTTTCTCTCCAGCCATTCTCCTCCCTTCCTAGGGAGCTTGTGAGAAACTTCTTTACCTGATTTTTCTTCCATTCCCTTCCTGGTTTGCTAACTTCTCCTTGCTGCTGTACTGATGATTGCCGGCTATCACCCTATTGTCTCTATTTCAGCCATCCTCCTCCCTTTCACCCAGCCTTGTTTATAAGTGCTGTGGGATATGGAAGTCTCCTGTTCAGTGTTTGCACAACGTATCGCACTTGTGATTGCTGGTGATCGTTGCAAGACTATTGTTTATAATGCATGCAGTCATCCTAAGCTTTTTGCAAGTTCAGAAGTTCCCTATTTCATTGCATATACATAAACTTTCTGTTAGAAAGCATCCCTGACTGTTGTAACCATGACTACACACCACAGAAATAACAAATCACCCCAATGGAGAACTGTTTCCACTGGTGATTATGCTACTTTAAAAGGATAGAGACTCTGTTGTATTACAGAATATGTCTAGACTGTCTAGATAAATTTAAAGCTGTAATAGTATAGCGATTGCCAAGCCTTTCACAATGGATAACGTGCTAAAATATTAAAAAACAGAGTGGGGCATGAGGTCTGCTGAAGAGTTTATTTTAGTTGTTGTTACCTAAGGGGCAGCCAGGTCCTGGGAAGAGAAAACCTCCAGTGATGCTGGGGAGGGGGCTTTCCTACAAGCACTGGCACAGATAAGAAAGTTCCCTTTGTAACACAGAGAGGGCCACTGATGGGACCAGATGAGAGGCAAATGACGGCGGCCTGGAGAGGGCCGGGTGGGGAAAGCCCAGCTGCCAGGGGAGAAGGAGACACTGGGCTAGCAGGTCCCCATGAGTGAGCCACACGGCCATACCAGCCCTTGGTGGAAATGGGTGGCCGCCCTAGTCCAGATGAGAGCATTCAGAATGGATCTACACCCTAAGAAGAGCCACGGTATTAAAAATGAATTAAAATACAAATTAATGAAGCCAGACTTGTTCCACTAAATAGTAAAAAATAGCTGAGAAAAACCTGATACCCACATGTCTACAATACAGTTTCCTTCAGAAAGAAGTAGGCTGCTAGGTCATGGAGGCTGGTTTACTGATTGTATTGACACAGTCTTACTCAACTAATTAAAATCCTCATTAGAGATCTTAACAGAAAATCTGCTGTTTTCAGGTCAGGCTTCTGTCTGCGTTCATTTGTGTGATCCTGGGGTTAAAGCACAGGGACTCAGCAGCAGAAAATAGCTTTTCCCAGCTATGTCACCCTCTTCTGGTGCGTCCTTGACAAGAGACGATCTGTTTGACTTTCTTTGCCAGGTTGTAATGTGAAGGCAAGAACTTCCCACCTGTCAGCTTCCCTTCACACAGAAGCTAATTTCCTAGTATTTGAAAAATAAGATGTCGGAGAAAAAGGGATTAGTTTTATTTATTCAGTCATTGACATTAGTCTGAGCAGTTTGTGAGCTTAAACAGGGTGACTGGGTAAGTACCCAGAAGACTTTGTGTTGCAATAGATATTAAGCTGTATACACACGAGTGATAAAAACGCTCTAAAAACCGATGACTGATGTACCTAGCAGTAATACTGTTGTGTACAGGCAATGCAGACTTGATTAGAAAAGGAGAGTGGAGGACTTGCACATGGAGGTGTACAGGACTGTATATGAGTACTGTTAGAAGTCAAGGACTGAGTCACCAGCTTCCCCTAAAGCACACTGATCAAATAAGTTTTCCTCGGCTTACTATGTCGTTAAAGGTCTGAACACATTTCTGTTCTTTATGTAATCGGTTCACAGTACTGTGTTTCTGCAGTGCACTTCAGGATTTCTGCCTTTAAAGAGATTTTTTCTGAGCCATGTATACTAAATATGACTGTTAAGATTCATGCCGATTGAAATAGATGAATCTCCATTAAATAACCTGAATGTGCCTACTTAAACCAGAAATGGTACGTTAGAGTTTATGCCATCTACCTCCTCCCCATTCTTTTATGAACAAAGTTTAAACTGGGTCTAAGAATATTCGATAATTTTGTTTCTGTAGTGAAAACCTTACTGTGTTATCTTGTCACCAACGATTTTTTGCAGTTTGTTTGACCCATATTTGAATACGTGTAGTCCACAGCTGCAAACATGAAAAACAAAACAGTGAAGAAACCTTCCCGTCTTTTTTAATTACTATATAGCTATAATGCATGACATCTCTTTAAACACTGCTGACTAATACTCCATTTTCTAATTAAGAATTATTATCAGTTTCCCCTTTTAATAAAAGGAAAGTGCTAGTGTAAATTGCACTTTTATAGTAAATAGCTTTCCAGCTGTTGCTTTACTGGAGAAGAATTGTATAGTATTCTCAGCCAATAACAAAACTGCATGTTTTCTGTTGTTTTCTAACATGGAAAAAAAAGCTCTTTTCTAGATTACAAATCCAAATACTTTGTAACCCTATATGGGTCATCTGGAATTAAACCTTTTTTCTTGTATCTCAGGTAGGATATAATCACCCAGACATATTCTGAATCATGATTTCAGAGCCCAAAGAGAAATACCAGTGTGGGAGGGGTGGATAAAAACCCTAAGTGAATAGAATATATACTTTGCCACCAAGCTAAATGATGTATTAGAAAAATTATTTGCAAAAGAACAAGATGAAGTGCTCCTTCAGTCAAATATTTGTATTTCTTTATGCAATATTTCAACAGCCCTAAGTGACAACATTAAATTTTAAAAGTTGTATGGCAGCATTAAAGATACCTATATTCTGTTTTATTTTCCCTGCTGAGTATTTTCTACTTGTAAACCCCATATAAAAACATCAGTACAGCTGCATCAGTCAACCCAGGGTTACCAAAGGGGCTGATGTAACCATACCGGCCATTTCATTATATCACTGTGAGATAAAGCCTTACCAGTGCAGCAGCGCTCTGGGGCCAGTGACTACTGCATGCCACAGCTTGCAAGGGAAGCTGTTCCTCCACTCAGCCAAATCCTCAGCAGAAACTGCCCCGCGGTGCCCTGGGAAGGGCCATCTCAGAGCTTTTGGGCATGTTGGTGACTAAGGGCTGGTGCAGTCTGAGATGGACAAACCGCACGGGGCAGCCGCACATCCCACACAGTGAAATTGTTGTGCCTGCATCCTCCGGAGCATGCTGGGCGGGTGTGTTCAGGAGTGTGTCCTGCACGGGATGTAACTATGTAATATGGGAAATTCCATGTGATTTGGGATATCTGGAGATGTGCTGGGAGCATGCAGAAGAACCAGAGAAAGCTGCAGCTCAAGAAGCCCGGACATGTTGTGCCAGGGGAGATTTAGATTAGATATTAGGAAAAAATTATTCAGCAAAAGGGTTGTCAAGCTTTGGAACAGGGTGCCCAGGCAAGGGGTTGAGTCACCATCCCTGGAGGTATTTAAAAGACGAGTAGATGTGGTGCTTAGGGACATGGTTTAGTGGTGGACTTGGCAGTACGAGCTTTACGGTTGGACTTGATGATCTTAAAAGGCCTTTTCCAACCTCAATGATTCTATGATTCTATGATCTGTCAAGGCTGGGATCTGGCTGATGTTCGAGCAATCCCCACAGCAGGAGCCCAGGCTCTGAGCTTGGTGGCCTGCCTGAGGGGAAGGAGAGGACCCTTGAGGATATCACCCTGAAAGAGCCTCTGCAGCTATAAGCTCAAGGACTGCTTGTTTGCAGAAGCTTTGTCTTCCAAAGAGCACTAAGAATTAATCTCTCATTATATGCTGTATTAAATATACATGATTAGCTTCACAAATGGTTTTCCAGAATATATGTCTCCACTTGGAGAAAATAAAAAGACTCAAGACTCTGTCAGAGCCAGATGGAAAATATAGAAAATACTGTGGGAAGTTTTGTCAGGAAAGAAGACATAAATTTAAAACAAAACATTTCTGCTCAGAGGAGTCGGTATTTTGAATTAGACTGTAAAGTACAGATCACAAGAGCTTTTATTCTTAAACGAGTATTCCCTAAATGCTCAGAACACCAGCACACTCCAAAACCATTATTAAAATCCTCAGGCTTTTCCATGTTTCTCATGTTGTCGTAGGATGGAAAAAAAGGAAAGACATTTTGGGGAACACATTGTCCCAGGTGGAGATAAGAAAGTTCCACAGTATGAATTGATTTGGATGTGGCTGACTTCTGGAGAGAAGCAGGAAGTGACACAACTTCGAGGTCAGGAAACACTAGAGATTAAGAATTGCTGCAGCTCCCCATACTACATTTGTAATACTATTATGCTTCCCTGTGAAGAAGTTATTTCTTCATCTTCCCAAAATCCATGGTCTGCCTGGATTTCATCGCTCCTTACCACTCTAAGTTCTTAACAAATCAACCCTCAGAAAAAGTGCTGCCCAAATTTAGCCCCAAACTGGAAGTTCCTGGGGTCAGTAACAAGACACTGCTGAGATCCTTCTTTAAGATGTCACATAGTGAGGTTCACTGCCATTTGCAAAATAAATACTAGATCTTTTCTCCTGTGTTCCACTAAGGACTAGGACAGCTGTGTGGAAGTTCTCCTACAAAGTGCTGTCATCCCCAAACACTGAAGAATTACACGTGCTTACAGCACCACTTCAATAAATATTCCAAAGTTTAATACTAAATAATACTGTTACTATTACTCAGCTTAATATTGATGTTACAAGCATCACAAAGGCAAACTACCCACCTGTACTATGTACTCAGTGAAACTCTAAAGACTTCCATCTTGTGGAGAACTTGGTCATGCAAGGGCAGAATATACATCTGGATATTTAAGGAACAAGGATTTCAGGAAAACTTCTGTCAGAAAGTGAGGACAACATCATGGGACAGCTTTATGACAAACCGAAGAGAACTGGATTATAAATCTTTACCCAAATAGACGAGGCATTTCTTGGAAAAGGCCAAAGTACTATACACAGTTGTCTGTTTATTTAGACACAGATTGGATTCCCTGCAGTGAACAGGACAGTGTGGACTGTTAACTTAAACAGTATAGACACGGTATTTCAGCATTGCCAGTAGTCACCAAGAATGACCATAAGTAGCAGAAGTGAAAAAGGTCCAAGATGTAGATGAGGTTAATGAATGCTAATGATGATCATACCCTGATCATCATGTTGGGCTCTTAACTAAACAAAAAGATTTAGGGAGTAGGTTAAATGCAACAGTATTAGCAAATCCTCCCCCCCAGAGTGAGTCAATCAGTTGCATAAATGTTGTTTTATCTATAGTGCAATCAACATACCCGACACATGGTGACGCATACCTTACAAAAGCTAATGTTAGCATCATTTATCCTTTTTTCTTGCAGTTAGGTCTTGTTTTTTAAAAGGCAAGGGCATATTCTTCTTGTTTGTATGTATTAATAATATATTTTATCAGACTAACTGCCACAAGTAGAAAAGCAAGACAAACTGTTGGGTACGCACAACGTTGAAACAGTGTAGTGGTAGCAGAACATCATCAAGCTATTACACATCCTTCCCACTTGCAATTTCATGTACTGGAACCTACACACACGCAATCATTGAAAGATTTATTAGAAGACAATCCTATTTTGAAATAGTGCTCTCCTGAACCACCCTAATTACACAGGCCCGAACCTCACTAAACCCGTTATGAGAAGCAAGCTGCCTGTGGCCAAAACAAAGCAAACATATTTAAGCCCTTCCCAAGTACAAAATGTAACCAACATCTCTCCACTACCAGCACAATAAATACCCCTTAACACAGAGCAATCAACTCCTATGCCTGTAGTTCTGAGGATGTAACATGTTTCATCAAGTTCATCAGGTGCTCTCAGGGTAACTATGCAGGTGAAACCAAGCAACTACTGTGCACCAGGAAAAACAAGCATATACAAGCTGTAAAGGACAGAAGCGCCCAGTTATCAGGGAGGGAATATTTCTTCGAAAATAATCACTGCATTTTAAATGTCTTAGTCCTGAACCTCAAGGAATCCTACAACTTTTTCCTAAAGAAAAACTTGGGTGCTTTCACAAATCTGCTAGATAGCAAAAACTATGAACAGTGCTTTTGTGAGATTAAAATCTCCCACTACCACCCTGATATCTCTCTTCCTCAGACTCCTTCCCTTCTGTTCCTTCACCCAACATCCTCTTGCCTTCAAAAACATCCGCAATTTTCTCTTTGAGATGGTCTGAGACACAACTAATGTAATAACTATAAAACAATGCTCTCAACTTGTACTTAGCTTTGAAGTTTGCTGCTTCTATTTCAGATCTGAAGAAAGATTCACATGCCCAAAAACTTGTCTAATTTTGCCAGTGATACAAGCTGGTCTAATAAAAGATATTGCTTCCACCAACAAAATCTGTCTTGATTATGTCTTTAGGCTATCATAACAACAGCACCACCATCATTATTCTTCATGTGACACAGTCATGCAGTAGATATTTTATTTTTTATCTTTCCATAAGGGATGCATAAAGCTAAAATAAATGAGGTGATGGTTTTTTTTTAGACTGATGGCTCAGAGAGAGGAGAGAGCACTCCAAATAGTACTCCAGCCATCAGAGCCCTAACAGACAGAAAGTGTGTGTGGGCAGTGAAGGGGCAGGGGTGGGGGAACTTGTGGTTTCAAAAGACATATACAAACACCTGAATTCAAAAAATTAAATTCAGAACAAAAGTGAGGTGAGTACAGAGAGATGTGTTCAACCAGTGTCACTAAATGTCAAATAAATGCATGAATTGAATTGGAATTATTTGTGGAAAACTCATTACAATGTTGAATTAAACTGAATACTATGCTTAAACAAACATAGAGGATATAAGGTTGAATACTTTTTCTTCCAGGTTTGTTTTTACTTCTTTTAAAGGCTGACATCTGTCAGGAGTGTCTTTTTGAGGAGACACAGAAGAGAAAACTCAGCTGTAACAAGAGGGGCAGATCATTTGCCAAACACTCAGAGGGGAGAATACAAGCATAGAGAGAAAAAGGACATAAGCAAAGTAAGGCTGCCAAGAGAGGCGGCCTGTCAGGAGTGTTTGAATAAGTACACACTGGGGGAAAGGAAAAGGGAGGAAATAAAAGATGCACAAATATTTTGACTAGATGTCCATAAAGAAAAAAAGCTTGTGACTCTTAGAAACATGATGTAGATCAGAAGGACCTGGTGAAGAAGATGGAGGGGAATGACACATGGCTTGATCAGCAAGAGACAAAGATTATTTCTGTGGCAGCATTGTAATATCCATCCAAGACCATAGAGCAAAAAGAAATAGAAATAAGCTTTACTAATTATGTATCAGAAACAGAAATTTAAGGAAGCTGATTTTTAATGACTGTTTTCACATGATTTCTGTTATAAAATATTAAAATTTAATCTCAAGCTTCAGCAGATATTATAAACCTCAGTTTCTTCTGGACCTGATAACTGTTTCACATATCCAGATTAGTTTACTTTATTCAATGCCTGATCTGCTAAAGGCAAAGCAAACACTGTCACATCAAATTTCTTTCATTGACTACTGCACCGCATTTAAGGAGTAACAGAGACCTGTTCCCCAAGTATCCATTTCCTTGAATAACATGCCTATTTAAAGAGCCGCATGGGATCATCTTCACACATTTTCAAACATCCAGCTTGGATCCACCAGAGTTTTATTCATACATTCATTCTTCAGCCATCTTTAAAGGACAGTCATAACAACCAGACACCTAAATTCCAGCTAAGCATGTATCTCTATCAGGCATCATCTTCTACCCAGGTACAGCTGTAATCAATAGGGAAGACAGAAGCAATTTGACAGCGTTGTCAGTGTTATAAAAAGAGGATTAGTCAAAAGGATCAAGAATGCCTGTTTCAGTGCTCCTCTCCATAAAGGCACAGAGCTCAAAACAAAAGCTTTGAGATGTGCATTACCTATTGCATTTTGTGTTCATCCTCAGGGTATTTGAGACATCAGTCCTGAGCTCCCCAATGCCGTCTGAGCAGCAGGGAGGGAGCATGTCCTGAAAAAGGCACCGAACTGTTTGGTGAGAACATGGTACGATCACAACATTTTCTGCATTAGTTTCCCCCCACAAAATAATTCCTTTCAACTGCCCTGTAGGGGTTTATTTTCTCTGTTTCAGGTACAGTAACCCTTGTCTTTGATCTTGTTCCTTCTCAAATATTGCTTTGAACTGCCAGGAGCTCATTTTCATTTCACATTTATATTTCAGAGTTTTTATACACTCTACCACACCCATGCTTGCTCACTCTCTAGCATCCCAATTACTTTTTTAAAGTTTACAGTTCTGTAAAAAAAACACAGTAAAAACATACAGAATACCTCAGCCTTTATGTCACCAGTCTAATTCCTTTACTTTCACCTCTCCAATTTTCACACCACCTACAAGCAACCGTAATGTCTACCTCACTCTAAAACCATATACTGAGAGTCCCTCAAAACCTAAACTTTGTGGATTTGAATTTTTTAAAGTATTGTTGTTAGTCTAAAACGATGAACTTTAATCACAGTCTCGCTTTATGAAGTCTCTGCAGACTCTATGACTACTGAGCCTGAGTTTTATTCCCTCAGGGCATGGATAATCACCAAGAGAGGGCTTGTTGAAACCCTACTGCGTGTACAGTCATTCTTTCTGTGCTTATTAGTAAGCCTCACACATCCCCACAGAGCACTGAGCTAACTACACCAGTGGGTTAACATAACTGCTCAGCTTTTTCTTAAGAGGCTCAATAATGGCTAAAGATACTAGCATGTTACAGAAAAATGTCTAATTTCCTAAAATAATGCTGCTATTTCTTGCTTTGTAGCCTATTTCTCTACTGATATATCTTATGTGAATTTCAGATTTCAGTAATTTTTAAATTGCTTCAATAAGACTGTTTTGGAATGGTATACTATGTGAATATACATATCCATAGGGCATTTACACACCACTCTCAAAGCTACATGATGCCACAACAAAGCCTATACAAAACCATAGCCTACATGGTGTCTTCAGACATGCTTAAGCAAATAAAGGGCCCAGAGCAAAAGACAAGTCCTTTAAGTGCCTCTGAAAACTCCATCTTAAATCTCTTCCCTCTTTAATATTGAACAACCTTTATGCTGTACATTTCTGAAACTTCCAAAGAAACTCAAGAAATCTCATCTCTTGACACATCTTATACTTCCCCAAACCCTGGAAATTTAAAGCATGAAAAAAATCTATATTGCCATGGAAATGCATCAAAAAAGCTTTGCTAAAGGCAAACTCGTGCTTTAGACCTCTGTGGACTTGATTTCAGTTTAGAAGGTGCCCTTAGGTAGCCCTTGGTGTCCTCAGGTAGGCTGTGCTGGACAAGACTACCACAGGCTTCAGAAGGATCTCCGCTGCCTTAAGGAATCCAACACCAAATCAGACAGGTAGAAGTCATGATTTTATTGCACCACCTTTAAGAATGCAGAATGTCCAGAGACTTTTCTGGAGGTTTGAAAAAAAAAAATAATTACCGTTAGCCAATTCATTGGCCAGTCTCTGGGGAGCAAATATGGCCTTTGGAAAACTCAAAAGGTTTTTTTTTTTCATAAGAATTCCTATTAGATTTTCTGCTTATGTTTTTCATTCTCTGTTCATGTAATCATATTAATGAATTACTCGGGTAGCAGCTTTCCTTCTCAAGAATGAAGTGTCAGCTGAGCTCATTTGTAATCTGAAATATGTCCACTTAGTAACCAAGCTTAAAAATGCTGTATTAAAGTTCCACAATCCTGTATTCGAAATGACTTCTGGAATTCAAGAACTGTGTCGGCTTATTACAGTAATGGAAAGTCTGATTGCAAATGTATGATGTCAATTTAAAACAAAACTATTTTGGTAAATTTTGTATTCAAATTCAGACAATTTTTAACAAAGATTTCACTATAGGTGCTCTCAAAAAAGAAAAAACAGCAAACAAAATATCAGTATTTTAACTTTTTAGTATTTCAAAGTTATGTTCTTAATGCTGAACATCCACAAGTTGAACAGTCTTGTAATTTAGTATTTATAGAAATAAAGTTAAAGTCTTAATAGTTCTGCCAATATAATAAACTTTTTACTGTGCAACATTTATTTTTATGATTGTTTATATCTTTAAACTGTGATATATAATCTAATTAGTTCAGGTGAGATAACATGACAAAATATAGCTCTCCTTTATTAGCTAAAACCTGTTTAAATACAAGCTCTTTCTTGATTGACATGCATTAAAGCAATTAATGTACAAGAGAATTTATCCTTGCTCATTGAAATGCATTTCTGTAATAAGACAATTGTGCTGCTCTCTCTTAGGTAACCAAGCCACAATAATGAATTCCCTCTGGGTGTTACCAATAAACAGATGAAGGTTTTTGCTTTTTTGCAGGTAGTGTCTGCTGAAACAGTCATGTCATAATGTGGCACCTGATGAAAGGAACAATAAACCAATTCTAAGATTTATAGTGGAAACTACTGCAAATACAGTAAAAAAGTGGCCTGCAGGGGAATATGGCCCTGACCTCAAAATTCATCGTTTGCTGTTCTAAAATGAATTATTAGTAATACTTGCAGAACAGACTTCTAAGGTACACCTTTTTCTACCTTCATTTTGATGAATTTGTTGGTATGAACAGGAGTCTTACAAAAATAAGACTTGTGGACTAAAATCTGAAAAAATTTGTACCAACAGCAGATTTAGGTATTGACATTTGCGCAGTTGCCATCTCATTCCTGTTTCTGACCATGAGCAGACTGTGCAACAATGCATCCACCAATTAGATTATATTTCTTATTTAAAATATAACTTATGATTAGGCTCTGTTGATGGGTACAAACAGCTCATCGTTATCTTCTTCCTACCTGGCTGTAACTTTTTCATTAAAGGAATGTTGTGCTTCTGCTAATAATGTCTTCTGGAGAGCAGTGCTCAGACACAGCACTTCATTTATACAGCTGTCCTGCTTTCAGACCAGAGCAGGATTAAAATCTGGCCACCATGGACTATGAGCAGAGCAAACACACACCAGTTTTCACCTGCCTAGCTGGAGATACCATTTTATTTTTCTGCAGTTACAGGAGATGTCTTATGTCACATGCCTGCTTTTTTTTTTTTTCCCAGGTATTTGGCAAAGCATTAAAACTTAGAATCAGTAAAGTAATATTGTAGTAACATCAAGAAGGACATCTTTTGCAAGCATAATAAAAAGTAAGACTCAGAGGCCGATAAGGCTGATAAGACTGAGCATCCTTACAAAAATGTAGTTGCTTAGACCAGCAAATCTGACATGGACACAGTTTTTATAATATCCCTCAACTGGCAATATTGTTCACTTGATCTGTCTAGCCACGCTGACTTTTATCACCTTAAGTACATACTTTGTATCACGTACTCTTGTCATCTGGTTAAATTAAACAGATTAAGTAATATTCTAGTGGTAGTTAGCTTTGTTATGAAGCTATAATTTACCACTAAGCTGCTCTTGCATGTCATATTTTTCCCATTGCCCTCAGCTCCAATTTGATAGCCCTTCTCAGCAGATGGTGTTTCTAGAAAACAACCAGATTCCAGCTGTTTCTACCAGAAGAAGGTCTGGATCCGAGGAAAAAAGTGTTTGCTAAGCACCACTTACTACCAACTGCAGATTTGGTAATTTAAGCTGAACCCAGCTGATTTATATAAAACTACAAACTGACTTATGGGCAAGAAAGACTTCTCCACAACTTCTCGCTCCCCAGCTGGCCAGTTAGCAACTGAAGTAGAGTCAATGATTTGGTTTGTTTCTCCAGAGGAGGGAGAAGGAAGGAAAAGGAGAAGGAATGTTAGTAGTTTTTTAGCATAAGCCTCCTAAATGAAAACAGAGTTGTAACATACAGAGGAGGAGTAGTCGGAGCAAAGTATGCTACTATTTATTTGTAAATTACTACAGAAAATACATAATGTGAACCTAGGTTTGATAAAAATGACTACACCCAAAGGTATGCCAATAGACATCAGGGACCTGAAGGACTTACTCATGTAATAAAGAGTACACAAAACACAGACAAGGATGCATGTTCTGTAGTAGGACCTCCACTGCAAGTAAGATGCTTCAGTATGTCCCGCGAACCTTGGAAATGAAAGCAGTCTCCACTGCTTAAAAATTATCTATTAATTTTGCAATAAGTGTATTTTTTTTTTGCTAAAGAAACTAATTGAGCATTTAATTAAGTATGGGAAGTGTTAAAATGCTATATTGAGAACACTCCTTTTATTGTCAATTTGAACTGCATGTATTACTTCACTTTTTTTCTTTCTGGGCTAAACGCTAGTTTACTTACAAGGTGAATGTGTGGTACTTGTGGACCAGTCAGTTGAAAAGCCCTGTGATCACAGGACTATGAGATTTTCCAGTTATTTGAGTCACATTAGTAACAGCTCAGCTAATTAGCAATTTTAAAAGGATCAGCCCACTAACAAATTAAAAGAAGTATCTGTATACAAAGAGAGATTGTTCGGTTTGGCTCCAGTCTTGATAGCAATAAATAAAAGCATCTATTGTGTGAAAGCGGGGAAATGTCTCATCTGTGGTGATAGGGATTCATTTTGGAATGACACAGTCACAGTTTCTATTTTCTCAGTGTTTCGTGGGGTATGTTTTGGTTTCTGCTTATTGAGAGTGAAATTTAAGGTCAGAGGCTAAATGATGTCAAAATGCCTTCCAATCATTTGATGTGACAAGGCAGCTGAGCTGTTCAGGACATGTCCCAAACACTACAAATAGGTGGTGTTTAAGGGAATACTGTTGGTGGACTTACTGTTTATCTGCAGCTCATTTTTCAAAAATAAAGTGACCAACAACGTCTTTGAAAACATTGCAATATCTTCTAAAAGTGAAAATGCTGTTACTCCAACACAAAGAGATTGCCATAGAAAAACTGGTTCTAGAGGTATTGGCTGGATGCCCCATCGCCCCAAGCACTGTGATGTCTTTCATGGATGCTATGAAACGTTATGGTTTGCCTTGGATTAGGACACTGGCAGCACAGAGCATGTGATCCCAGCCTCAGCAAAGCATTCTTTCTCTTTGGGACACAACTATGGAGAGATTTTTCGCAGGAGATTAGATGAATCTAGCCTGGGCACCTGCAATACTTGCTTCTTTCAAATAATGGAAAGCTTTTAATTAGAAATGAAACACAAGGTAGTAACAGGAGCCCTCTTGGTTTTCTCAAAGCAAAAATAAAGAAATCAAACCAAATAAAAAACTCCCAAGACCCTAAACTAGCTCCCTAAATATGCAGCAGAGAACTCGTGTAACTCAGAGAAAAAAGAGCCACATGTGCCAAAAAGATATTGTTGCCACACGTGCAAAAATTATTCTAAAGGCAACCATGCAAGCTACTTGCTGGCATAACATTATCTTTGTATCACAACTGAAAGCTTGATAAAATAACTTCAGAATTGCTGGTCTGAAAGTATCAGAAGTACTATGAGCACAGCGCTCTGACTTCCAGAGGGTTTGTAACAGGCACTGTGGAAATAATAGATGCCCAAAGCCACGGGGCCTTAGTCTGTAAGTGATGCCAAGAAATTATGAAGTCAGTAGATTTTGTAAGCTAATGCCAGAACAAGGTACATAGACTATAGCTCAGCAATTTCCAAGAGGAAGATTATGGAAACACATTGCTTTTCCTGTATTAAAAGCTATGGTGATCCTTCATTCAAAAAGCTCTGTCATTATCTGCCAAAGCCTGTGACAAGACCTTTCTATCGTTTCATACTGACCATGATAAATCATTACTGCTGTCGGTAACACCACAGCAGAAAAGGCAAAATTTTGGCTGGTGGATCTCCAAGGATAGATTTTAGACTTCCCAGGAAGCATCTAAGCACAAATGAAGAGAGTCTTCTAGGTTTTGATTATAGTTGAAATGATATGCCTAATTATATTCTGCCAAGATAAAGAGATCATTTCCTAACTTGATTAAGTTTTGTTATCCTCAGTTGCAGTATTTCTAAACTGTATGTTAGATAAATCACGATGAATAAAAGCAAATAAAGGTAATAGCACAAACAAGAGGGAAAAAGAAGCCCTGTAGCAAAAGTAAGAATTTAATAGAAGTGACCTGAACACAGATGTTCATATCCTGGTGGTGTGAGGGAAGAAGGGCCGGAGAAAGGGATTGGAGAGATAAAAAAAAGTTTTAAAAGCAGAGAGGAGGATATATCTGACACCTAAAATTAAAACAGTGTCATAAGTATCTTCAAGTATTTAAAGCAAAGTCATGAACAGCTGAGGCTGAATGGAAACTATTTTTTTACAAAGAACATAGCCTAAGACTGAAAATAACATATCAGATAAAACAGCTTTTGGAAAATAAAAATACAAGTAGCATATAATCATATAATAATGTCACAATCCAGAAACTAAATGCAACCAGAAAATCTGCTTTTCATACTAAGAATTATCAAGATGAATAATTTTAATTGTAACTAGTGATTCAAACTCAGCAAAAAAAGAATAACAAAGATGAAATTCAAAACACCTAAACAGGCTCTGCAGGCAGCAGCTGGAAATCATTCCTGATTCCAGTCCCAGATGGGTTATATGAGCTGCAGAGAGCCTCCTACTCTTCCTTACTCTGCCAGGTCAGTGCAAAATGAGCAAGACTAAATTCTGTCTAAGAGTGCCTAGAGTTTCAGAAAATTTGAAACAATCTCTTCAGTTTCATCTGAATTTGTGAAAGCAAAATTGCAATGTATGTAACATGTCGTTTTCCAAATTGTTTTCCAGTGTAACGTGTCGTTTTCCAATGTCGTTTTCCATCTTTCCAAAGATGAGGTTACCAATAGCGATTACAACAATGTGTATTTCTGCCGATCCGCAGTGTGGGTGCATCAGGGGTATGCATTCAGATCCTGCATTCCCAAGTAGTTCTGCTTTATGTGTACTGAAATGCTAAATGCTTGCAATTGTTTGCTGTAATCTGCAAAGGCCAGTTGGCCGGCATGTAGAACAGTTAAGCCTGTATTGTTACTAGACTTAACATTTTCAGCAAGGTTGAATAAAGCTATTATCAGGGAGACTTTCTTCTGTTGTTTCAGTAATACAGCATGGGGCTTTTTAAGCAAATGCAGAGACCTATGTGTATTACTGAGGCTGAGCCCAAAACAAAGTTGTACCAGAAACACTAAGCCACTTAAGAACGTGCAAAATTAAGAGCCTTGTCTGCTTCTGTGCCAATTGGTCCCATTAACTTGTCCCAATGGATTTTCATGCAATCCCACTGAGGAGCTAAATGACTTTATCATTTCCATCATGCATTTATCCAAAAATATTCTTTGAAGATGCAAATCAGTACATCTGGTTACCAGCAAATGTATTTGACTACTGAGATAAATACTGTCTGGGGGATATAAGAGCATTTGCTTTTATCTGGTACTGAATGCTGCCTATTAATTTAAAATATAATTATAAATATGTCCTTGTGATCCCCAGCATCACAATGCAGATTAAGATGTAATGGTACTAGATGCTGTAGCAACAAAGAATAAAACATGACCCCCTCCCTCAAAGTCTGTAGAATTCAGTACTGGAGTTACAAAACAAGGAAGGACAGAGTGATGAAGATCATCCTATAAGCACTAGAAAAATACATAACATTTGTCCTAAGCATTTTTAAAGCATTATTATTATATATCCCTTAGATTTGAATTCCCTACTTTTTCCATCAAACTACTTGTTATTGTTTGCCTTCAGACACAGCTGCTAAGGTGAAGTAAATATTACTGTTGGGTACAGGTAATGCTTCGTGGTTCATTTTACCAATTTTGATTTTCTTATCTAATTTCACCACCACTGTGTTACTCATGCAGATTTAATGCAAAAATCAGATAGCCCGTTCAGGGTGGAGTTTCTTACCTCTCTTCCACTTCTTCCCAAGTTGTTTGCACTTCCACAGTTGAAGACTCCTTAAAGCCATAAAAACTACACTATTGAAACTACAGGTTTCAGTCCCAAAACATAAGTAGGAGGTGGCCAAATGTTTAACTTTGCTTTACAGACTGCTGAAAAAATAAAAGATTTTCAGTGGTGAAACTGATATAATACTGACCTTAAACTTTCTAACGAGCAGGTTTTTCCAGGCTTTCTTTTCGGAATTTATCACTGCTATTGCAGGTGGTCTGTGTTGTGGCCTATCTTCTGTTTCAAAAGCGTGTGAGCTTAGCAAATATTTCCTACTACTCTATTTTTCCTTTGTCTTATAGATTCTCTAGTTTAGCTGCATTTGCCACTCCCCACCTTTGATATTAAATGCCTTTTGGTAAAAGAACATGTGATAACAATATTGGGTCAGGTAATTTGCTTGGTTTTAACAGGCCATATAATACTGCTTTGAAATGTGAAGGCTTTAATGCAAATTAAAAAAAAAATAAAAACCATATCTATACCAAAACACATCAGATGATATACTCATGACTTAAAAAAATATGAAGGACTCATCTTTTAGAAATTGTGATGGAAAATTTTACTATATAAATCTAAGGAGGGAACCTGACAATATTTGGATCCAAATTTTTATTTAGATTATAGCTCCTAAGGAGCAAAACAGCATGAAAGAAATTGTGCCCCTTAGCATTTCACACTGAAAGGTCTCCATTTACTCTCCGATGTGTTCTTGAAGTCATAATACATTCTGCATTTTCTTCAATGTGAGGTAAAGAGGAACAACTGCATTGGAATCCACTAAATACAGCATATCTTATATAAACTGCCATTGTATTTACAGCAACGAGAGAGAAACACATTCGGAGAAATAATCCTTTAGCCCATGTACAAGGAAATAAAACAGAGAGAGAGAAACTTTAAAAAAGAAAAAGGAAAAAAGATAAACTGTACCTCAGTGGATTGTGGAATAATCCATTTATTCTCAGATAGGAAAACATATAGTCAGTACTTATCTATTTATATGCTTTTAGCTACATGTTTTCTCAAACTGGTCCTTAAAAATGCCCATCTAGTGCACTACATAGTTTCTTTAGAAAAGCAAACAAGCTACGAGTACAGTTATTACTGCAAATGTTTTCAAAAATGTTGCCAAGCCACCACCCAAGTCAAATCCCATTCTGTCCTCAAACGCGTGTAAAACCAAGTGCAAGCTGCAGACCATTCCTGTGGTCTGAAAAACAAGACAGGACACAAAACAAAAGATGGAGTTACAAAAGAGTGAGGAAAGTTATGATTAGGCAGGCTTATGAGAGGTTTAATCATATATTCAGTACATAATAGAAAATTCTGTTGTTGTTTCTAAAGCTTTCTGCAACATTATTTCATTGGCTGGTTTGCTTTTTGGACTGGATTTTGCCATTTTTTAGGACACCTATGTGCAGTTAAAGAACATGCACATGCACACAGACGATGTGAACTCCCTTTTGGTTCCTTCTCCTGTGACCTGCAGCCACTGCTTTCCACCCACTTATCCCATTATGGACTGGTCACACCTCTTGTTTCACTGTTTAAATTCCAAGATCCTTGCAGTCTTCTGCCTTTTACAGACATGAAGCAGTTAATAGCTGTGACAATTAAAACAGCATCACTTAAAATAATAAGGCACGTTCATAGCCAACTGCAAAGTGTAGTTGAAGTGTTGTTGCTACGGAGGTGCAGCTGTAACCAAATTGTTGGTGCATACTGTGCTCTTAAAATTTAGAAATCTAATGTTTAAAGGGATAAACCCATTTGTATTGTTCTTCTTTCGGTTTCCTTTGGTGCCTAATGGAAGGAAAAGGAAAAGGTTTTGAATATATGGTGGGTGTTGGGTACCGTGAAAAATTATTTCCCTTAATTTTCAGCAATTGCATCTCCCATTCTGCTACATAGCTGTACGTCACTAGCAAGAGAGGAAAAAAAATCCCACATTTGTCACTTTTAATTATGGTTGGTCAGCTTTAGGAAATGAGAGTGTCAGAATAAATATAGAGGCTAACATTTTGATCATCTTGCAACAGAATCAGAAAAGCACTGATGGTCTCAACTAGACTAAAAGTGAGATTGACTGCTACGTAAGTGGTTACAAGGATTAGTGAAATGTCAAATCAGCAGTAACTGTACTGCTCATCAAAATATTTTGACCATATAGTCTTTTTTTTTACATTCTGACTTAACTGAATTGGGTTTACAGCACAAGTTGAAAGGCCTAATCAGAAGCAAGGCTCCAGGACAGCAGAGCTCACCCAAACATACAAGCAGGCATCACTCTCCTAAGAATGTAATCAGAAATAAAATGCTACAAATAGCTGTGGCAGATATAATAGGAAAAACAGAAATGAAAAAACAACTGTGATTCTGTAATTACATTGCCCAGTTCAATAACTGAAAGCTTTTATTTTCCTTTTTAATTAAATACCTTCAAGAGCTATTCCTGAATGCTCCATCTTCCACTACTTGACACCCTTGTTTTGATGTTTCCCTCCCTCTGTCTCCTTCACTTCCCACTTGGACAACACAACAAAAGTGCGATTCAAAGAAATGTGTGAAGCAGCAAAAGTAATACGATGCTTATGACAGCTGGATTTTGACTAGATTAAAGGAGAGAGGAATGCAGAAGCCACAGCAAAAAAAGTAGGTTGGAGTACAATACACTGCAATCTATTGTAACTGAAGAATTTCAGCTGTTTCAACTCCTGGGGTTTTGTCCTTGTTTTGAAAACTGTCGTCATCATTCTTTATATTATTCTTCAAAGCCTTTGTGCCTTCACATATGCCAGCCTTGACCAGTTTGCTTCGCACACAATCCTCTCCTCGCCCTTTTCAAATACCTGTGCAAGCCCACAAAGCTTCCCCATGGATTTGTCTCTGTCCCTAAGAGGTGCAACCTGACTTGCACAACAGGCAGGTTCAGGATTGACTAGGAATAATCTCTGTTTCATAACAGAAGAGTTGAGAAACGTGAAGTTCATTATGAATTCAATTGCAACTTTGACATTTTTAGAATTACGTTATTCAAGCCTCAGTCCCCTACACAGTGCGCACCGCTGACTCTGAGAAAGCAGCATGAAACGTGCTGGATACTGTCAGGAACAAGCAGTACATTCTTGTATAAAAACGCTCTTTGCATCACAGCGTTACATCTAAGAGAAATTAAAGCAACACAACAGAGCTAGCCCCAAGTACCTAAGAAATTATGAATCGGACCTACAAAATATACGGAGTTGAAATTAGTTTATATTGAAAGAGTTACTTTTGAAAAAGCTTTTGCACAATCAGAAGTATAATGGAGTCATATCTTCCAGGTTTTAGGGGATAGAGGTTTAGATGCAGCCTATATAATAATTTGTCTGTAGGAGCTGGACTTTGGTAAAATAATAAGCACAGAGAAAGATCTGGAAGTACTGGGGAGGGGAAAGTTCTGCTCTTTCAAAAAATATTTATAAATAAAAACTCATGCCCTAAAGTCTTTATATAGGAAAAACTATGAGGTAATAGGAAGCCTTTCCTAATTAAAAATTGCAGAATTGCTTCCCCAAAAATGAATGTGCATCTGGATAGTTATATATGATATAAAGTAGCATTATTAGTTGTTAACATTACCAGTAAGCTTAGATAGAATTATTTACAGAATAAGACATTTTAAATAAATGAGATAAGAACTACTAGTTGTATGTGGAGGATACCTTTACAGGATTTTTGCCACAGGCTAGAAGTATGCTTTCATTTTGCTCAGGTTGGGTACTGAACTTCATCCACCCCAGTGCCTCCACAGATCAGCATAAAGACACTACCCCAGCACGGCGCCTCGGTTGGTTCAGTGAGGGCAGTTTACAATACTGAGGGTCAAGTCTATTAGATATTTTGTTTTTTTTACAGACTATCTAGTTTTTACAGAATGGCTATTCGGTATCATGTTGCTTTTGGAACAAAGTAAAACATGCTGTGCAAAAATACAGAGATGAAGAGTAACTATCAAATGAGGAGTAAATACATATTCTCTATAATACCAATTTGAAGAACACTATTGCAAATTTATCAGTGGGATGATACCATAAGAGGCCTGCTTCACCATGCTTCAGTGGTCTAGAAGCACAGTGGCATGGTTCACAATTTTAGCATAGTTATAAAGATGTTGTAAAGATCGTTTGATAGCAAATTGATTAAAAACAAGTCACCAGTCCAAGTTGCAAATAACTGGAATCCACAACCACTTTAACTCTGCTCTGTTGTTTTTGAATTTGCTCCTGCACTGCAGCATTTTGTATTTCAGATCAGATGATACAAAATGTTTTTGAATAATTCATGTCTCTGTGCAGAATGTTTTGTCATTGTTATTTTTCTTTAACACAAAACAAAATAAGCAAGAATTGGAAGGGCAGATGTTCATCTGTGTACGTAAGCACTGGCATGGCTCTTTTTTTTCTCTTTCAAACAGTAAGTATCTTGTGCTTATTACTGAAGGTGATTAGAGTTACAGCTACATCCAGGAAAGATTCAGAGCTGTCTGACTGCCAGCAGAAATAGTGTGCTTGTATTAGTAGAATAATCCATATACTGAGTATTTTCTCTGAATTCTTTCTCAGACAACTAGGCCTAGTTTTATGTTAGAACTATTAAAAACATAAATTAGGCACAATAAGTCCCATAAAAAATACAGATGACAAACAAAGGTGACATTTATAAGAACGAAAGTAGATTTGCTGGAACTGTTAATTTACTATATTTTAGGTTTAGAACATACAGTTGGTCCTGCTCAAATAAATAAAATAGAGATGCAACATTATGCAACAAACCGCCAATGTCTTTTCGCAGAGCAATTTAAAATAATTCTGACATATTTTCCAAGTATATTTTTAATAGATACTTGCTTTTTTATACAGGCAGATAGAGCTAAAAGCTCCTTCAAAGGTCACTGCAAACTGTAGCAAACTGTAGAACAGCAAAAGGAAATTATATTTCCAAAATATCATTTGCATATTTTATCTACAGTCTATTTATTATTATAATTAGATAGCAGGTAACAATTTTGCTCAGGAAGAGAAAATTCTCTAAATAAAATATCATATTCATTAAAGGTTGTAGCTTGTTAAACGTATGCATCTGTCAAAGACACAGCAGAACACAATCTTTACTTCCTTGGACACTTACTCTTACTCGTATTACTTTACTGTGGATATTTTGTACACTAACACCAAAGCAGTTCACAAATCCAAAGTTAAATACAAACTGTCCAAAAGGTTCACTTATTCTACTGCTGGAACAGTTGCCTCAGGGATTAAACTGATTAAGTTTACAGAACAGGTCCAGTGTATGCCACAGGATATGTCCTCACCCAGATCTTCCTACACACACAGACGTATTCTTGCAAACAAATCTACAGCAATTTTTAATATATGCCTTTTGTCTGATTCAGGGATACGTCAAAAAGTTCGTTTCATGTCTTGCAACATGCTTACTTCCACGCATTTGTTGGAGCCACCAAATTCTCCAGTTCCCAGGGTATGTAAGTTTTGGCCCTACCATTTCTGACAAGTGTTTTAAGCACTGGAAGCTGCTTTCTCCTTTACATCCCCCTTTCTGGCACCTAGCCCCTTCCCCGTCTCACTCAATGGTAACTAGATCCCAGCTAGCTATTCTCTCTCCCAGCAATACAATCTTTCAAACACACTTGAGGTGTACTTCCCATTGTGGCAAAACAACAAAAACCATTGAATGCTCAAAGACGATAAAGAATATCCATCTCTCCATGATAATTAGTGCAGAGTCTGATTGTGGGTGATCCTCCCCACCCTACTCAGCACAACTGCAGACAGCTTCCCCCATGCATTTCAGCAGTGGCCATGAGAAGGCAAAAGCTGCCATTTGGCTTTGCACAAAAAAGAGACTGGCAAAGCTGTACTGCCTGTAATTGGAAAATCTGGAGTTACCTTCACAATGAAGTGCTCTCTCTGCATTTTTGTTCATCCTTCTCTCTAGGTATTTGTAATCTGAGTGTTTTTTACAATTTAACATATTTTTACAAGTGTCTATACTAGCAGGTTTTCATGCCAGTATTCATACCTTTACATGCCTCAGGAAACTGATGTCCTGACACTCATAGACAGTCAAGCAACAAAAAGGTGGTTCTGCATCACTCCTTCTATTTCTTCTAAAGTCAAGTAGCACAAACTCCCAATTACCTTGCCACCATCTAATGCCTATGAAGAATTCTCTTCCTCTGCCTTGCAAAAGACAATCATGATTGACTTGTTTCACACAGAACACATGAACTGCTCCCATGGAGGGTTGGATCTACAAACTCTTATCCTAAATGTCTAGAAGACTGGCACCATCAGCAGACTCCAGGTCGTTAATCCCTTCTATGTGCACTGTTTTTCAGAGGTCATTTATGCCTCTACCCATCTGTCACATCATGATCTTTCAGGCTTCCTCCAATCTGATTTTATCCATCTGTTGAAGCAGTCCGGTGTGGTATTAAGAAACACTGGTTCCTTCCATGTGATAATGATGTTATCAAAGCTATGCAGTTTACCACTGTCTGGGAGTTTTGACCTTGCATCAGCAAAGTTCTTCTTGTATCCTGTCATGACAGGATACTACATAGACCCCTTTTGAGATACTCAGGCAAGTCTCTCTCTGAAGTACAGAAAGCCAGTAAAGACACTCCTGTCAATCCTTCTATACTATTAAGATAATTCTTTGACACAGAAATTCTGCATCTTTATTCTCCAAGCAAGTATTATTTCACTAGCACTTTGAAACATCTGAAGAGAACCATTTAAAAGGCTTTTATTCAACAGGCGATGAAAAGATCCCAGGAACCTGATAGACCTGCTCCTCTAAGCTTGTTCCATAAGCGTCTTTTCTTTGTCCCTCTTGGCAATTATCTCAACTTTTTGGCGTGATCTGTTATATTTGCAACAGAACTTCTCGACTGAGATTCCGCCATCTTTATCATTCTTTCTCCTTGGCCAGGCAGAAAGTTGTTTTACAGCTAGATTTCCTAGCTGCCATCTTGCTTAACAGTATTGAGAGTAAATAACCTCAAGCCTTCCTAATATCTCCTGGCCTTTCTTCAGCACCTCACACTTCAGGCTGAGTGCCACGGGCTTGTGGCAAACTTTCTGTTTGCTCATCTCAGGAAAACTTTCACTACACTGTCACTTACTGGGGCTTGCGGTTCATACATCTTCCAGAGCCATTTAATGTTACAAGTTAAGAACTTTGTTATTGATGAGACATCTGTCCTGGGTAAGTTCCAGTATCGAGACTCTGCATTATTTATCCAGACAGAGCTGATCATAGTCCTGTAGTGACATTTGAAGCCTTGCAGGTCCATTTTCTACTTCGTTTGTACTTTAATCTCATATTGCAGCGGGTGGAGGCACGGGAATCTTACCAAAATGTTGCAGTCATTTTCCTTGTTTTGCATGCTGTATTACAACGTGCAGGTTGTATTCAGCACGCAGTTGTTTTTGCTCTCCATGCTGCTTCTACTGACCATGCTGCTTCTACATGAAGCCCTTTTTTTCCGTTCTGTGTATCATGGCTTGAGACAACAATCCCCTGCTCTGATGCTCCCACCTTATTTGTCCACAGGATTTTTAGTAATTCTGCAGTGTCAAGCTGGTACTAAACATACTTAGTTATCAGTCAGGAGAAAGATTATGCTGCAAATGTTGTTAAAGAGACCTCTGTGATTCACAAAAAATCATGTTTCACCTATTTTCCAACATCATTGTCTGCGACAATGATTTACTAAATATTTGGGGAAGAAAAATTTTTAAAATTCAATTGAGCTTTAAACAATTATTTCTTGAACAAATGAACAATTTTATTACCTAAAATAGTATTATGAGTGTTAGTGAAATAGAGGAAATTTAAAGTGGCTGATTGGTTAGCATGATTTAAAACGTAAAGTTTTGGAATATACCTAGCAGCCAATAACTGCCTGGATCTGTTAACAGAAATGAAGAGAACAGGAAATATATATCCCTTTGAAATGTGATTAGTGTTTGCAGATGGGAGGAAAAGTTTGCTATGGCTTGCTGTGTTTTATTCCCCTCTCACTTGCTGCTTCCTTAGTGTTAAATTCCTTTTCATTATGACAAAGGTACATCTGAAGACAATATGTTTTATTCTGATACATGGATTTGAAATAAATCCCCAACAAAAAAACTAAGACATTTGAAAAACTCAGACTAACATGCAGAATTTCAAGGGAATGTAAAATTTTATTTCTGGGAGAAGCATATAATTAATTATAACTTAGGGCATCTACGCAGAATACTACTTCCAGAGAAGCTGCATGAGTATTTGTTAGGTTTATAAAATACCATTTTTCCAGCTACCTCTTTTGTATCACAAACTCAAGGTCCAGTATAACATTTTCAATTTCAACTGTAGAAGTGTGCTGGGTAAAGACATGTCCTGATCGTAGGTGTGGACACAGGTGTGGTTGTTTTTCTCTTCTACTCAAGGTTATGTCCACAAAGATATAGGTACAAACTAATAATAGTACCACTAGAGCTGAGATTCTGTGTTATATTCTAGGCAACAAGATTTGCTGATGGAAGAAAATAAAGAGGAGGCTGTGACCAAAGGCTGCATGGTACTTAAAGCTGAATGTCCTCAACATGTTGATTTTGAAGTCATTGTTACCTGACTCTGCCATCAAATAGCTAGTGAAACCTAGAAAACTTTTGCATGGCCATAGCTAGTTTCATTGAAGCATGAGGTCCCGCAGACCTGGAGTTTTGTATCTGGGAAGAGGCAGAGTATGAGCAAAATATTCTGTGAAAAAAATTAACATTGCCTTTCAGTTTCTGTTGCAATTTTCCGTAATTCATTTTGAAGGATAACATAATTTTAATAAAAATGGTATGAATATTCAAGTAGGATGGTCAACATATCTGGTCAATATACATGTACTTTCCTGAACTGAAGGCAATATTTTGGGGGATAGCCTCCATTTAAAATGTTTTAAGGCAATAAAAGAGCAAAATAAAAGCAGTTTCAGGCTGTTGAATCTGGTCTAAAGACACATTACACCTGTATTTCCTCAGTGGTACAACTCAGCTCCTGTGTTCTTTTGCCTTAGGTTTTTATAGCTCACACATCTAACAAATATAAAGCCATCCTTTCTAGTGGGAACTAGACCAATGCTATTAAACAGTAATTATTTGCTGACTACAGTCATGACAGTCTGTTGAACGAACAACCTAGAGGTAAACTGGACTGTCAGCTACCACCAGCCACTTCACAGTAACTCTACAGTTTTGTAGGGTCTTGGTATTGTGGATTTATGGAACAGATCCACAGAGAGGACATTTCAAATTGTCAAGTTTAACTCAGTATGAAAGGCAATAATTGTTTAATAAATAGTCATATTTTATTGGCATTCTCCCCTATTGCTTCTTAATACACTTAGAGAAAACCAGTGTAAGACTTAGGTGTCTTGGATAGCAGACTGACTACTATGAGCAGAGGCTGAGAGAGCTGGGACTGTTCAGCCTGTGGAAAAGAATGGTTGGAAGGATCTTATCCATGTGTATAAACACCTGATGGGAGGGAATGAAGAAGACAGAGACAAGCTCTTCTCCGTGGTGGCCTGGGTCAGGACAAGAGGCAATGGGCACAAATTGGAATACAGGAAGTTCCACTTGAACATAAGGAAATATGTTTTCATTGTGAGGGTGTTCAAGCATGTGAGCAGGGTGCCCTGGAAGGTCGTTGAGGCTCCATCCTTGGAGATACTCAAAACCCAACTGGCCATGTTCCTGGACAGCCTGCTCTAGGTGGCCCTGCTTGAGCAGGGGGCTGGACCAGGTGACCTCCAGAAGTCCTGCCAACCTCAACCACCCTGTGACTAGGGAAAGACGAGGTAAGAAATTATTTCTCCCAAATAAGCACACCTGCAAAATATTTATGATAAAACACAATTTAAAGTACCTAACATAACATATATGAAGTATTATTTTTAAACAGGTGGGTATTAGACAAACAATGCCTTGAAACTTGTTAACCTAGTCGGATTTCTGCTAATTACCTCATGTGCATATCACACGAGAAACCTGACAGGGCACGGTGGGCAGCTCCGGGCGGGGTGGAAGGCCGGGCTATCACCACCGCCGCCCTCGGTACCGCAGACGGGTGTAATTCACCTCAGGAACCGGAGCCCCCCCTCCTCGGTCGAAGCGAGGCCGCAGGTGTGCCTCTGCCGGCGGCGGGAAGGCGGCGCGGCCTGTGCGGGGAGGCCCCGCGCCGGAGGGCGGCGTGCGGCCCCCGCCTTTCTCTGAGGGGCTGTGCGCGGCGGGCCAAGGCAGGCTCGGGCGGCCCCTCCTGCAGCCGCCCCCCTCGCCCCCGGCCCAAGGAGGTGTCTCCCCGCCGCTGCTCCGCCTTCCCCGCTCATCCTGCCCGCGCCGGTGCCAGGCCAGGGCTCCCCTCCCCGCCTTCCCTGGGGGAGGCGGCGCATCCCGCATCCTCTTGCGGGGAGCGGGCGCGGCGCTGCCCCTCGCCTCGGCGCACGGGGACGCGGCGGGGCTGGGAGGAGGAAGCGGCGGCCGTCCCTCCCTCTCTCCCGGTGCTGGCGGCGGCTCCTCCTCCCGCGTGTCACCCGCTGCTGCATGTGAGCGGGGAGGAGGGACGGCGCAGCGCGGGCCCCAGTGTGGCGGCGGCGACAGGAGGAGGAGCGGGAGCTGCGGCGCGGCGTCCCCCCGCAGCCTCATCGCTGGGCCCCGCCGGCGCCCCGAGCCCGCCGGCACCCCCCATGCCCGTGTGGTGCTGCCGCTGCTCCTTGGCCGGTCACGTCAGGTGAGGCGGCGGTGGGTCAGGGCGGCTGCCCGCTGCCCCCTCCCCGGCGCGGGAGCCGGGCCGCCGGGGGAGTGGGGTGAGGGGGCTGTGGCGGGGGCGGTGCCGGGAAGGACGGGGACGCCAGCGGGCGGGGAGCGCAGCCACCGCCCCGGTGCTGCGGCCCCCGCGGGGCTGCTGCGTGGCGGCGGGCGGCCGCGGGTCTCGCCGGCCCCGCACACCCCCACCGCTGCGCCGCTGCCTGGGTGTGCCGGCGGGCAGGGGCGCTGGGCGGGCGAAGCGCGGCGCCGGCGGCGAGGGGATGGAGGTGGCGGCCCGGGAAGGCGCGCTGTGACCTTGGGCAAGGCTGGAGCGCAGCCGGGGCTGGGAGGAAACCGACGCCTGGTGATGCTCGGGTTCGCTCCCGGGCTCCGAGCGCTGCACCGTCGGGGATCCCGGTCCTGGCGGGCATCGGTCTTCGCAGCTCCTTAAAAAAACCTCAGCAATCTGACGGTGTTAAATTTGCTTCCCGAAGTGTCATCTTGAGACCAAATTTAAATTCCTTTTATATAACGAGTTTTCTGTTAGCCGCCCACTACAGTCACTTAATTTTTTTGCTAAAAGTATGTAGGGAATTCTGGGATCTTTCAAAACTGCTACCTGAAAAAGGCACCTCTTATTTTAATAACTTGCAGTAAATTAAGACAGTTATTATGAAATAATTATTTTTCTCCTTTTCAAAGGGAGAACAACGTTTATGTATATGCTGTGGTTTTTCTCTTAATGAGTTTTTCACATTAATTAAAAATAAAAGTAACTGAAAAGCATTAAAAAGCAAAAAAAAAAAAAATTACCATGTTTAGAATCTATATGTTTGACAGGATGTAATTCTCGAGGTTATTTGCTATGACCAGCATAAGGTAAACTAAGCACTAGCTTTGGAACTGACTCATCTTTGTGCCCACTTGCATCTCTGCAGGACTAGAGCCACAGATATTTTTACCAAATCCGCACCACTGCAAAGCTGTCTGCCATGAGTTTTTACCAAGACGAAAAATTCTGGTACTTGGTGCCTTTCAGTGTTGTTCAGAAGGTAGGAAGATGGTGGTCCCCAACTTAAGATCTTACTGAGTTCTGGTATGGTGTTCTTGCAAAGGAAGAACATGCTCCCGACAGCAGTCCTTCATGTGCTTCATGTGCACAATAGCTGAGAAATTGTGTGTTGTATGCGGACGTTTCTGTGCAAAATGAGATTCTGCGCTCTACCAGTTGGGTAGTTTGTGATACACTATCTAAGCTGCAGAGAAGCAATGTTTTTATTGTTAAAGATTCTTTTGTAGCCTACAGCTCTCTGCATATGTCCCATAAAGAGGTTTTAAATGTTTCTTTTGATTTTTATCTTCCATCTAGCACAGCAAGTATATTAAAACCACACTAGAACATGCATGCTCTCTTTAAGCCTGTGTTTGCAAAGCATAGTGTAGTGTTGCCTTAGTTAACTTCGAGCAAAGGCTGGAAAATAATATAGTCTACCTGTGCCTATCTAAAAGAGGAGGTGAAAAAAGCAGTATGATAATTAGATAACCTCTTTCTGCCTTCTGCTCGTCTTCATCTAACTCACGCTGTTTGTATGTTACGCGTCTCCAAGATCACGAAGAGCTAATGCGCAGCTGTAATAAAACAGTAAGCATTTAATTTGCAACTTTTTTTTGTTGTAGTGCGGGAAATACAGATATAAAGTACTTGCTTTCTGAAATAAATACAACCTTAGAATAGCTCCCTACCCTTTTTAACAAGGAAATAATCATCAGAGAGCTCTTACACTGTGCACCAGTGCTGTTATTACTGTACAGCTCTGTCTCTAGTGTTACTTCAGACTTCACCATTGAGGAAAGGCTTTTGAAATACGTAGCAGAACCTTCAGTGTTGTGGGAGTTGAGGCAGCACATAATGTACGTGGCTTCTTGAAGGCCGTGGGAATGGGATCTTCCCATGTAGAAAGTAATTCCTGAAATATGAGAATAGCTTTAAGATATGCAGATTCTTAGGAAATAAATAAGAGTAGTTTTATTTATTAAGTTAATTATTAAAACTGTGTTTGAAAAGAGAAAATTGTTTAGATCAGTTGACTGGGGTACTTTTAATGAAAAAGTTGTTAAGTCTTTATTTTGAAGACTTAATAAAATAACTGCCAATAACAGACTATTTTAATTTGCCCCTGCCTTTCTAGCTAAACAGATAGTGCGTGCTTCTTCAATGACCTGGAAAGGCTTCAGAAAGGACTCCTAAATAATTAAGCAGCAAACAATATAAAACAAGTCTTCGTAGTCTAGAAGCACGTTTAGATGGTGAAGAGTTACGAGAGGAACCTAAGTGGATGTTGCAAAGAAAGAACTGAGAAATCTAGGAAAACGACTAGGGGTGAAAGCAGTCTGCTGTGCAGTAGCTGACCTGACTGCATGGCAATTCCTTTTATAAAAAGTTTTAACAGTGGTAAAATGGGCTGTGTCTAGGGCTTCCAGGGATCACACTTTTCTCCATCTTCACACGACTGCCAGCTTTAACCAGCCTTACTTCTACCCGAACAGAAATTTGTTGAGGCAAAGTCCCCTGTGTTGCTCAGTAGGTAGGAAGGGACTGAACGGCTGCTGTTGTACCTGAGCTGCTCCTTCAGCCTTTGGCTGGTCTTAATGTTGTTAATTGGCCAGGCAGTGTGTATCTCTCCTCTTTTGATAAGGATAATGAAGAATGAGTTCTGCTGTGTGAGGGATCAAAATAATGCTTGTAGGTGATATTTTGGTTTTGTGAACTAAAATTAGAAATCTGCATCTCTGCAGAGCCATCTGTGCCTTTGTTATCCTTCTGTAGACTTTCTAGGAGAAAGTGGACTTTTTTAAAAACGTCTGTTAGAAGAGCTGTGCTGAAGAGTAAAATTTTGTAGATTGGATGGAGCATATTTGTTTTGGTCTTGGTTTTGCCAGTTCTATAGATCTTAAAATAAAGTATCAAAAGCAGCTTCATTTTTGAAGAGACTGTTCTGACAACAGTTCAACTGTTTCATTGTAGTTTTCTCCCATCTGTCCTTCTTAATTAGAAGTTACAGCAGCCCTGAAACCGAAGGACAGCTTTTGAATTCCTTTGTCCAGTATTTTGGAGATAGCCTTGGGAGGAAGGTTAAAAGAATGCCTTTAATTGAAGAAACTGTTCTGCCTGGGGACTCCCTCCTTACTCTGCCTGTAGTAATAATAGGTGAGTTTTTTCACTTTTTTTAAGATTCTCTGTCATTGCCATTGCTTTTATAGACCTGCTGTATGAAGTCATTTATCATTAAATAACTAATGCTTAGCATCCTTACACTGAAGATGTTTATTAGAGTAACACAGTTGTTAATGATTAATAATAGTACCATAAAATTATGTTAAGGGACTTGCTATTGGAGTATATTTGAATTCAAATTGTGCTTTGACAAAATGAGATGCATTATTTGGCAGCAGATACGTGAGTCTTAACGGAAGAACTGTTTTGATTCTAGTGTTAATCACAGAGTTTGATTAATGTGATACGTCTACTTCAGGTTGCATGCAGGTTGTTCATGGTGCACTAGTAGAAATTTCTGGGGTCTGATGGGAAATTGAAAAGCATAACGTAAAATGTGTGCTGTATGTTGATTAGATGCTAACCTGTCTCATTAATTGCCTTTTTCTTTGTTGCATCCATCACTAATGTCTATATATTGTCCCATCTTTTCCAAAATGAAGCCAAGTCAATTCAACCAGTTTAAAACAATAAATTGTAGTCTTGATTAAATAGTTAAAGGCTTGTATTTGTAAAATCTTTCTGAATGACAGGAGAGAGAGGGAGCAGGCTTTTTAGGTACATACCTTAATTGAGAGTTTCAGCATGATTTGTATTGGGCCAAGGTTTTTCAGCAACAGCTGGTCACCAGCTCCTTACCATCATGATGTGATGAGGGGATAAAGAAAAGATCTGGAGTAAAGGAGGTTTTCAATAATCTAGTCCAAAGCTGTTGGGACTACAGCAAACCAACAGCTTTAATTGTACCTGCAAACAACCAGAGATTCCAGAGAATGGTGTTTCAATGGAATGGGCTCACAGTAAATATCCGCAACTTTGAAAGACTGGTGTTTGTACAGTGCCTGTTCTCAAAGCCCTCTTCATGATAGCTTAAAATAGTGCTCATGTAATACACTTACGTGGATGTGACAGACGTGAATCACTTGCTGAGTTCTGCATCATAGTTGAAGAGCAACAGTTTCCTGGCATATTGTCAGCCTTAGCATAGGTTTGCCATATGGTTAATGACTCAGTTTTCACTGTTTAGTTTTGCAAATACGCATTATGCAAATACCTGTGCTCAATACTTATTTTGTCTAGAATGCCTTTCTATGTGCTGACACCAAACACAGCTGCTTGAGAAACAAATACGTCGTCCAAATGCTTTTTCACAGATACGTTTGAGATGATACTTCATAAGCTGATCTTCTCCATTGGCAGCCTATTATCACTAATTCATTTGCTGTCTGAAGGGACTTAAAATGAATCTAAAATGATTTAATAATATAGTAGAAGAATACAAAAATAGTTGTCGTCCCCCACATACACATAGACACACGCACACACACACTGTCTACTGGTTTAATCTTCACAGAATCACAGAATGTTGGGTATTGGAAGGGACCTCGAAAGATGATCTAGTCCAATCCCCCTGCCGGAGCAGGATTACCTAGATCATATCACACAGGAACGGGTCCAGGTGGGTTTTGAATGTCTCCAGAGAAGGAGACTCCACAACCTCTCTGGGCAGCCTGTTCCAGTGTTCAGTTACCCTCACTGTAAAGAAGTTTTTCCTCATATTTATGTGGAACCTCCTGTGTTCCAGCTTGTACCTGTTGCCCCTTGTCCTGTCAATAGATGTCACTGAGAAGAGCCTGGCTCCATCCTCATCACAGAATCACAGAATCACAGAATGTTAGGGATTGGAAGGGACCTCGAAAGATCATCTAGTCCAATCCCCCTGCCAGAGCAGGATTGCCTAGACCATATCACACAGGAACGCGTCCAGGCGGGTTTTGAATGTCTCCAGAGAAGGAGGCTCCACAACCTCTCTGGGCAGCCTGTTCCAGTGTTCGGTCACCCTCACCGTAAAGAAGTTTTTCCTCATATTTATGCGGAACCTCCTGTGTTCCAGCTTGCACCCATTGCCCCTTGTCCTGTCAAGGGATGTCACTGAGAAGAGCCTGGCTCCATCCTCATGACACTTGCCCTTTACATATTTATAAACATTAATGAGGTCCCCCCTCAGTCTCCTCTTGTCCAAGCTAAAGAGACCCAGCTCCCTCAGCCTCTCCTCATAAGGGATATGTTCCACTCCCTTAATCATCTTCATGGCTCTGCGCTGGACTCTCTCTAGCAGTTCCCTGTCCTTCTTGAACTGAGGGGCCCAGAACTGGACACAATACTCCAGATGCGGCCTCACCAGGGCAGAATAGAGGGGGAGGAGAACCTCTCTTGACCTGCTAACCACACCCCTTCTAATACACCCCAGGATGCCATTGGCCTTCTTGGCCACAAGGGCACATTGCTGGCTCATGGTCATCCTGCTGTCCACTAGGACCCCCAGGTCCCTTTCCCCTACGCTGGTCTCCAACAGGTCTGTCCCCAACTTGCACTCATACATGGGGTTGTTCTTGCCCAGATGCAGGACTCTACACTTGCCCTTGTTATATTTCATTAAATTTCTCCCCGCCCAACTCTCCAGCCTGTCTAGGTCCCTCTGAATGGCTGCGCAGCCTTCCGGCGCGTCAGCCACTCCTCCCAGTTTTGTGTCATCAGCGAACTTGCTGACAGTGCACTCTATTCCCTCATCCAAGTCATTAATGAATATATTGAATAGTACTGGTCCCAGTACCGATCCTTGATGGACTCCGCTAGACACAGGTCTCCTACTGGACTCTGTCCCATTGACCACCACTCTCTGGCTTCTTTCCTTCAGCCAGTTCACAATCCACCTCACTACCCGATCATCCAGACCACACTTCCTCAGTTTAGCTGCGAGGATGCTGTGGGAGACCGTGTCAAACGCTTTACTGAAATCGAGATAGACCACATCCACAGCTTTACCATCATCTATCCACCTGGTTACGTCCTCATAAAAGGCTATCAAGTTGGTTAAGCATGACTTCCCCTTGGTGAAGCCATGTTGACTGCCCCTAATGATCCCCCTATCCTCGATGTGCCTAGAGACAGCACCAAGGACAAGTTGTTCATTACCTTTCCGGGGATGGAGGTGAGGCTGACCGGTCTATAGTTACCTGCGTCCTCCTTCTTGCCCTTTTTGAAGACTGGAGTGACATTTGCTTTCCTCCAGTCCTCAGGCACCTCTCCCGTTGCCCACGACTTAGCAAAGATGATGGAGAGTGGCCTAGCAATGACTTCTGCCAGATCCCTCAGCACCCGAGGGTGCATCCCATCAGGGCCCATGGATTTATGGACGTCCAGGTTGCTTAACTGGTCCCTGACCCAGCCCTCATCTACCAAGACAGACTCCTCCTCTATCCTGACTTCCTCTGGGGCCGCAGGGGTCCAGGGCTCCTCAGGACAGCCTCCAGCAGTATAGACAGAGGCAAAGAAGGCATTCAGTAACTCCGCCTTCTTTTTATCCTCTGTCTCCAGGGCCTCCACCTCATTCATCAGTGGGCCTACATTGCCTCTAGTGTTAGTTTTACCTGCAATGTATTTGAAGAAGCCCTTTCTGTTGTCCTTGACCTCTCTTGCAAGGTTTAATTCCAAGGAGGCCTTAGCTTTCCTAGTTGCCTCCCTACATTCTCTGACAACAGACTTATATTCCTCCCAAGTGGCCAGCCCCTCCTTCCATGATCTGTACACTCTCTTCTTCCACTTGAGTTTGCCCAGCAGTTCCCTGTTTAACCATGCAGGTCTCCTGGTACCCTTCCTTGATTTCCTACCTGCTGGGATGCTCTGATCTTGAGCTCGGAAGAAGCAGTCCTTGAATGCTAACCAACTATCTTGGGCCCCCTTACCTTCTAGTACCCTGTCCCATGGGATTTCCCCTAGCAATTGCTTGAAGAGGCCAAAGTTGGCCCTCCTGAAGTCCAGGGTTGTGATTTTGCTAGATATTCTGTTCCTGCCACATGAGATCCTGAACTCCACCATCTCATGGTCACTACAACCAAGGCTGCCCTCAACCTTCACCTCTTCAACCAGACCCTCCTTGTTAGTGAGAACAAGATCCAGCAGCGCTCCTGTCCTAGTTGGCTCATCCACCATTTGCATCAGAAAGTTATCATCAATGCACTGGAGGAACCTCCTGGACTGAGGATGGCTGGCTGAGTAGGCCTCCCAGCAAATATCAGGGTAGTTGAAATGCCCCACAACAACCAGGCCCTGTAATTGCGAGACTGCTCTCAGCTGCCTGTAGAAGGCCTCATCAAGCTTCTCAGCCTAGTCTGGTGGCCTGTAATAGACACCCACAACAGTATCACCCCTGCCAGCCTGCCCCTTAATTCGCACCCACAAACTCTCAACTGGCTCCTGATCCGCCCCTGGACAGAACTCAATACATTCTAGCTGCTCACTCACATAAAGAGCAACTCCACCACCTCTCCTTACTGGCCTGTCTTTCCTGAACAGGACATAGCCATCCATGACCACATTCCAGTCATGCGAGTTGTCCCACCAAGTCTCTGTAATTGCCACTAAATCATAGCCCCCCGACCGAACACGGATTTCTAACTCCTCCTGTTTATTCCCCATGCTGCGTGCATTGGTGTACAGGCATTTCAGGGAGCGAGCTGAGCGCACCGATTTCACCCCAGGGGGATGGGAGGCCTCCTGGTCTACCTCAACACTAGAGCGTTGCCCCAGTGGTGCAAGCCCAGCTACAACCCCATCCCCCTTCGAATCTAGTTTAAAGCTCTCCAAATGAGCCCTGCTAATTCCTGTCCCAGAACCCTTTTGCCCCTATGACATAAACCTTTCCCATGTATTACGGTCACGCCTGGTGTCTTATAAAACCAGCCATTATCAAAGAAGCCGAAGCCCTGCCTGTAGCACCAGTCTCGTAGCCAGGCATTTATAGAGAGAATCCTACTATTCCATCCCACGTCATCACCTGAAAATGGGAGGAGGGAGGAGGGAGGAGAAAACAACTTGTGCCCCAGACTCTTTCACCAACCGTCCTAAGGCCTTGAAGTCTTTCTTCATCCCCCTCAGACTACGGGATGCAGCTTCCTCCCCACCTGTCTGGAAGATCAGCAGCGGATCTTCTCTGTATGATTCCTGTAAAGCTGGAGTTAAACATACTTTTAGCTTCCTAGTGCCACCATCTTCTCATTGCACTATTAATCAGAAAGAAAAAAATGGCACATGTATAAGCAGTTAATGATGGAGCAGTAACTTATATCATTGCCCTTTCTTTAACTTCACCATCGCCTTTTTCCCTATATGATGCCCAATTTAAGATTTTATTCTAAGCTTGTGCTGCATATTGTACTGCAGTTCGGCACAGAGTACTAAGCTACTGTGGTGATATTAAGTAACTTCTGTCCTGTACCTGTCTTCGAGAAATTGGGAAGAAACAAATATGTTCTATTTGAATGAGTTGGGATTGAAGAATTTCATTTTGGAGCTCTAAGTCTAGAGGATGTTCTGTGCTAAACACTTTTATCTTCTGCACTAGTTTTGATCGTTATTGTCTAAACACAATGTCTTAAATTTTCATCCAAATAACAAGGCAGTTAGGATGATTGAAGTTGATTATTTGCTTTAAATTTAGACACATAGTATAAAGGTGATTGTATTTTAGTTTACTGTTAACCAGGAGAAGCTTCTGCTGCTATTCAAACAGAATATTAACTGCTGCTTAAATGAACAGGGCCATGTTTGGGGGTATGTTGATTGTATATTTAAAGTTTCTGTAATAGTCATATCTCTCAGTTGCAATCAGAGCTGTTATTGGAGGCATCGTGTGTAAATAAAGAGCAAACTCCTCAGGTATAAATTTCTCATTTCAAAAAAGATTTTTTTTCTTCCCCCAAGGATTTTTTGAGAAAATCATAGCAAGTCTAATTGCAGACATTGCAGCTGAACCTTCATCTTGGTGTGTTCTTGAGAGCATATCCATCAGGGAATTTCTTTCCTTTGGACTCAATCTGCTCGAAGAATAGGAACTGGGTTTGTATTGGCTCTCTGGATGGTCCTAGGGGAGGGGCTAGGGAGCTCAGTGATAGTAATTCACCTTAATATAATCCCATCCTCAGTCATTTCCTTGGCCCTTGCCAGCCTTTGTTTTGGCACCTTTTGTTATCCATTTGGTTCTTTTTAGTCTTATCTAGTAGGAATAATCTTTAGCACGGCATCCTTGGATATGGCACACATTCTTCTCTTTCCATTGTGGTCTAGCTTCCTTTACACCCCAGTAGGAAAAAAAAAACTAGCTATGCACTTGTAAAAAGAAACAAAATTCTTTACTGTGCACAAGATATAATTCTAAAAATAGTTAAGAATTTACTCAGTTGTGGGAATGCTTGTGAACTATAGGTACGATTAGAGTGTTTTCACAACTTCTATGGTTTCATTATGGATGGTTTCAATATATTACTAAGGTTCTCTCTCACATCCATTTGTGTGGCAAGTGGGTGACAGGAGGGGCTTGCATCCGTTTTAAGCTTTAAATTCCTGGACTGAAGCATACCCAGCTATCTCATGCTGATCTGTTTGTGGAAGGGTAGAACAGTATGAGAGTAAAGAGCGTTTTCACTGTCTGAAAGATTCTTTACGGTCTTTTTTGTAAATGGCAAAATAGGAACCAAAGTGGTTTGGGAAATAATATAAGCAGGATCACCAATACTTAAACCTTTTATTACAAACTTTTGATTTAACTGTCTTGAAGATCCCAGTGATGGAAATCCACACCTTTCCTAGACAGTCTTTTTCCTTACAGTACACAGGCACTCTAGTGCCTTCATTTTTGCCTCCATATTCTGGTACAAAAACTAGATTACTTGGTAGGAGCCATTGTGCAGTCTCACATACTTATTTGGGTTCTAGGCCTTTGGAGAAAAAATGCTTATTGAAGATTTTGTACAATTTAGCAGTCCCAGCCTTTAAAGAGCTCATCTGTGGTAAGCCTACATGATTTTTGTGTAGCCCGTGGCTGTGACCGGTCTACACACTCAGCATTGTAATAAAGTTTGGGACATAATGCTACTGGGGACCAGAGTGATGAGTGTAGGCTGGTGGAGGAGGAAAAAGAGCTCCGATGTATGAGGAGACTGGGAATGAACAGGGTTTCAGGAAACTGATGGGGGACTTAGGGGCTGGGAAATCAGAAAAGGGAGAAGAGACAGAAGGACAGTACCGCATCATACTACTTTAGTCTGATTTTGTTGCTGCTTATTTAGTGACTTACAAACTTTAGATTATTGACATTTTTACTAAAGCAGTAACTTCTTTCTTTAACAGGAAATGGACCTTCGGGAATTTGTCTTTCTTACCTGCTGTCTGGATACAGGCCATATTTATCTCCTGAAGCTATACACCCAAACCCCATTCTACATACGAAATTAGAAGCAGCTCGACATCTTTCCATTGTTGATCAAGTAAGCTTTGGTTGCCATCTTGTCCAGCTCTTTTCCTGTTGCAAGCTGGCTTATGAAACAGTAGGCTTTCTTTAACGATCCTGTCTAAAATGCTTTTGCAACTTACCTAAGTAGTGCCATAGACAAGAAAAAGCTTAATATTCTCAAAGAATTAGACCACAGTAAAGCTCAGTAACTGTGTGGCCTCAAACAACTAGCTTTATCTCTTGGCCTCTGTTTTTCCTACCTGTAAAATAAAGTGCACTATATACCTTCTTCAGTGGCTTGTAACAAATTATATATAGGGCACTACAGATGAAAAGCAATGCATTTTAAGAACTGCTTATCCAAAAAAAAATATGCAGATTGCATTGTGAAGAACCAGCTCACTTACCTAATCGTATTTCTAATGCATTAATAAGTTATTTTGTTATTCTGTTAATTTAAATAGAATAAACTCATGACCATTAGATCCAGTCCTGGGGCATGTGATGGTTTTTGTCGTTCTTCAGGGCTTTTGGTTTGTGACGTTTTTTGCTTTTACAGTCTGCCCTTTGTCGTGTTCTTACCGCTTGCCAAAAGTGTAAAGCACCACTTGGTCAGTGAGTAGCTAATGCAGGAATTTCAGCTTTCAAGTCCTAGGATGTTTGGGCACTATCGTAAAAGAACTCATGCTGCTAACCTACTTCAAGTACACATACTTCAAGTTAAAATCTTCCTACATAGCACAATTCTCATTAAGACTTCACTTTTTAGTAACATTAGGGATGTATATCCTCTACAAACACAACCCATTTTTCTTTTCTGAACAGTGTGCATCCTTCAGTGTTTGTGTTGCACTCACAACTGCTTTTGTGCTGTATTTGTTATCCTCATATACATCCCATTTTTCTGTCTCATTTGATAGTTAAATCTTCTCCATTATTTTACTCCCGACTTGCCCATTTGTTTGGCATGTTATTGTTTTCTACTCACTTCACTATAGTCCTGATGGATTACTCACAATACTATCACTAACTGTATTGCCTGTGTGACTGATTTATTTGAAATACAAACATGCATATGTGTTCGTAGTGGGGAAGTAGGGGTTGTTTGGCTTTGGGATTGGGTTTTGTTTTGTTTTGTTTTAGTGCTGTGCTGTTTGCATGTAATGTTGACCTCAAGTCTCAAGGTTTATTTTTTTGGCAGGAGAGTAAGTTGCCAAAGCTTTTGGCTACAGATGTTTCGTGTACTTCATCCTCGCCTGAGCCCCTGAGATTTTCCTAATTTAGGAAGCTAAACTGTCCTGTCTTTGTCAGCAAAAATTTGCCTTATGGCCAATTCTTTCATCAGATCTCTATTCTGTCTTCAAATATTTGCCATTGCATCACAAAGTTTTTAGAAGATGGCTGGTTAATAGATGCTGAAATATGAACATTTTAAAAGTCCTAGAAATTGTTCTCAACATGACCTGTTTTGTAATATATGCCTAGTTTTAATTATTTTTAAAAAATAATACTTATAATACCTCCTTTATTTCAAAATATAATAAAGTTAGTGTTGGAACTACTTAAGAGCTGTCAAAGGAGCTTTTTCTACTCAGTGTTTAAAATTTAATGTTTTTAAATTCCAGTTTTGCTTTATCAAAATGTAGCTCCTAGAAATACTAGCAATTCTTTGTTAAAAGCAGTCCACTATCTATAAATGTAAATGTTACTAAGTTGCTCTGATCTCTGAATATTTGTCCCTGTATTTTCTACAATGAATTTCAAATACTGACCTGCCCTGGTATTACTGTGTTACTAACATGTAATTTTTAAATTAGTAAAATGTATTATTCAGAGTTACAGAAGAACTGAATCATGGCAGTTATTTCTGGAAAGCGTTGTGATTGAGTCTCTACATTAAATACTTATTTCTACTTAAAATGAAACTTAAACTAATTGTCTTTTCTTTTGAAATTCAGCTTCTGTGTATCAGAACAGCCTGATGAACAGTAACAGTTACATGAAGAGATCAAACTTTCTTTCATATTTTAGGATCTGGAGTACCTGTCTGAAGGCCTTGAAGGACGCTCTTCAAACCCAGTTGCAGTGCTTTTTGATACACTGCTTCATCCTGATGCTGACTTTGGGTATGACTACCCGCCAGTTTTGCACTGGAAGCTGGAACAACATAATTATATTCCCCATATAGTGCTTGGTAAAGGACCGCCTGGTGGGGCTTGGCATGTGAGTAAAAACTTCATATCACCCCCCGTGACAGGGGGTTTTCTTACTGTCTAAGTTTTTTTTAGATAGTAATGGCAATTGCAGTTTCAACTGCTCGATTACTAAAGCCCAAATATGTTAGAGAGATGCAAAAGGAAGAAAAAGTTGTCCTTAATTTGGGGATTTTTGACCATGGCTGCTTATGTGGTCTTTTATTAGTTTTGATTTAATGAATTATGATGAAGAGTATTTTCTATTACTTTTTTCTCCTGTCTTTGCATTGTTTCCAGGTGCTGTTTATACAAAATCTTAAATGTTGATGTTCATATCCTGTTGGTTTCAGACTTCTTTCTTCTTGTTTTGTATTCTAAATAACTTGATTTTAGTTTCCCTTTCACTTGTTCTCTCTTCACCTTCTGCTTTATTAGATCATGTAGTTGCTCCTTAAAATAGTATCTAACTGTAACACGACAAGTAGTTCATCAACACTTCACGTAATGTCCTGGTATTATGTTAAGTTCTGCTATTTTATTGCTCTAAATGAGTACAATGAGAAGAACTTCACTGTGTTTTACATAAATGTATCAATTTGAAATGTATCTGGTCATGCATCTTGGTTTTTTCTCCATAGTCCATGGAAGGCTCTATGCTAACAATCAGTTTTGGAGACTGGATGGAATTGCCTGGCCTCACCTTTAAGGAGTGGGCAGCTAGCAAACGCAGGTAAAGATACTGCGTAATGTATTTGGGAAACCTACTTGCTATAAGAATCCACATAGCATTATTTTAAGAACTGGAAAACATTCAAGCTTCATTGTTCACAGGAGGTCGTCTTGTTTTGTTTATTAAATTGCCTGATGGCACTGGAAATTATTCTGCTGTGCTGTACTCTGGTGGACCAAAATGGACAACGGTTGGCCAGAGTAATTGCTTTGAGTGTATCATTGAAAGCATACGTACTAGCAGTGGTGTGTTTCAGCAGCATTTCGGAAAGAAGCGCTGTTACTGTAAGCAGTTTTGATCAGAGTTCAGGGAAGAATTTAAAATCTACAGAAGTATTGGAAGTTCCTCTTTCAACATGGAATGCAACTTAAGTTGCTGTGCACACTAGCTTTCATGTAATTCAGGAACTCCTGTATTTCGGTATGTGCTTTTACAGGAAAAGCTGCAGCATCTGAAATGTTACTATATATGACTTTTAAGAGCATAATTCAGTATTTCCAAGGTTGTTGTCTAGTAGTAAGTTTCTTGGAAGAAATTTAGGGAAGAAAAATTACTGTCTTGTACAAGCTCACTGTTTTTACTTCATTACACAATTAGTTCACAAAGGTCTGTGTCAGCAGATGAACGTAGGAACTCTACATAAGCTTTTTCTAAAATCTGAATTTTCTTGACTTTGTTCTAGCAAAATTAAAGGAAGTTGTTCTTCTACCACGTATGACAAAAGAAGAAGTAGAATGACTTGGGCATATGTCTTTAAGGGCAGACTGTTACTCATTTCAGGACAACACCTACAGCGAAGAAACTGTACCTTTGTTCTTTAATCACTTTCTTAGATAACAACAGTAGTCTTGCCTCCTTATTAACTGAAATCCCATAAGCTGCTTGTTATCTGAAGCTAATTTGTTTTATATTACAGTTTTCAACAATACTAAAACCAGAAATGCTGACCTGTTATACTACAATTAAACACACATATTTCAAAGTACTGAAGATAATGAAAACTTGTAGTTACGTAAAATAGTTTCCTAAGTTTCCTTGTAACAGGTGTTACACTGTCGCATTATCCTCTTCAATAAATATCTCATCAGGATTTTCAGAGTAGTAATTTGAACATTTAAAAGTACATATGCTATTACCTTGTTAATCTCTGAGAATGAGTAGCCTGATTTCTTGTAAATATGCTTTTAAGCATAATTCAGTGGCAATCATGTTCGCTACCGTTTCTTTTGCCGTCTTCCTAGAGCTTACTTCTAAAGAAGCAGCAGAATTCATACACCTGTTCAAAATAATTACATTTTCTTTTTTTATAATAAACATGAGAAAAGCATAGATGTAATATGAGGATTGCAGTGCAAAAATGTTTTTTATTGGACACTTATGCATCATAATCCTATTTACATAGTTGCATTAAGATTCTGTGTCATACTTGCTTTGTTCTTTCCTGTGATACAGAACTACTTAATTTGATACTTATTGAACTTCCCTGTACCCAAGGGAGAGGTCTTTTCCAAAGTATGATGAAGAATACTTGACTCAAGTAATATATCGAACCTAGATATTCAAAATTAGCACTTAACAGTTACTATGATATTTAATTACTTATATCCTAAGTAAGTACATTCTCACCGAGTACAAGTTTAGCCACTGTTGTATTGTTGACAGTCGTGATGCTAAACTGGCTTTGTAAACACTTCCATACAGACCTACTGTGATACTGCAGAGTTTTGTTATGCTTAATTTGTTAATCACCATACTTTACATTGTAAAGATTTACAACTATTAAAAAAAGTTAGCTTGTCTTGTATGTCAGGAATCAAGGGAACAAATAAATTGAATGCGTTTAAAAGATATTGAACTCAGTGTCAGTTACACTGAGCAAATTCAGTCCTCTTAAATTTCACTGCTATGTGGTATGTCATATATGATATTCAAATTACTGATAAGGTCTAAATATTAACTGGAACCATTCAATTCTGTTTCAGAAATATAAAGAGTAACCGAGTAATGCCAGAGGAAATAGCTTGTTATTATAAACACTATGTTAAAGTCATGGGCCTCCAAAAGAATTTCAGAGACAACGTTTACATAACATCAGTATCCAGGCTTTACCGAGAAAAGGATGATGAAGACAGAAGTCAACTAAATGAAAATATTTCAACACAGCATTTGGAAATGGAGGAAGGACAGAAATCACTGATTAAGAGAAACTGGGAAGTCAGAGGTTATCAGCGAGCAACAGATGGTTCTCATGTGCCCTTCTGCCTCTTTGCTGAGAATGTGGCTCTTGCCACAGGAACCTTTGATTCTCCTGGCCGACTACAAGTTGAAGGAGAAGACTTTCCTTTCGTGCTTCATTCCATGTCTGACTTCGGAGCTGCTATCAGCAAAGGAAAGTTGCGTGGGAAGGCAGACCCTGTGTTAATTGTGGGTGCTGGACTTACAGCAGCTGATGCAGTACTGTGTGCCTACAACAACAACATCCCAGTAATCCATGTATTTCGTAGAAGAGTTACTGATACAAGTCTGATTTTCAAACAGTTACCTAAAAAGCTTTACCCTGAATACCATAAGGTCTATCATATGATGTGTACTCAATCACACACTGTGGACTCTAGTCTACACTCTGCTTACACTAGTTTCCCTGAACACAATGTACTTTCCTTCAAGCCTGAAATGAAGTGTGTTCTTCAGAGTGCCTCTGGACTGAAGAAAATTTTGAAGTTTTCTGTAGCCTTAGTTCTGATAGGTTCTCACCCAAATCTTTCCTTTCTAAAGGACCAAGGACATAGTATAGGTCATCACTCTAATCAGCCCATCACATGCAAGGGGAATCCTATAGAGATTGATCCATACACCTATGAATGCACTAAAGAAGATAACCTCTTTGCTTTAGGTCCTCTGGTGGGAGACAACTTTGTACGGTTTTTAAAAGGAGGTGCGTTGGGCATTGCACGATGCTTGGCAATAAGACAAAAGAAGAAACATGAATTGATTGAAAGTGGGGATGGAGGAGGTGATGGGGTACCCTAAATGAGACATTAGAAACTTTCACATACAGGATTACAGACGTAGTCTAATAGAACACTCACTGACAGTGAAAGTTGATAGCAGTCACATTTCTGTTGTATACAAGTAACCTGCGCTTGTATTGCTTGGTAAAGGATGCTGATACTACAATACTTCACCTTTGCAAAATACAAAAAATTGATCTGCTATTACAACTGATCTCTACTCAGCTGGAATTACTTCCAGATAAACAGTAAATGAGACTAACTTACATTGACCTGCCTGTCATCTCTTGCTCAGCTAAAAGAGCAGACTTCCTCTGGGAAAAGCAATGCCTACCAGAGTGGCTTTACATTGTAGTGTCAAATGTGACAAAATATTTTTACCATGAAATCAAAATAACTTCTAAAGGCAGAAAGGTTGCTTAGTACAAAGTGATTCTTGGTCCTAAAGCAAATTTGGAGCCTTCTGCTTGAAACAAGGATTTTATTTATTTGTCATAGTAATACAGTAATACTTGGAATGAGCACTTAGTAAAATGTTTTTTCCTATAAGGATTTCTGTAAGCAAGAAGTATTCCTCAACAGTTATAAATTATCCTATTTGATAATTGGAATAAAAGAATAAGCATTCCCATTTAATCTTTAATGCATGATTTGACACAATCTATTAATGTTTTCTCACACTATGCCTAGAGTTGGGTGAGTGCAGAAAGACTAACATGAGATGTTCCCCTACAGTGATATGTACAGTCTGAGAATACTTATTAACATAAACAATAAAGTACTGATATAAGTGCTCTTATTACAGTGTCAATATAATGAATATCTGGTGTACTACTGAAAAATTAAGTACATGAGAAAACTTAAGGTTTTTTTGCTTCCTAGCTCAGGAAGACTGAATGGGATCACTTGACTGATGAAGGTGGGTGACAGATATTCTCATCTCCCGTTTGAACAAGTACTGGTCATTTCTCCTTTTTTTCTAGAGCAGCACATAACACCAAAACTATTTTAGCCTGCAGGTTTTGAAACTTGAAAAATGCTCATATCTTACAGCCAGCTAAAAAATAAACAAACCAAACCCAAAGCAAACATGCCGTAGTTCCTATAAATCTTAAAGCTTGTTATGAAAGACAAAGACTGAACTTGTACCTACCTCTGACTTGAGGTTTCACCTTTCTGCTCCGTAAAGTAAGACCTAGATTTCATTTTCTGCATTTTAGAGTAGTTGGTTTACCTAAACACACTCATGGGTTATTCACCATAGTGAGGTAAGCAACAGCTGGTTAGAAAACTCAAGTTATCTTCCAGAACTCTGAGTAGACCAAGTGCTTGGTTTTAACTGATGTATTACCAAACATTTTAATTCAGGTCCAATGTGATGGAATAGATGTTATTTAATTTTTTCTTTGGGCTTTTTGTGTTGAAGAATGTCATGTTAGTTTAAGGTATTGTATTTGCATGATTAAAATCTCCATAGTAGAACTTGAACAGATTTTAAAAAGGAAATTAGACTTAGACTTTCTGAAACTACTAGTGCTTGCTGGTTTCCCAGCTGTCTTAACTGTCCTAAGTTGTAGATACCTATATGCAATAAATGCCTGTTTTCTGTGCCTACTGAATTATGGGGTTCTGTTGCTACTGCAGGCCTTTATGCATCTGAGTAAGTTACTTAGACTTTGGACATAGAAGTTGAAAAGGTAAAGTATGCAAGGATTAAAATGACAGTATTTTCAATGGAAGTCCAAAGTAATTTATGAAATGATGCTACTACTAATAATAAATTTTATTTTAGAGCCAATTTAATTGCATAAAAATAAACTCAAATGAGGCAAAATTTTTATTAATTTCTGCATTGCCTACATGGTTAGATTTAACCATGCATTGTCAATACTAGTTAAGATATTTTTTTTATACTTATATCTGAGCTGGTTTTAATTATGCTAAAGTCTAGGCTTATTTTTTTCATAATTGAACTGAGATTCTGTAATTTGCCTTCTTTGGCAGAAACTGTGTATATATAGATCTGTCCTAAACCTGTGATACCTAATAATTTTAACTGAGGATCTGTATAAGTGCAAAGTATTTGATTATAGAACTTTATTGCAATTAATATATTGGGAATACATCTGCGCTGTGATTAAACTCCTTCAGTTTTGTGTCAATATAAATGCCCAAGTACAACATATTGTGGCATGTTACTGCATTTTCATTTGTCATGTGAAACATTTAAAATGCCAACAAAACAAAGGAAGCAATTTACTTAAAAGTTTTTTTTGCAAAAAAGGGGATAAAATCTTCCAACAGCCAAATCTCTAGCCTAAGCTGCTGCAGCTACTCACAGGCTCTGTGTGTTGCAGTGACAAATTTGTAGCAGACATCAGGGTCCTGTTCTTACACAGGTATCTTTCCCTGCAGTATTACAGCACCTTGAGGTTTAGCTGCTTTTTTTCTTTTATCAATCTTGCCAGGATGTTTGAGATGATTAAAAAAACGCATGTGAGAGCCCTTAGTTGGGCAGACAAATGTTCTCAGTGGTCATGTTTATTAAGGCAGTATGAAAACACTTCTTTCAACCAAAGCTTTACTAAAAAATGATCGTTTCTGCTAGGAATTGCTAGTTTTAAAGTTGTAGCTGGACTTTCTCACTTTTGGGTTTCTGATTTTGAGACAAATTTCTGTTTCTCTCCTCTTAGATTTTTTGAGAGAATAAGAGATGTAAAAATTCAAGGTTTGCCTTAGGATAGTTTTACCTAAAGCACTGTATCATAATTACTGCATTTATTGTGGATTAGATGTTGGCACTGAATAGTTGTCTTTTGGGGAAATAACTTTGTTTCTTGGATTTAAAAAAAAACCAAACATTTGAATTTCCTGTATATTGTAATAGTTCCCAGAAGGGAGACTGATTGCTTCTTTCAGCTCTTCTTTCAGTGAGAAAGATGAGTTTTAAACATCATGGAGTTAAAAAGGATCCTTACTACTTAAGCTTTATTACTAAAATACATACAGGAAGAATATAATTTTTAGCTAGAAGAATTTAATTTGCATTTATAGAATTTGTAAAGGTATGTTAACCCATACTGTGTATTTTCTAAGAGGCTAGTGGGAAAATGTCTCTTACATTTGGGTTTGGTTCTTAATGCTGAATGTGTCTTCTAGCTAAATCATTGCTAGGATTATTTCACATAGTATCCAGCTGTGTTGAACTGCGGCTAAGATTTGTCATAGCAGATCTCCCTAATAATGTGGGCTTGCCAGCAAATGTATGGAAAGAGTACAGGTCCCAGAAACAGCACCTATACATTGAGTAAGGGACACCAAAGTGCATCTCACAGCAGTAGGTCCCTAGTCCTCAGCACTTAGGGAATTGTTGGGGTATACTGTATTTTCCTTCTGACCTGGTGAGTGTAGGTATCTTTTTTTAATGATTAATTTCATAGAGTGTGGTTGCATAATGAAAAATACTAATTTTGTAGAGGGAGGTGGCTGTAGCTTCTTTCTCCCACAGCTCAAAAACTGTGAAAAGAAGGCCAGAGCCGAAATCCAGAGTACTGGAGGAAAAAAAGCTGGAGGAAATTAAATTAAGATCCAAACTTTGAGGCAAGCCTGACCTGCATAGCCAGCTGAGGGGAAGAAAATGAGTTTACCTCATGAAATCCTGTTTTTAGGCCAGCTGCTCTTAAGAGAGAAAGAAAGAGTGTAAAATTTGCAAACTTCTAGCGAGTCCTCACTGATAACAAGCAGTGACCAGTGAGGAACGATGGGAGGAAAGCGGCAAAGAATCTGAGCAGTATGAACTGCAAACCTATAGGTGCTGAAGTGAATCCATGCGGCGTTGATAGGCTGGTGGTCTCCTGTCCTCTTCTGTCAAGATCTGCACACTGTAACTTCAGAGCTCTGTGCTGGAGCTGTTAGTCTAATGTGTTGGCATATATTTTTAATTGGCTGTTAACTGAAGTTACACTGAAGTGCAACACATACATATGAACTAGAAGCAATTGCTCCAGAAGCAGTAGGACTGGATCAGTAAGGCAGTGTGTGCCAAGAGATGAGACTTGGTTGCTCTGGTACCATGTTTTCTACTTCTGAGAAAGCAAGCAGGTATTTTCATGTAATAGCAGAATCTGTGCTGTAGCAGTGCTAGCTCCCAAACATTTCTAAACAGCAGGAGAGAGCATGCATATGCCTTAAAGGGAGCTGATTATTCGATTTTATTATCATCCATATAGTAATGATTTTATTTTGAATAAGTTATGGAACAAAAACTGCTAAAAGGTTTATACTGTTACATTTTAATTTAGATAATATTTTAGAACTTTATAATAACAATGTCATTTTTGGATTATTTTTTGAGGATTATATTTTGAGAGCAAGATGGGAGCACAGTACTTCAACTGATATGAGAGCTTTTGGGACATTTACTCCTCCCTTTTTCCCTTCCCCAGCATGAAAGAGAAGTCATGTGTTGTTTGAAATAACCATAATAACTGATTGTATTTAGCAGAAATCAATGGAAACTGAAACATTCTTTGACAGAGAAAGGAAGGCTTTGGTGACATTATGGGTACAAAGTTGAAGCTAGGATATTGAACTATGAACAGCTCTTTTTTTCTGAAAAAGACTATACTTTGGGGAATGTGGTACACTTAAGGTGTTTGAGTTCAGCTGACTTTTGAAGCTTGACTTGCACAAGGAAGTGTGAGGTCAAGGATGAATTTTGATCTAAGGAACAAGGATTATGGGAGGGGAAAAAAGTGTTAAGAGTATAATTTAGTAATTATAGTGAAGCTAAGCACTGTTTTAAGGATGGTTTTGTCTTTGCAGACACTGGAATGTTGCAGCTTAAACAAACCGTGAACTTGAGTTCACATTACACCTGTCTGCATGGTAGCTGATTTTCTAACAAGGGTAATTTTGTACTTATAGGGCATATTAAGCCAACTTTTATAACCTAGTGGTCATCAGTAGTTACCCAAAACAGAAAAAAATATACTTCATATTCCTAGCTCTCCTTTTGAAACGACTTGTTCTGGAGACTAAGTTAATCTAATTGGCACTTTCCTCTCTCTATTCTGAGATCACTGGCAATGTGCAAGTATGAGCCTACATTGCCTACAGTGGATGCTTCAATAAACTAAAATTCAGCTTTGTATTCCTGGGCACCCTCTGTAGACTTACATGCCAGCATAAAGAAAATGAACAATGAGGTTTGTTACGTATTCACAAATTATGACATCCTGGCATTTTTTAGGTTCTTTTAACTAAGAATAGGAAGAACGAATAGTTGTCCCCAAATCTAAAGCTAGAGACAAGGTGATTAGAGAGATTTGATAAGTTCCAGAGGATACTCTGAGGAGAGGGAAATCATTAATTTTTCATCAGTTCAGTTCTAGTACCAGCTTCTGTCTGAACACTTGAGTTATTCCTGTTCAAGAACTGATCCTGCTACCTTACGTCTACCTGGCACAATCTGGAAAGCCCATGCTCTGATCTTGCCCGTTTCTATGTTAGGTCTGGTATGCTGGTTGTGGAATTCCAGTTCTAAAGGAGATAAAGGCTTATATTGATCTACCTGTATTTTTGTTCACACATGATACACCTAAACTTAGAGATATTATGTAAGTGTGTGTGTGTCATGCCTCAGTATTTCTGCTTTTGCTGAAGTATGCTTGGGTCATACCCTTTTTTTTTAGATAAGCTATGTAAATGTGTACAGAACATCTGCTCTCGGCTGAAATATATTCTCCTGAGCTGCAAGCAACTTGCGAGCAAAACCTCAGCTTTGATTAGATGATAACCCTACCTGAGGTTTGCATGCTAAGCTTGTTCTATCTTCATGTGTGAAAACTGATGACAGATGGAAGGCTAAAGGAGTAATATTAAAACAGCTTCACCTAGAAGCCAATTATTTTGGTTTGAAGAAGTGGGGAACTCTTTAAGTCAGAGGAAAAAAAACAAACCATGGGGAGGAAGAGGTGTTCAGAGAGCTGTAGTGTTCAGAAAGAGGGAAAAGGTATTGGTTTGCATGGATCTGGTGCTGTAGCCAGTGCTTGAGATTCTGATAGTCAAAGCTGGGGCAGAGTGCTAAAGCAAGTGGCAGGGAGAGTTGCTAGTTAGGGAGATCTGATCTTGTCTAGCATTTTTGTAACTATCTCACTGGAATGCGGTGACGGTGGTTATCAAAACACTATATGAGGAAGAGTGAGGAATAATGGAAGACAGTTCAGGTTTTGCCACATTTGGCTTAAATTCTAAGGAGATACCAGAACACAATTAGAAGTAGCCAGTTTGTGAATCAAATACCAGATGTGGCCAAATGTGACCATGGATAGATTCAAGAAATGGAACAGAGCAAGAGAAGGGCTAGTTTTATGGGAGGAGGGGGAAAAGACAGGGTAAGAATAAGGACTGAGAGATCACCTGTACAAAATGGACTGGTAATAGGAGAGCTGGGAAGGGATTGGAGGTAGGTCTATAGTGGAGACTTCAGCTACTATCTCGGTTATGAACTGAGGTTTGATGGTAAACGTGGAATAGAGCCTCTCGGACACATCAGGAATGGAGGTAACGAAGGGGGCTTAGCATTCTGGAGGAAGTCGATGGGGAGATTGGTGGACAGAGGAAACCAAAGCTGACTACAAACACACTTTCAGCATATAGGAGCTGATGCAAAGACACAGGAGAGACCAGCCCTGCTGCCCCAGCACACGTTCTGGGAGAAGATTGGGAGTAGGAGTTGGAGAAAATGGGGCAGACTCACAGACGTGAATGGATGGAAATAGAAAACAAACTTCAACAGTGAGAATATCGTGGTAGTCTTGCCAAAAAAGGCAGTGGCTTCCCCAGCTGATGCAGGAAAGACGAGAAGTCAGCTGAAACTGGTGTGAGTTAAACTGAAAATTAAGCATGTTGTTCCTGCAGGGATACAGCACCCATCCTCTTATTTTAGTGGTGCATGGAGTAATTCAATCTGCATTAAACTGTGTTCAGCTAAGCTGCTGAATGCAAGACTGTATTTTAAAAGCCTTGCTAATAAAAAGTATATTTAGTTTAAGTATTGTGTGCATCTCCTTCCTGTGAGCAGTGTGAACAAAGATAATACATGCTTTAAAAAAGCAGTCCCAACAAACCCTCAAACTTCTGTGTTACACAGAAAAATGCAAGAAACAAGATCTGAAGATAAGTCTCTGCTTAGATGTATTTTTAGGTGAAGAGCAGCATTTTGTCAAAAAGGTGGGTATGCTTGCAGATTGTGGTTTGGGGCAGATGAGCGAAACCTTAGATGTCATGTCTGAGTTACTGAACTTTCTTAACCTTCTAAAGAAAATCAACACCACAGAAATTCTCTCAGAAAACTGGTGACCTGAATGTTGAAACCACAGGGCACAAGCCCACAGAATGAAAATGGAGCATGCAGCAAAAGTTCTGAACTGCAGAATGCAAAGTTAATTGCCCTTGCTTGGGCCCACAGCTTTTGCTTTACCTATGTCTTTATCTCAACGCATAACCTTTCCAACTTTCATTCTCGTTCTCTCACCCGCCCTGCTGCAGGGGGTGCAAGTGAGCAGCTGCATGGGGCTTAGCTCCCTACTAGAGTTCGCCTGCAACAGCATATTTTATGAAATAAAGGAAACATCAGGTCAAGTTAATGTAACAGTTCCAGGGGTAAGGCAAACACTGATGTAATTTGTTGGATGTCCAGGCTCCCAAGATTTGGATCATGTAATCATGTCCTTTATCATCTACCTCAGAAACTCCAGTAAACAGAAGGCCCAAACCAGTAAGCCAACAAGCATGTTTCCTCTAACATCTGGAGCTGAAAACCATGACAAAACGATGCTAAAATGGAAGCAAGGCTTCAATATTATGAATAGGAGTTGTTACATGAATTTGGAATTACAATTCAAGCTACGGGTAAGGGGTGTAAGTTTAGATGTCTAAGCTGCTCTTTTAATGCAAGCATGAATTCATGTTGAAATAGCAAAAGGCTCAGGTTCACCAATCTACAGGCTTCTCATCAACCAGACAGCAGATGCAACTGAATTAGAAAACAAACTATCACCTATTAGGCATCCTCAGGTTAGACCCAAAACAGGAACATACACCCTGTGTATCTTGAGCCAAGTGCTGATCCTAACTTTTTTTTTCTCAGCACTACTGTGGAAAACCCCACATGGCCTCCCCTCTTGAGAACATACAGCTGCCTGTCAAAGACTGCAAAGAAATCTGAAGGTGATGTTGGAAATGCTGCTACAGAGAAAGCATCTCAAACAAAATCTATGAAGAAATCTTCAAGCGTTTGTCTGTGGGTGCTCACCCAGTCACTTCATGGTCGAGTCCATCAGTCCTATGACACTAAAAAAAAAAAAGTATCAAAGTTGCTAAATTCAGCTCTCTAGGGAACTGCATTTGAAGAGCCCTAAGTCACGAATGGAAGAGTGGTCACTGATGTACCACCAGGGTTGCAGTCTGAGCAGCAAAGGACTTAACCTTTATTTTCTTGTAGAAGGCCCCTGTACATTGTATCTTTAGAGAATTTCTAAGGTGAAATGACAAGTTCTGTTTTTCACAACTATAAACACAACCTTTCTGAAGGATCTTGTCCATTGATATTCTGCTATCCAAGCTACCTGCTTGAATTTAGTAACAACAATCAAAAAGGACATCCTCAGCAATCTACAAGAGCTGCCCTGTTTGACCAGAAGGTCTTCAACAGGAAAACCTGGAGATTCTCATTGTCAGAGTAGAAAAATTCACCTGAGGGTGCAACAAACAGCAGTCACTATACCTCCTCCAGCAAATATTTCAACTGCTGAAGAACAGTCTTTTTAAAGGTATTTGGTGGACACAATTTGATGTGCCCTAATGCAAGTTACAATACCAAAACACTCTCATGGATACTGCTGAACTCAAAGGTACTGGTCCTGCACTTTGTGTATCACTCTGGAGAGTCCTGACCAAGTGATCAAGAAGATGCCAAAACAGACCTGAGGAAACACTGGTTTTTGAAGACCAAATATTTTCTGAGACCATGCAATCACACTGACTTCAGCATATCTGCTATCTTGATATACACAGATCTCAGGATGCTGTTCATCAAATATGACACACACCAGAGTGGCTTGAAACAGCTCAGGTCATCTTGCTTGAATGTTCTGAGCTCTCACCAGAGGAAGTAGCTTTCTTACTGAGCACTTAAATTCAATTACATCAACCAAATGTACTCTCACATAAGGAAGGAGATCCTACCATCCTGCCTCTTGAAACAGGATGCGATGGAGCTACTGTCCACCTTCATCTGTATGTGATGGCTTCATACAGCCGAGCAGAAAGTCTGGAAGGCTTTTCTCACTGTACTTTCAGGGGAATCCTTCAAATTCCAAATTCTCAGATCATTAAGATGAGCTCTCCTAACCCAAAAACGGGTAGCTCTTTCATAGCTTTCACTGTCAATATAGATGATGGAATTATTCTCAAGGGTAGATTTTTTACAGTGATTGAAAAAAGTAAAGGCATGGGTAACGGGCATTATTTCCAATAGCATGGGGATTAATTTGGCTTCTCTGCCATACCCTAACCTGGAGCTTTCAAGTTTTTCTTTTTTTTATTTTCCAGGGAAACTCCCCCCATCCCCCAACCAGTTTTTATTTTTAAGCCTTAGTTTTGGGGTGTTCCCTGCCCCTTCACGTGACTCCTGGAAACTATCAAATTTGGTCTTCTCTCCCCCTAACATGAGTCTCATTACAAATAAAAACAAATTACAGAATATGAGACATCATTATATCAGAATTTACACTTCTGAGGAACGTACAAGGTTATTTCTCATTTAATACTACAGGTAAGTACACAGACTCTCATAATCTGATGGTTCTCATCACGCAGCTTTTGGGCTTTCCTTAGACATCTTTTGTTCCTAAACAGCCATGTTCAAACACAGCTCTCTATTTGCAAAAGAAAGGAAATATGCAGAGAAAGAAACTGCACTTGCCTCTCTCTTCCTTCCCAAGAAATCAAAATTAAACTGCTTGTTGCTGCTGCAAACTTTTTTGGAATATTTTTCTGAGTTTATAAGAGTGTTTCTAGTCTAACTGTAGACTGTTCAAACAAATATTGATGATTTGAAGGCATAATAGGGCAAAAAATCACTGAATTTTAGAATTTAAACATTTGTTTCAAATATGCCATCACACAAAATTGGTGGCTGGCTACAAATAATTTGATGTCACCAACTTCAAAAACAGAAATAATCTTGAACTTATCAGTATTAAATACTTCTTGTTCACTCAGAGACAAATTTCAAGTTTGGTCTAACTTATTTATGAAGTTTTCAAAAACCTCCACCTCAAGACAAAATTAACAGTATACAAAAACTTAATTAATAAAGCCTTTCTGAAAAGAAAAAAGCCTGATGTTGACTTCCTTTTTTTCCCAAAATAGTACTGACAAGCAAACATTAGAAATAAACAGCCTAAAATGAAATCCTAAATATCTATGGTATTTTACTGATCATTACTCTGAAGCAAATGTTAAGGTCTTGAAAACATGCAATCCCTAAAGTACAAGCAGTGAAAGAAACTTTTATTTTTCTTTAATAAAAGCAAGACTCAAAAACATGTCTTACAATAATAGATAGCTCAAATGGTCATATGTAGGTATATATTACATGTTGTAACCAGCAAACCTAAGGAACAGAAAGTGGATTATGCTGGAGAACCACTGTAAATTCAGGTCACAGTTTATCTTCTCCTTTTCACATTAGGATCGTATCTGCAACAAAAAAAGAAAATTTGTCACAAATAAGTAAAACTTAATGATACTCAAAGTTAACAATGTGATGTAAATAGCTTTATTATATGTTCATAAGAAGGGATTGGTCAGTGTTCAGTCCCTTCCCTGACTGCACTTCTGTAACTACAGGTGCTACAATTTGACTGAAGGATGCATAAGCTAGAACCTGTGCATGAGCTAGAGAGAACCTTTACTGAAATATTCACTGACTTCCTAGCTACTTAAAATCTTTAGATCTGATGCATGAACAAGCTTCTCCAAGCCTCTAATGTCCCAACATGAAGTTCCTCACTTAAAAAAAAAAAGGGGGGGGGCACACAGAGAGAAGGGAAAGGGCTACTGTATATTCACAGCAATGTACAACATTTGGCCACAGCTCATTCAGACAAAATCCTTCTGATGCTTCTTACTCCCACATAAAGCAGTTCCTTGCTTTACCTTCCCCTTTACATAGCTTCTGATTGATTTTTATTTATTTATATCTACTTTCTGGATATACCAAATACCTGATTTACTGCAATATGCTTATAGTTTGCCTCTGCTTGACACTGCTATCCCTTGGCCTTCTCTTTCTCTCCATGTGTGCTTCATCTCCCCAAACCCTGTGTCACTTCTTTGAAATTCTGATGTGTTTTGTATTCATGCATGAATAACTTATGGACACAACTGAATGATCAGGCAGTTTTACTTCCACTAATTCTGTTCTCATTCATCAAGACTTTTTTTGCTTAGACAGGAAAATGTGACAACTTGTGAGCCAAATTACATCACCGCATAACTAGAAAGGTATTAGAAGTCACTGCTGTTGCTGTACAACTCAGATTTTTGGCAAAAATGAAATGTGTACCCTTTGAAAGAAATGCTCTATTATTAACTATTAACAGTGCAAGCTATTAATGCAGTAAGATTTTCTGAATGGCTCTTACACATGTTGATATGTGGTATCATGTTTCTTTGATAGGGATTTGGACAAAAACATCGTTCTTCACCATACACATTTTTCTACCTAAATGCACAATTTTTAGTGTGAGCCAAACGCATGGCAAGTGAGAAGTCAAACAGTGGTTGCTTGCTTCTTCACTTAAAAACTAAGAAAATAATTAAATCTTTGCTAAACAAAATGAGATCCTTATACTAAATCTGAAAGCACTTCTTTGAATTTATTGCTATATCATTGTAATACATTAGTTCTAACATTTAAGTATGTCCTGGACACCAAATTCTATTTTGGGGTGGGGGAGAAGGGGATGATACATGATGAAAACCTGCCATCAGGACACCAAAAGCTTCAACCCTCTCTGTGACTGTCTGTGGAGATGCTGGCACTGACAATCATGATCATATTTTTACGTAATCTTCCCCACCTCACCTCCAGCCATCTTCCATGTTAAATGAAGCCTGTATGATGTTTTCCAAACAGAAAGAAATCGAACAACATTATCAGAGAAAGGAAACTGTACAGTGCCTGTGGCCCGAAATGGAAAAAGGACTACAGAGATTCCACTACTGTGAGAGAATGCACAAAGAAACAAAAGACCTTGCTGGGAACAGGGAGTGAAGGATACAAAGGGCTATTACTGAACATAATCCATTTATCTTCAGTTTTAGCAGACTGTATGATACTTTCCTATGCCTTCCCTTCCTCCACTATCTCAGTAGGCACTCAGCAGCAGTTGAGGGCACAGCTTTTCTTTCTAGCTCATCTTTACCTTTGAGTACTGCGTGACTCTTTCTAATGGCATCTTCAAACACAATTTTCACGGGAAATGGCAGCTGTTAACATTAGCATTATGCCAAGTAGTTTTACTCAGGATTGAGGACAAAATTAGAAGTATGTTACAAACTGCTGAACATTGTGTGTTTTAATATTTTTGACTGTGGAAAATTCTGTAAGTACAACTATCCTAAATAAACTGGAGTTGAGGTAAAAGCTTTTCTAAGCATGAATACATGCAAATTATCTAAGTTTCCACTGCTGTGTTTTGAAAGGCAAAAATTAATCAAGATATTTTGAACCAGTTAATATTTATACAATCACAGAATGGTGTGGGTTGGAAGGGACCTTAAAGATCATCTAGTTCCAACCCCCCTGCCACAGGCAGGGACACCTTTCCACTAGACCTGGTTGCTCAAAGCCTCATCCAATCTGGCCTTAAACACTGCCAGGGAGGGGGCAGCCACAACTTCTCTGGGCAACCTGTTCCAGTGTCTCACCACCCTCACAGTAAAGAATTTCTTCCTAATTCCAGCACAGCAATCAAGCTGCACCAGGTTTTTATAAATGTTTTCATAACTGACATACATTTAAAGGCTGTATTGCAGATGTAAAAACTGGATAAAGTAGCAAACTTGGCTTAGAACTTTTTTTAATTAGAAAGTGGTTATAAATCATTAAATTAGGATTACAGTTGAAAGTAACTGGACAGGAAATCAACTGAATAGGATGATTCTCTCTTTCAAAAGAGAGATCAGGAAAGCAGTAGGCAGCCAAAGTGAGGGTTATTGAAAGAAAACTGCTGAAACAGACTGTATTTTAGAGGCAAATGTAATGAGTTATGGCAAAAAGCAAAGGCAAACAGCCAAGGTGAACCTGGACCTACCAAAGAAATGTCTCAGACTCCTGTGACATAACCACTGATGAAGACAGAATGAATGAAGACTACTATGCTGTCAGGAGCACAGAATGATCAATGTAAAAATCCCTCTACTCCTCAGTCTGAAAATTGGAAAGACAGTAAGGCCTTCAGGGAGTTTCTAACAAGTAAAAAAAGCTAGCAGCTCTTTCATTGTGAATGGGTTTGAAAGCAGTTTAAGGTCTCAAAGATAAGGGACAAAGAGGGGCCACAATGAAGGATTTACTTAGGTGGGTTTTTACTTTTTTGTTTTAAATTCTGGGAATCATTACTTCAAAGATCAAAAAAAAAAAAAAGAAAGCAGTCCTGCCAATCACTTTTCCACAGAACTAGTATTCTGTTGCTTTAGCTCCCTCAAGTGACAGGGCAGACAAGTGCCATGGCCAGAATGAAAAAGTGGCAGACGCCCTCACTTTTTATTGGGCATTCAGATGACTGCCTTAATTGTAAGATCAAAACACTTCATTGGGCTCTAGCAAACACTAATAGTGGAAAGCCTGACCCCAGAATCTCTTCCAGCCTTTCTGAACAATCAATCTGGTGCATATAAGACAGGAAATAAGAATATTTTTGTTTTGAGAATGTTCGTATTAAAAAATCGTAGCAAGTCTGAATGAAATTGAAAGTTTAAGACATAAAAAAAATTGAGAGAAGTTGATGAATCATTTTTAGTATATTCCATACATGGAATACATGGAATTTTGAAAAGAATAGTCAAAGAAGTCTTTTACAAAATTGTAATTTGTCAAAAAAAAAAAAGATGTGATGCAAAAAATACACATTTTCTAAGTACAAACATAAAACTCTTACCTAAAGAGATCATCAGCAAGTGATTCTTCTCTTGCATGTCGGTTCTGTTCCTGAGAAAGTAAGTTTATTTAATATTTGATGTTAAGGATGAAGCTAATGAACAATATAGCAGAACAATATATTCCTGCACTAACACAGTTTTTCCTAAAGAAATAAGTTCTCTCTAAGTACTCCATTCAGTGCATATTCACATTAGATAATATATTTCACTACTCAAGTTTGGCTACTGCTGCCAATGGAATGGATTAGTTTGTGCAAGACCCCAATTTTGGTCAGAAACATGTTTTTTGTTTTTTAAGCATCATTATAGAAATAGGGAAATTTTTATCTGATTATTGGTGTGTAAAGAGAATTTTAATTAGCATTGTCTATACCCCAGGATAAAAAAAAAGGAGATAACAAAAAAGTGTTGATGTAGCAGGATCTCGATCAGGCTGTGGAAACAGAATATGACTCATCAGTAAGTATTTTTAAAGAAACTATTGGAAAATGAAAGTGCTAAAGAGCTGCTGTGATGAAATACAACATTTTTTTAGAACTTTTACATGGAAAGGTGAAGATTTTTGTAATAGAAAAAATATTAAATTTATTCTTACTATATCTCTTCAGTATACTCCAACAGAATTTTACTCAGGTATTTTCTGTTCTGTTCAAGAGTAGAATATCAATTGTACTGTATAAAAATCTGAACACAGTTAACCATGTAAAAGTTCTTCCGTGACACATTTTTAGAAGTCACAAGTTCCCATAATGCTTATTTTGCTTATTAAAAAAAAAGATCATTCTCTTTGAGGTTATTGATTTTGCTTTAAATCAGTATTTCTGATTATGTGAATGCTGCATGTAAAATGAATTCAAATAATCAGCAAAAAGATGAGCCTTACCACTGACCTCTGACTTTTCAGTAACTTTTCTAATGTGTATGTTCCTATGAGCATGTGTGAACAGCTAATTGGCTGAGGTTTTATTTCAAAAATAAAATTCTGAAGTATTTCAGTAATGACCACAGGTATGACCACTTACATAAGTCAAGTTTTGTTTGATCATCTTTAAAAAATAATTCCTTACCTCCATTTCTTGCCTTAACCAGTCTTCTAGCTCTGAATTCTTTTTAGCATGGTGAGCAATTAAATCTGATCCTCCAATAATGTATGGAATTCGTCCTGCCCCTGGATAAGCTACCTGTCAGACAATAAATTCTTACAATTACAATACAAGGCAAGCATACTGCAAGTAAAAGGTCTGTTTTAAAAAATTCAGAAAGTCTATTCAGATATCACAGAAGAAAGTGAGTCATTCTTTGAATAACATTTATCAGAGATCATATTTAAAAGAGATTGAAGTGAAAAAAGCATTTACAGAAAGCTATTAACTCCCTCCTTTTGCCAAAAGAAACAAACAAAAAAAAAGCTAACAAGTTACATATGCTAAATAAATCTGATAGTACATTAAATGGAGTTTGAAAACATTATAAACTGATTTTTACTTATAGATTCTATTTTATCATCAGAATGCATAAGCATCTATTACAAAACGGTAGAAAAGAAAATACTATCAGAAATTTAAAATGTCATCTAAAAATGACAGCATACTCCCAGAAAGCTGGAAGTGGTACTATGTGACTCACATTCTCTGCATAGTATTTTACTGAAATGCATTTCTAGTAATCTTACATCATATATACTTTTTTAATTTTTAAGATGAGCTGAAGTAGTATTTTTACATTGAACACTAATAATCTTCTCGAAATTACGTTCAGGACCCAAGCAAGCGATAATCTTACTTTTGTACGATACTAGATTCAGTTCTATTTAGATTTATTAGATAAAATGCAAGATTCTGAATCAGCATATGCTTTGTATGTAGGTCTTTGGAGAAGGCAAATTACCAGCTTTTGGAGGTACAACTGGAAGTCATGGTAAGCATAACTTAATGACTTATTCTAAGTAACAGCTTAGAATAGAGAGTACAAGTATCTAAATAATCTAGCATGAGGTAAGCCTTTGTCAGCCTGGTACTTCTTCAGTCAATTAGCAAAATATTTGTTAACAATATAATACGGTATTTAAATAGTTTCTTTCTGTAGTTACTATCAATTTTAAAAAAATCTTTCATAACATATATTTCTACAATCACAAGGCAATACTTTTTAGTATTTTTAAACAGTGCCATCTTGTGACCATTTCAAATACACACTAACCTTTTTGAACATTTTGAAATTTTTCTTTCCCCCGTAGCTGGCATTTCCAGTAAGCTGACTGTTCCATCTTGGATGGCTGACAACCAATGATCTAAACTCAGTCAACAGAAGTCTGCTAGGAAGATTGTTGGAGTCATCTTGAAGTTTGTGGTGGTTCTTATGTGGGAAGAAAAGGATGGAACACGTCAAGTGTATAAACAGACATACAGCATATCTAACAGTATAAATGTCAGAGAAAGAAATTATCATGAGCACAGCTGAGGCAAAAGTTTGGATTACAGAAGGGCGAGGGGAAGTAGTAGCAGTGCTAGAAGCCAAGAAGATGGATGTACTTATCTGCCTCCTTATATACTACCAATAGAGCTGTGAGCTCAGTAAATTTCTCTCTCTCATATTTACATCTCTTGAAAAGACAGAATCATTAAGAACTGCAGTAATAGTAAATCAGTGTACCTCATTTGACTAGGATTTTACTTCAAGATAAAACTTCAAGTAAAAAAAAAAAAATTTTCTTTTTCAATTTAGCTAATATCTAAGAATTACTTCTCTCCTCCCCTTCACCTTGCCTCTTACCCAAACTAATTTAATCAAGTGTGCTTACTCTAATGCAAACTCCAGTAAAGTCCACAAAAGACAAAGCTGAACATCATCAGCTCAATTCTAGCCTACAGATTTACCATTTAGGCCAACTCTAGGGCTATAAGATGGATCTGATCAATGAAGCAACTTTTTCTTGTACATGAGAACGCTCAGATGTCAGCAAGTTTGCATGCACACTTTGCTGCTTGGGGCTAGACCTATGTGGATTAAAAAGGAAGTCTGGGTGCAGGCCAAGTTCACAAGTAATGTTAAATTGTCTTCATGGACAGCTCCAGCCCAGATGCAGTACAGTTGTTTTCTAGCAAAGTATAAACTAGAAGTCTCTTAATCTGAGCTGACCCTGCACTTTGGTGTACCTGCACAGCATTCCCTCTTCTTGGGACTGTTTTCTGTACATTATGTGAAAAGGTTTTATCCTGCCCCTTGCTGACGGGCTACACTCTCCTTTACCTCTTCAGAATCTTTCCATTCAGTTTCATTTAGCCTCATCTCCTTTTCCTCTGCCTCCCTGCCATTCTCCGCAATTCTCCCCTCCTTCCTTCATTTTTCTCACCTATAACACAGCACGCTATTTACTGTTAATCAGTGTATGTTACATCTATTTTCTGTATGGTCCATCTCTTCCATTCGAGTTGTGATCTCCTTAGAACAGACAAGGAGATTATGTTCTTGTCTAGTCTTTAAGCATTAACATAACAAAAACATCAGTACAAGTATTAACCACATTGAAAGGTTAATACGATTACATTAGGTTTCTGTAGTTTCAGTCATCTTAAGTATCCATCCAAATACCATTACAAAAGCACACAGATCAACTACAGTTCTGTCTTTTCACAGTCAGTAATTTGGACTGTACTATTCAAATTTACACATGATTCTTTTAAGGAGTATAATCTTCAGCATCTCGTTTACTCTGAAATAAGATCCACACATACTATGTTCTTAAATGCAAAATTTTGATGCATTTTCTTAACACTTTTAAAAGTTTGCTGTTCAAACTTAACAATTAACTGGTTTCTTACCAAGACTGGTGACTCTTGCTTGATCTCACTTTTCATTTCTGAAGTTAGAACTGATCCAAGTTCCTCTTCGTTCTATTTGATTAAAAGTTATTTAAAATGTAACACTGAAATTAAACATAAATTTAACCACATAAAACTGTTTACTGCTCTTTACAGTGGAACAGGCATTTTCAAATCTATATAAATATCTGGACAGAAAAGAAACTGCACTGTACTTTTAAATTTATATTTCATGTACACGACAACAATTGCTTGGGTTTTTTTCTATTAAAAAAATCACCATTATTTTCTCACTTTTTTTTTTTTCTTATACCAGTAGCAAGTTTTGTCCATGTGTACGATCTCCAAAGTCCTGCCAGGTTCTAGAAAATACTGTAAAAGCTTTTGAATATAAAAAGTAGCATTATCAATTCCAAATGTTGTGTACATGTACGCAGAAAGGACATTTTATTACAAGGATAGGAAAGTATTCTGCAGGTTGCTTTCCTCCCATAGTTTAAGACCAGATTTGCCTTTCATAAATTATTTTCAGTGGTTGAAAAAAATCAGATGAGCTTTATGCACCCTGTAGATTTTGAGTCAATTACTCACATTCTCTGCCTTGCCAGATACACAAGGTGCCTCTATACTTTAAAAAAAAAAAAGTAACATAAATATGCCTGTGGAGCTTTAACATTAAATCTCCTTCCTATTTGACTGAAAACACAATTTATGTGAATAAAATAGGTCATCATTAATTAAGCTATTAGAAGGCTTTTTGTCAGCAAAAATCTTTAAGTGTGCATCTGATAAAACAAGAGCTTAGTTATACATAAGAATTTGTTTTCCTTCACGATCCTGACAAGAAGTCAGACTAGAAAAACTTCACAGGGCATAATAAAATTTGTAAGACTATTCCAAAGAGCCATTTTAGTCCCTCAGTACGGTCAGACCCAATAGAAAGTACCTCCTCTCTGATAGTATAAAGAGCAAAAAACAAAGATTCTCTACAAAGACTTACTTGTCTTTTAAAATTTGCCTATTAATAAAAAAAAAAAGCTTTATTATAAAGTTCAAAATTCACACTTTGCCAGAGGCAAGCTCCAGTAAAGTATCAAGAGAAGAGTGTTAAGCTGCTCTGAGCTAAGGATGCACAGGCAATTACTAATTCTCATCTGATCCAAGGTATCTTGCAAATTCCAGTTACTCAATCATACATTCAAACTTTATTATTACAGCATTTAAGCACTGCCTACACTGTAAGAATTGACTAGACAGGAAGCTTTAATATATATATTTTTTTAAATAAACAAAAATTAAACCTATTCCTTCTCTCTTATTCCCCTCTGCATTGTTAATAGTTTACTTTGCTAGAGCTCTCAGCATTTGTTTTCCTCTACAAACCTGCTTTTGTTTTTTTTCAATGAAGTGGCTACTGTTAACTCAAAATCCATTGTTTTCTTAATTTCTCTTAGAAAAGTGCCTTATTCTCAAAAACAGAGAAACAATCAAGAAAACTAACCAGAAGCTGTGTTGTGTTTTTTTTGGTCTTATTTGTATTTTGTTTTGGTTGGGTTTTTTTGTGGTTTGTTTTTGTTTTTTTTTTTTTTTTAGAGGACATTAGTGATTTGAACAGTAATTTTAATAATCTTTCACATGACATCTAGAGATTCTCACTTGAAAGATATTAGACACTACTGTAGCATTCAACAAAAGATGCCAACTAAGGTTTCTTCAGAAAATCCATTACAGAAAGATAATACAATTGAGTATTATTTTGGTATAAATACCAACATTATAATTAACACAACAACATACAATACGAAAAGTTCTTCTTGGACCAGAGATATATTCTGCTGTTACCTAACAGTACTTCAAGCAAAGAGAGAGAAAAACTTTCAGAATACAAGCAGCTTTCAATTCACAAAGTAACAAAGTCCTGAAGAATGAAAAAACATTTAGATAGGAGTAACACTGCAATGTTCACATGTAATAGATACATCATGTCAATTTTTAGTTACGAGTGATCTGAGAGGTTTAAGCAAACAAACTTTACAAAGCCACTGTCTGTATGCAGGCAGCCTCATCCTTAAAGAAGCTATCTGCATCCTTCTAACACAATTGTAAATGTCAAGATTAGACACAGGAGAAGAATACCACTTACCAATATTTTATTCTCTTCTCTCTGCTTTACATTTACTTCTCGAATCCTGCTTCCTTTGGCTTCCAAACATCGTTTTTTCCGTATATTTCCTTGAGCTTCCTGGTCATGATCTGCCATTTGATCTTCCCAGTCTAGGTCTCTGCTTCCAAACACAATTTCTAGTGCCTCTGTATCTTCAGATAAATCATCTAACTCCTTTCTCTTCTTTGGTGCATACTTTTCACTAGTAGTTTTAGTGTCTGTTTTATCACTTGCTAGTTTGCCACTTTCCCTCATAAGCTTTATACCCGTGTCTTCTAATGCAAAATTTGGGTTTGGGTCCAGGATGTTACTTTCCTTTTGATGCTGTTCTGCTTCACTGTTGCACACCGAAGCTGTGGGTTCAGTGCACTTGGAAACAGGCGATGACCTTTCCTCCAGTTTTGCTTGTTTGGGTACAGATGTTTCTTCTCCTTCTTCAGCTCTTTCCCTTAGCCAGAAAGTAATTACAAAAAGAAATTACAAAAGCAATTACAATTACAAAGATTACAAAAATTTTTGAATATGACTAGCTGCATCCCCAACATTAACAGCTTCCCGGGGGTTTAGCGACTGCATTGTGAAATTTGAACGTTAAGTACCCTTGAGGAAAAACTTGCCATTCTAGGAAGATGATCTCAAAATTACCTTTTTCAGTATGTCTTGAATTAAATGTACATCCCTTGAGTTAAAATTATTTTCCAGAAACAGCACCAACAATAAGGGAAGTAACACCAAGAACATTTTGACATACCTTTTTCTAGCTACCTGGAAGTAATTCATAATTGAGTTAGACTGGTGTCGTGAAGCGCACTCACTAGGTTTACCAGCTTCAGAAATTTTAGATGGCGAGACAGGATGACTTTTTTGACTAAATCCAGATGTTCTGTTCACTCTAGATATCGATGTTCCTGCATTTACGCTGCCACTTTCGCTAGCATTTTTCTTTACAGCAGTTATATCCTGGAAAGCCATTTTCCCTTTTCTGTCCATCTGGGGAGTATTCTCTATCACCATACTACATTAAAGAGAAAAAACATTAAGTGAACATACAAGATGTTACCACAGAGATACACATCAGAATACCACTTCTTAAAAAAGCTGTACTTGTACTTTGAACATACTTAGAAACATTGTAAATGTGCTAAAAACAAATGTAAAATTCGCTGTATTTTCATAATTGTGAAATGGCTTGAAAATTTTTAATAAAGACAGTCAAATCAGATATGCAGTATCTACATTTGTATCTGAAAAAGTCACAAGTCCTATGTGATGTTTTCTGTTATCTACCACTCAAAAGTAGAAATTATCTCACTGCAGACAAGTTAACAGGAATTTACTAAGTGTCATGTCAAACACTGTGTATCTTTGTCCATGGCAACGGTACAGTTCCTCTGCCACAAAAGATTGATTTGCAAATACTAGCTTAGAAACTATTTCCATGAATACCTTACCATGTCTGCTCTTCTATTTCTGTATCAGCTACATATACTGTGCTGTTATCTGCAGCAGTTGGCATTATGGTTTCATCCACAGCCAAGCTCTGAGAAATGGCTCTTCCCGCAACAGCTGATGCACGAGTACTTTCAGTTACAGCTGCAAGATCAACACAAGAGAATAATTAACAAGTTAATATCAAATCTGTGTTTCTTTGCATTATTTCTTGCAATAAATCTGTATTATCACACATTGGTAACTGATCAGGTGAGATTTTTGTAAAATAGTCTTAATGCAATCTTAATCAAAAAATTAATTTCTTAATTCAAAAAATTGAAAGAAACAGTTGTAAAGTCCATATTCTGGGATCTGGTTTTAGTTAAATATTCCACTGAATTAAGCAATGGAATTTTGCTTAAATAAAAATGAAGAACAATGGGAAACATATTAAATAGACATAATGTAATTAATAAATCATACAATATATATTTTATGCAAATCTGTCAGAGCACAAAAATCCTTACATTTACTGCTTTATGATCACAGAATCACACAGAATCAATCAGGTCAGAAGAGACCTCAGGGATCATCGAGTCCAACTGTTGCCCTGACACCACCCTGTTGACTAGACCATGGCACTAAGTGCCATGTCCAGTCTTTTCTTAAACACATCCAGAGATGGTGACTCCACCACCTCCCTGGGCAGCCCATTCCAATGTCTAATGACCCTTTCTGTAAAGAAATTCTTCCTAATGTCCAACCTGAACCTCCCCTGGTGAAGCTTGAGGCTGTGTCCTCTTGTCCTATCGCTAGTTGCCTGGGAGAAGAGGCCAACTCCCACTCCACTACAACCTCCCTTCAGGTAGTTGTAGACTGCACTAAGGCCACCTCTGAGCCTCCTCTTCTCCAGGCTAAACAACCCCAGCTCCCTCAGCCGTTCCTCATAGGTCAGACCCTCCAGACCCTTCACCAGCTTGGTCGCCCTCCTCTGGACTCGCTCCAACACCTCAACATCTTTCTTGAAGTGCGGGGCCCAGAACTGGACACAGTATTCAAGGTGTGGCCTCACCAGTGCCGAGTACAGAGGGACGATCACTTCCCTAGACCGGCTGGCTACACTATTCCTAATAGAGGCCAGGATGCCATTGGCCTTCTTGGCCACCTGGGCACACTGCTGGCTCATGTTTAGCCGGCTGTCGATCAGCACCCCCAGGTCTCTTTCCACCGGGCCGCTTTCTAACCACTCTTCCCCCAGCCTATAGCGCTGCATGGGGTTGTTGTGGCCGAAGTGTAAGACCCGGCACTTGTTCTTGTTGAACCTCATGCCGTTGGTCTCAGCCCATCTATCTAACCTGTCCAGATCCCTCTGTAGGGCCTTCCTACCCTCCAGCAGATCGACACTCCCACCCAGCTTGGTGTCATCTGCAAATTTGCTGAGGGTGCACTCAATCCCTACGTCTAGATCATCTATAAAGATATTGAACATGATGATCTCTAACATGTGATTATTATATTTGGGATTATTGCTATTAATACAGAACCAATATTTGCTATCAAAACAACCCTTAAAATAAATGTCTTCTACAGCCAATTTCTCATAACCCCCTACAGTCAGGGGACTGCCTTAAAACATCGTTTGCTGCTGTCTATTTACTTACATTATTTCTCTGTAAACCAGAAAGACATATTGTCTGCCCTTTCACTTGTCCTTGTCTTCATATACTTATGTGTCCTCCAAGTCAAAGGATACTAACATTTGCTATTTTAACGTATGTCTCATCATACTTCTAGATACATTTGGTATTTTTAATTACTACTTCTCTCTCAGCCCTTTACATTCTTCCCGCATCTCATTCTGATTGAGAATATGATGACAGTATTATCCTTTCAGATGACCCATTCTTTATACATTCATTCATTAATTTTTTCCTGCTACTGTAACCTATAGAGGAATAACCTACAGAGACACATAGGTCTCCTCCTTGAGCAACTACATATTATATGTTGCTATTCATTGTTCTGAGACAAGATCAGAGGAAGAAGTCTTGTTTGCAATCCCTTTGATTTGCAACACATCCATGGAAGTTTTTTGTAACTTCCAAACAATGGCCTTTGTTCCCTCTTAGCAAATAAGCTGTAAACACAGCTACCTTTAAAAGCCTGATATACGGTCCTTTTATGCAATTCATTCAGACAATTTAATTTTTATCCAATCGAATCATTCAGACTGGAAACAAGAATCAGCATTTCTGATTTATTCAGATGTCTGCAGGGTCAATATCCTTAAATTTCATGTGAGAATCAATTTATTTTGTATTGTTTTCTAACCTAACAGGATAGACAACAGATCATATGCAAGTTATTCATACAAGAATACTAGTCAACCAAAATATTTTTTCAGAGTTCTGCCAGTACTGCACATATACCTTTCTCCCCTCAAAATACATTTTTGAGTAAGTAATGTTCCTATATGTGAAGAAAAATGTATGTCTTTTTTGTTTGATTTTTTAAAAATCATAGGATTTGCTATCTGATGTAACACTTTGTAGAACAGAATAGAATCTAAAATTATACACGTAACTGACAATTTTATAGAAAGAAAATATAGACTTTTTTGGAAGAAGCATGAAAAGAGTATTAGACAAACAATTAGTATTAGGTATTAGCAAATATAAGTTAAGTTTCAAGTCGAGACTTTGAATGTCCACCCCCAAACTATTACTTCAGCAAATGTGGCAATCATGCCTCATTGTTTTTTCTTGTTATGTCAAGATTATGTTTGGTTTTGAACTGGGCGGGGGGCAGTTGAACTTCCCTAAAGCAACTTCCTTTCTGTGCAAAAAAAAATTCTTATTCTCTCAATTTCTAACATTCATCTTCTACCTCATTACTTCAGTCTTTTCATAAAAGACAGAATAGCATGGAATTCAAACTACCACATACATATTACTTCAGCGGCCACTAAAAATGTGAACCTCAGAAGATTGTTTTAAAGTACCTTTCCTTTAAAGATCAATGTACTATGTGTCTGCTTTTTACACTAATTTTAGATCTACTTTTTTATTTACCTCTAAGAGTTATAATTTTCAATGCAGTTTATTGCAAGATGATTAAAAAACAATAACCTCTTCGGACTTGTATACATTGTTCATACAGTACCATTCTATTTTAGTGATCTTGCAAAAGAAAACAAAAGAACTTGAACATTACCCATTGATGCCCTTGTACAAAAAGAAATACTGCCTCTTTAATGTTGTTAATTTATTACTACCCTTCTTCCAATTACCTTTATTACCAGGCTGCTTTTGAGGGTTGCAGTATTTTTCCGTAGACATGAAGATAACTGCCAAACCAATTTCTGCCTCGGGAATAGCCCTGAGATCCTTGCTGTTAATATACAAATAAAATAAAGACAAAAAAAATTTCTCAATACAGATTTAAAGATGAATAGTTCAATGGGCACAGATATGACAAAGTACAAAATGTTCCATTCATCCTTTCAAAAAACATCAGCCTACACTACAATTTTTCACAACAGAGTAAGTCAGCATAATTATCCATCATTATACCCATGTCCTATACATATGAACTTCCACATTTCCTGCTGCTGTAGCCACTGCCTAGTCCCAGTAATCTGGCCAATGCATCTCTCCCTACCCGATTTCTGGGCATTTAACCAACTGTGCTCTACCTCTGATTCAAAAATGTGTGTGAATAGAAAAGTGACTTGAAAGATTTGAGCACTTCTTACAAGTCAGTTAGGCACACCCCCCCCTCTTCTGTGCTACAGCCATGAGAAGAGCTTCAGTACAGTCTTCTCTATTTAGCAGGAAAATTCAGGGGAACTAGGTTTATGTATTAGGTTAAGGATTGGGATTTTGTTTTCTTTCATTGTTTTAGTAAGATGGCACCATGAAAACCCTAACATCTATAAAATACGCAGTCTGCCCTCTCAAACAAAACCTACCACCAAAACAAAAACTAATTTTCACTAAACAGAAGCTGCTCTTCAGAAACATTGCATGCAAATAATCAGACAGCAATGAACCACATGACCTTAAGGTGACATCTCACCTGTTTTCCATGAAATAAATACGTATATTCATTGAAAAAGCATAAATTATCTATTTTCCATTCTTAGAATATATTAATTTTTAATAGCAGAAGAAAAACCACTTGCTGTCTGTAATTTCAAAGCAGCTTCATTACAATGAAGTTTTGTAGAATTGGATCTTCCAAAAAAGAAACAAAAAAGAAACAAACAAACAAAACCCCATCAAATCTTTACAGAACTGCCAAGCCCTTTCTTTCCTGCTTCAAGAAATTTTAGTTACTCTGTTAAATACCTAAAGCAATTAAGAAAATGCCCTCTTTATATGCATCCTACTGCTTAAATATGTATGCAAACACCATGAGTAAATCTCTGCAGAAATTCTGAAATTACCCTACCACTGTACAAGAGAACAATGCCGCACCTTTGCAAGACAGTCAGAATGGAATCAGTCCAGTTTCTCATGGAGTCAGATCCTGGGATCTGAGAGTTTGTCAACCCCACATCAACAACACAAACTTCAGGAGAAACTACTAACGATGTTTCTTTTCTTCCTTCTGTCATCAACTTTGCTTCCCCTCCTCCAAGAATAACTGCTGGACCCAGTTTCTTGTGCTAAAAAGAGAATGCAAATAATAAAAAAATTAAAATACAGTCAGTTTAGAAGCATCAGCATAATGAACCATCAGCATAGGGCTTATCACTGATGCACTAATGCAGATGTGATGTGTTGTTTCTCCCCCTGTATTTCATCTTGCTTATGCCATTGTATTGTAAGAAGATAAATACACAGAAATCCTTCTTTCCTGATGAACTCAGAATGAGTGTGAATTCACAGATAACAGAATCTGTGCTTAGCTACCCCTGCATCACTTTTGCAATGTAAAGCCTGATTACCTGCTTGGCAGTTAGAAATACAAAAGTTTTTCCACTGAATATTTTTTTCCTTTCACGATGCTCAGATAAATCCAGTTTTTCAGTGCCAATGGAAGGCTCATCAACTGGAGGATAAAAGCTGCAAGAACAGAAAATTAAAGTTACAAAATTCAGATTTATCTAACAGTACTGACTCATGCTCCTTTCAGTTTTTGGAGTAAAGCTCTGAAGTTAAAATACTGTATTGCTCTGTTAAAACTATTAACATAAATAACTTTTCAAGAGAATGTTAAGAAGAAACAGAGCCTCTAATTTCTCAACATCTAAGCTAAGACTAAGACTTTCTACTTCAGTAACTAAGAGGACAACACTTTTAGGAATGTATTCAACCCATCCACTTTAAGCATCTGCTGTACACACATCCACATTCTCCACTAACAATACTGACAAATGAGACTGCAATCTCATTCTGCACTTACTCTAGCTAACAGTAAAACTCCACACTAAATTAGACATCTTGCTTCTCTTACCCTTCAGGTGGGGACAGTCACCCCTCCTTCTCTTCTATTGGATCAAGAAATGCCACCACACTAGATGACAGCCTACTAATATGGCAGAAAATAAGTACACTTTTCTTGCTGGTGGAATAGAGAACTGAACTGATTCATCCTGCAGATTCTCGTTTTGTCCAATACAAGAAAAGTGACCAGGAGTTCAGCTTGGAAACAGATTAGGCAGAAATGAAATTCTGTCCTGAAGCTCTCATTTTTGTCATGGCCTATGATCTCAGCTCCAGTTAATGATGGCATGCCCACATCATAAAAAGCCTCTAGAGTTAAGACAAACATCTAACTGATAATTTCAGGATAGTATTTACAGGATCTTTGAGCCACATATTCACTCCTACTGCAGTTCTGACAGAGCACGCACTAGAAAGAAGGGAGTCTATAGGTCTATTTTAACCATACTATACTATGTCTGTACCTAAACAGCAGTTTATGTATGTACTTTGGCTGATCACAGAACTACTTATCTTTGTTCTGACTGCTGATTATACATCCTTCTCATACTACTATGCAGGAAAAAAAAGATGCTGAAACATACTCCCAAAATCTCGTTTAACAGCACAATAAATTAAATATATATACACACGTATACATACATACACTTGGATACGTTTTTAATTTTTTTTTTAATTTATGCAAAGATTAACAGATTCTAAGCAAGAAACATACTCCATGAAATGCTGAAATGTTTAAATTTCTGAAAAAAATGGACCATCTCTGAACATATTCTTCAGACACTGAATATTCACATAATTATAGCCGAACACAAGAATAAGCCTGTAAATTTTCTACTGCATCCAAATATGTAATTCAATTATGACAGGCTAAAATGTACTATAGAATTACAGTTAATTTTAAATAATCTTTGTTCTTTCGTGTTCTTCACAATCAATTTCTGAAGCTTTATGTACACAATGGAAATTAACCAGACTGAAACCATCAGGTTTTGAAAAATGAGTATTTGGTAAGTTTCAGCAACCTGTTCAAGTCTGTTTACAAAAATATCCTTGCACTGAAATTGAAATAGATATGATAAAGTCTACTAATTGTAAGCAATAGGGTAACTTGGATTTTAGTTATCAGGCCAGAAGACTTCTGATACTGAGTCCCACAGAGACAGTTATTAACCTAAAATAAATACGGGGAACAAAGTCATCTTTAAACACCAAAGGATGAGTAAAAAGGGAGAAACAGCAGTTTCCATTATTTTGGAACTGGACTATAGTTTCTCTATAAATACATTTCAAACCTCTGTTTTTTAATTTCAGCAGGAAACTTCAACTGATATCTCCTCCTCAAATAAACCTTTGATTTTCCTTTGAAACTCTTATCCAATGCTGATCTAAGCTCAAAAGGCAACACAGTCTTTTTCCGTCTTAGGATTCTCAAGTGCTTCTTATACTCTCTCCCCATAAGCTCTGAACAGTAACACCTTTGTCCAGAAAAGACCCTCTACAGTCTTCACAGAATCACAGAATGTTAGGGATTGGAAGGGACCTCGAAAGATCATCTAGTCCAATCCCCCTGCCGGGGCAGGATTGCCTAGACCATATCACACAGGAACGCGTCCAGGCGGGTTTTGAATGTCTCCAGAGAAGGAGACTCCACAACCTCTCTGGGCAGCCTGTTCCAGTGTTCGGTCACCCTCACCGTAAAGAAGTTTTTCCTCATATTTATGTGGAACCTCCTGTGTTCCAGCTTGCACCCATTGCCCCTTGTCCTGTCAAGGGATGTCACTGAAAAGAGCCTGGCTCCATCCTCATGACACTTGCCCTTTACATATTTATAAACATTAATGAGGTCCCCCCTCAGTCTCCTCTTGTCCAAGCTAAAGAGACCCAGCTCCCTCAGCCTCTCCTCATAAGGGAGATGTTCCACTCCCTTAATCATCTTCGTGGCTCTGCGCTGGACTCTCTCTAGCAGTTCCCTGTCCTTCTTGAACTGAGGGGCCCAGAACTGGACACAATACTCCAGATGCGGCCTCACCAGGGCAGAGTAGAGAGGGAGGAGAACCTCTCTCGACCTGCTGACCACACCCCTTCTAATCCACCCCAGGATGCCATTGGCCTTCTTGGCCACAAGGGCACACTGCTGGCTCATGGTCATCCTGCTGTCCACTAGGACCCCCAGGTCCCTTTCCCCTACGCTGGTCTCCAACAGCTCTGCCCCCAACTTGTACTGGTACATGGGGTTGTTCTTGCCCAGATGCAGGACTCTACACTTGCCCTTGTTATATTTCATTAAATTTCTCCCCGCCCAACTCTCCAGCCTGTCCAGGTCTCTCTGAATGGCTGCGCAGCCTTCCGGTGTGTCAGCCACTCCTCCCAGTTTTGTGTCATCAGCGAACTTGCGGACAGTGCACTCTATTCCCTCATCCAAGTCATTAATGAATATATTGAATAGTACTGGTCCCAGTACCGATCCTTGAGGGACTCCGCTAGACACAGGCCTCCAACTGGACTCTGTCCCATTGACCACCACTCTCTGGCTTCTTTCCTTCAGCCAGTTCACAGTCCACCTCACTACCCGATCATCCAGACCACACTTCCTCAGTTTAGCTGCGAGGATGCTGTGGGAGACCGTGTCAAACGCTTTACTGAAATCGAGATAGACCACATCCACAGCTTTACCATCATCTATCCACCGGGTTGTGTCCTCATAAAAGGCTATCAAGTTGGTTGAGCATGACTTCCCCTTGGTGAAGCCATGCTGAGCGCCCCTAATGATGCCCCTATCCTTGATGTGTCTAGAGACAGCACCAAGGACAAGTTGTTCCATCACCTTTCCGGGGAAGGAGGTGAGGCTGACCGGTCTATAGTTACCCGCGTTCTCCTTCTTGCCCTTTTTGAAGACTGGAGTGACATTTGCTTTCCTCCAGTCCTCAGGCACCTCTCCCGTTGCCCACGACTTAGCAAAGATGATGGAGAGTGGCCTAGCAATGACTTCCACCAGCTCCCTCAGCACCCGCGGGTGCATCCCATCAGGGCCCATGAATTTATGGACGTCCAGATTGCTTAATTGGTCCCTGACCCAGCCCTCATCTACCAAGACAAATTCCTCCTCTATCCCGACTTCTTCTGGGGCCTCAGGGGTCCGGGGCTCCTCAGGGCAGCCTCCAGCAGTATAGACAGAGGCAAAGAAGGCATTCAGTAACTCCGCCTTCTTTTTATCCTCTGTCTCCAGGGCCCCCACCTCACTCATCAGTGGGCCTACATTGCCTCTAGTGTTGGCTTTACCTGCAATGTATTTGAAGAAGCCCTTTCTGTTGTCCTTGACCTCTCTTGCAAGGTTTAATTCCAAGGAGGCCTTAGCTTTCCTAGTTGCCTCCCTACATTCTCTGACAACAGACTTATATTCCTCCCAAGTGGCCAGCCCCTCCTTCCATGATCTCTACACCCTCTTCTTCCACTTGAGTTTGCCCAGCAGTTCCCTGTTTAACCATGCAGGTCTCCTGGTACCCTTCCTTGATTTCCTACCTGCTGGGATGCTCTGATCTTGAGCTCGGAAGAAGCAGTCCTTGAATGCTAACCAACTATCTTGGGCCCCCTTACCTTCTAGTACCCTGTCCCATGGGATTTCCCCTAGCAATTGCTTGAAAAGGCCAAAGTTGGCCCTCCTGAAGTCCAGGGTTGTGATTCTGCTAGCTATTCTGTTCCTGAATAGGAAAGGTCTTGAACCTTTCAATAAATAGATTTTGATTCTTGATGAGTTTCTGTTAAAGGCTCAGTTACTTTCCTACTTTTTCAATGCACTGCACTATTTACACTGGACTGCTGTAATAAAACATGTTATTTCATACAGAGTTGCACTTATGCAGCCCTTAGTGAAATCTTCAGTTACTGGTCTTCCTTTCATAGGTTATCAGAGAGCACCAGAGGACTGGGGTAATATACTTCACCATAAAAAGCCTCAAGTAAGAAGCCCCGCATTCATATGCGAACTGCGAGTTCGCAATTCCGTCAAGTCTTAGTATAAACAAGAAGTTGTTTTAATTTTTTTGAACTTTAAGTTATATTTCCCTAAGGTTTTTTGGGGATCAGATCTACAGTAGTAATCAACATTTAATTAACTGTGTCACCCTCTATTACCACGTCAATATACCTTTCTTATTTCATATTCAACTAATATTGCCCCAAGTTGTTTAGTGTCTTGCGGATGTACGAGCCCAGGTCAGCTCTAGCTACAATGCATAATGTAGAGATACCCCGTGAAAGTTAAAAGTATTTTTGGAATTGAATGCAAACAGCTGCTACATAAATTTTCAATATCTTCCCACAAGCTAGATCTTAAAAATATCACAGAATCAGAGAATCATAGAATGGTTTGGGTTGGAAGGGACCTTAAAGATCACCTAGTTCCAACCCCCTGCCATGGGCAGGGACACCTTTCCACTAGACCAGGTTGCTCAAAGCCCCATCCAACCTGGCCTTGAACACTGCCAGGGAGGGGGCATTCACAGCTTCTCCGGGCAACCTCTTCCAGTGTCTCACTACCCTCACAGTAAGGAATTTCTTCCTAATATCTAATCTAAATCTACCCTCTCAGTTTCAAACCATTCTCCCTTGTCCTGTCACTACGTGCCCTTGTAAAAAGTCCCTCTCCCACTATTCTGTAGGCCCCCTTCAGGTACTGGAAGGCTGCTAGAAGGTCTCCCAGGAGCCTTCCCTTCTCTAGGCTGAAGAGCCCCAACTCTCTCAGCCTGTCTTCATAGGAGAGGTGCTCCAGCCCTCCATCATCTTCGTGGCCCTCCTCTGGACTCGTTCCAACAGCTCCATGTCCTTCTTATGTTGGGGGCCCCAGAGCTGGATGCAGTGCTCCAGGTGGCGTCTCACAAGAGCGGAGTAGAGGGGGAGAATTACCTCCCTTGACCTGCTGGCCATTCTGCTTTTGATGCAGCTCAGGATACGGTTGGCCTTCTGGGCTGCAAGCGCACATAAATATCACCTATTTAAAATACTGTAATTATTTTAAATATAGACCTGTGTATTACACCACCTGTCTCATTTAGCTTGATGCAGAACTCTCTCTTTGAAAGCTACATAATGGATATACTGCTAGTGTCACTAACATGACATTTAGTCAGCTCAATTCCTCTGAGGATCTTAATAGTTAGCAAAAAATGTTTAAGAAAGGGAAACATACCCATCTGGTTCTATTTAAGGGAGTACTTAACAGCTCAATTGTACTGTCACTTCTATATTAAAGGAATGGACAACATGCATCCTGCTTTCAAGAGCCCAAGCGACTGTTTGCTTGTTACTGTGACAGTAACAGCAGCCTTACATCACATTAGACCAAGCAAATTTCAGATTGCACAACACATCGCTAGCTTTTGATGGCTTGTACTACCTGCACTAATAAACAGGTAAACCTGCCAGAAAACCTTATGTCCAGTATTTCAGAGAGGACTCTAAATAGTTGATTGATTTAACTTATTAGGTAAACCCTTGCAAATGTAAACAGCATCTAGAAACTAAAGAGTTGCAATTGCTACCACTTGCTCCAGATTGGCACTCGTATTGTTCTAACCAGGTACTGTCACATTCTGTGAAATATATTTTACCACGTAGCAAGTGCAGTTTATGATGAGTCCTCTGCAGCTTTGCTTCCATTACCATGCGTGCACCACTGAGGTTTGTTTAGCTGCCCTTCCCCCCGCTCCCGTTTTCCAAACTATTCTACCAATGGCTATCATCAGACCCACTAAAAAAGAAATTAAATTACTATGTTCTAACCCGTATGTATGTAAGTATATTAACATATATGTAAAACCAGCAGTGACTTCCATTCTTCTTCACCACTTATTTCCCCCAACTCAAAAGTCTGCTGTCCAGCACCCATCTGGCTGAAAACAATACATCCAGAAAAATCATTATGTTTTGAATGCATTTAAAGTAATTTCACAAATTTAATGTTAGTTAACAGGGAGAAAAAAGTTCAACATGTTATTTTTCAAATGCCAAGTACTCTTATGATTCCATTCATTATGTCTTTCATTTCACAGTATCTTCTGAAGCATGCAAAGAACAGAAGCAATAAAAAAAGCCAAGTACCCATGCAGTTTACTTTTTAAAAATACGTGATGGAAATTTCTCACCTGCATAAATCACATGCTCATAAAAAAAAAAAAAGTACCCAAATAAAACACAACTGTCTCCCTTTTCAAGGTAAAAATAGTAGCAATATAGGCTCAGATGAAATTCTCACATACAATAATGGGATTACTTTACACTTTTCTACACAGAGAAAATAACCAAAAGGGCTATTCTGCAGAACTTTTTTTATTCCAAGTAAAAATTCCCTTTTCAAGTTAATTTAACCATGAAAACAATGAGTATTTTATTCTCATATAGTGAAGACCAATGCACATTAATTTCACTTCACCTCTTAACAGATAATTAAAACCCCCTGCTATTTCAGGGAATTCAACAAGTCAGGCTAACTCTGTTTTGACGAAAGTTTACAGTAAACTCAGTAACTAACTGTGTACTGGGAAAATATGCGGGTGCTGAGGGAGCTGGCGGAAGTCATTGCTAGGCCACTCTCCATCATCTTTGCTAAGTCGTGGGCAACGGGAGAGGTGCCTGAGGACTGGAGGAAAGCAAATGTCACTCCAGTCTTCAAAAAGGGCAAGAAGGAGGACCCAGGTAACTATAGACCGGTCAGCCTCACCTCCATCCCCGGAAAGGTGATGGAACTTGCCCTTGGTGCTGTCTCTAGGCACATCAAGGATAGGGGGATCATTAGGGGCACTCAGCATGGCTTCACCAAGGGGAAGTCATGCTCAACCAACTTGATAGCCTTTTATGAGGACACAGCCCGGTGGATAGATGATGGTAAAGCTGTGGATGTGGTCTATCTCGATTTCAGTAAAGCGTTTGACACGGTCTCCCACAGCATCCTCGCAGCTAAACTGAGGAAGTATGGTCTGGATGATCGGGTAGTGAGGTGGACTGTGAACTGGCTGAAGGAAAGAAGCCAGAGAGTGGTGGTCAATGGGACAGAGTCCAGTTGGAGGCCTGTGTCTAGCGGAGTCCCTCAAGGAACGGTACTGGGACCAGTACTATTCAATATATTCATTAATGACTTGGATGAGGGATTAGAGTGCGCTGTCAGCAAGTTCGCTGATGACACAAAACTGGGAGGAGTGGCTGACACACCGGAAGGCTGCGCAGCCATTCAGAGAGACCTGGACAGGCTGGAGAGTTGGGCGGGGAGAAACTTAATGAAATATAACAAGGGCAAGTGTAGAGTCCTGCATCTGGGCAAGAACAACCCCATGTACCAGTACAAGTTGGGGGCAGAGCTGTTGGAGACCAGCGTAGGGGAAAGGGACCTGGGGGTCCTAGTGGACAATAGGATGACCATGAGCCAGCAGTGTGCCCTTGTGGCCAAGAAGGCCAATGGCATCCTGGGGTGGATTAGAAGGGGTGTGGTCAGCAGGTCGAGAGAGGTTCTCCTCCCCCTCTACTCTGGCCTGGTGAGGCCGCATCTGGAGTATTGTGTCCAGTTCTGGGCCCCTCAGTTCAAGAAGGACAGGGAACTGCTAGAGAGAGTCCAGCGCAGAGCCACGAAGATGATTAAGGGGGTGGAACATCTCCCTTATGAGGAGAGGCTGAGGGAGCTGGGTCTCTTTAGCTTGGACAAGAGGAGATTGAGGGGTGACCTCATTAATGTTTATAAATATGTAAAGGGCAAGTGTCATGAGGATGGAGCCAGGCTCTTTTCAGTGACATCCCTTGACAGGACAAGGGGCAATGGGTGCAAGCTGGAACACAGGAGGTTCCACATAAATATGAGGAAAAACTTCTTTACGGTGAGGGTGACCGAACACTGGAACAGGCTGCCCAGAGAGGTTGTGGAGTCTTCTTCTCTGGAGACATTCAAAACCCGCCTGGACGCGTTCCTGTGTGATATGGTCTAGGTAATCCTGCCCCGGCAGGGGGATTGGACTAGATGATCTTTCGAGGTCCCTTCCAATCCCTAACATTCTGTGATTCTGTGATTCTGTGAAAATATGTCTACATAATGAAATGCTTGATATAATTTCTTTTATAAAAATAGAATTTTATTTTAATGTATCAACTCCCAAAAGAGCTTAAGTGTTGCTTCAAACACATCAACAAAGTAAGTTCCTACTTAGCCCTAGTAACATCTCTAAGCATATAGCCAATTCCAAGAGCTCATTTTATAACTCTAGGGATGAGAGCAAGAAAATTGCCTTAATATTAATATCTGTGTCATATTAAGCATTCTTCCACAAATAAAATTAGTGTAATTCATATATTCTGACAAACATAACCAGATAAATGTGTAGTTATTTGATAAAATAACTTCCATAAATTTAATTCTGTGACATTGAAAACATGATAGAATCACAGAATCAGAACCATAGCTACTTACCTTTCATGATTTGGCAACTGTTGCCTGGACTGAATAGCTTTGATTAATTCAACAAAAAACTCTGGTTTTATAATTGGTCGACCACAGATCAAAGCACATATAGTCTGAAAATATAGAAAATATATATTTACTGTATGGAAAAAGTTCAGCTAGAAAATAGTTCAAATGACATTAGCTTTTTAAGATCTTAGATGTGGAAAATGTCACACAAACAAATAGAAGGCTACTGAATTTTGTACTGAAAACCAGGATAGTTTTGCTTCTAACAGCCTAGCTGTTAATTGTAATCTTGACCAAAGTTATGCAAATGTACAAGGCAACTGATGAAAATCAGTAACAGCCTTCAAAAACTAGCTTTTTTCATTTTCTTTCCCTCCAACCTTCCATCAACATACACCTCTTTCTAAACTTGGAAAAGCTGACTTCATAGCTTTGTAGAGGAAAATCTTGAGCAGGTCTAGCATTTAATTCACATCTGTGGGAAAACAGCAAAGCAATGCCATCGATATGCAAAAGCTCAACATACCTTAACAGTAACTTTTACTGATACCATGACAAGGTGAGTACACTCTTTTGTCCATTCATTCACCACAAGGCCTCCAAGCTGCTGGATGGCTTGGTTTAAAGCCATTTTCTGAGCAACATCTAAACATGAGGAGCAGACAACCAAAGGTTCATACTCTACTCTGAAAGGAACAAGTAAAAGATAATTGCTTTAGTTATTTCAGCCAATCATTATGATGAACAGAGTTGAATTAACTATCATGTTTGTGTCTCAGGGAAATCTGAAAGAGGGGAAAAAAAAAAAAAAAAAAAAAAAAAAGACCCATACTCTTACCTAGATCAAAGACTGCTTTAAAATTTCCTGAAGAAAAAAAAAATTAACAACATTTTGACTTGATGTCTGAAATACTTCTAAGGAGTTTTGGGTCTTTCACAGACATCACATAGAATCAGTCCTTCAAAAATGTTGCAAGGTCAGAGAATACCAGAAGAAATGGGAGTGTGTGCTTCCAAAGGCAAAAGCACACTCAACAGAACAGTCCATGAACAGATTAGTATTTAAAAAATTTAAGTGCCACAGAATGCAAGTTAATCTAACTTTTTTTCCTAATACTGCCATTACCCTTGACCATAAGCCTATTTATAGTTGTAGATCTTCCATATGGAATTACAGCGTATCAAATTCTATGATCTGATTTGGTTTAGTCTACAAAGCAGAAAGAAATTTAAAGAATCTTTCTAGTACAACAGTCACGATGCATCTGATCTCATGGCGTGATTCCTGTACTGCATTTCAGGTACATTTATCTAAAATATCAAAAATAATTTATTGTAATAAGTGGAGGAGAATGCCATTTTTTCTATCAAATAATGCCAGCAGCAGTGACAAGAGAGTCAAATTTTAAGGAAACAAAGGCAAATTCTGCTTTCTTTAATGTTGATTTTAATGGTCATTAGATTTCGTTCTATTTACCTACCACTTCACTTCAAGGAATGCTTCATATATTCAAACAGATAGCACTTGCTACCATGTTAAATTTGAAAAATCAGCAAGTTGGGTTCACTAAAGAGAATGCAGCCATACACCACAGCAACAAGCATTCAGTGGCTAGTGCTGCACAAAGCATCCTCCAGCTATCTCAGTTCTTTTCTCATTACATTATCATCAGCTAACAAGGGCTCAGAGCAGCTCTCTCCCTACCCTAAACTTTCCTCCCTTTAGAACCATTTGTGTTTTAGGATTTTGTTCTTTGCCTAAGATAGCCTGAAAACACTCACTGTACATGATACAACATCTTCTAAAATGCCAGTGCTTTACTATGAACAATTTTAATCTCTTGGTGTCAAAATAAATTACGTTCTAAAAATATGTAATGGAAAACTATTGCAGAAGCAGGTATGGAACACAGACAAAATATTACTCATCTCCTTTAGTTTCTAAAAACTCATCATTGCTGTATCGCTTGCTGAGTTGTATGATGTGCTAAAATACTCCTCTCAAAATCTGCAATTTTCTACTTGATATTTTATAATCAAAGCACTTACCTAAACTTGCTCTCAAAGACTCCAAAGTTGATTCTGTCACCAGACTGCAAAGACATTGAAGTACCATTGAGTTTTGAACCATTAACAAAGGTGCCATATTTCGATTTATCTCTTACTGTTAATATAGGGACTGAGAGAGACTGGCTCTGAAAAGAAACATAAATAAGCCATTATAGTTTATCAGAATGAGGTAGTTTTATCAGAAACAGGTTACTACCATTATGGATCAAAGCAATAGATAAATAAGAAAAAGCCCACAAAATACCATCCTAAATAAAGACTTTGGACAATGAGGCTGGTTACCTGTAATTATTCATCTTCTGTTTTTCATTGTGAAGGAATGAGAGAAAACATACATATTTTTAGCTTCAGAACTTCTGTGCTTCTTGCACTCAGTCTTTTTGGAGGCTGTGCAAAGCAATCATTCACTGGCCCAAAGCCTCTGCTAGTGCAATCTGGCAAGGCTCTGAGATTTATTATTGATGCTTTTACCCATCATTCAGCCCTGGCATAGCTGTCCAAGTCACTTTCCCTCACTTCCTTCCACAAGCACTGCTAGTCTTCCACAAGCTGCAGGGCATGGTGATATCAGTGCATCTTGAGAAGAGGTCAGACACTGTCATATTTCCCAAATGGTTCACAAGCCAGCAAGAACACTATCAGCCTGCTTTTATGAAATTTTGCTATGTAGTTATACACTATTTGCAGTTTTAAAAGGACTAATAAATTTTATGCATTTCATTTCAAATTCTATATACAGTTACATAAAAGAAATTCCTGCTGACTGGCTTCAACATTGCAACACATAAGTGATAGTAAATTGCTGCTGCTTGCTAATTCTCCTTGGGACATTTTCATTTTCAGTCCCCTAAGCAAATACAGAATTAATGATGTGGAATGAAACACAAACTAAGCCTGCAGTAAGACAACTGAAGCACTTCCCAGAACCAAGACCTAAATCTTGTCTACGTAATGAAATTTAATTGCATAATTTTCCTGCTATGATTATTTTAATACAAATTCCTAGTGAATCTTCACTCTAGGATAAAAAGGAGCTAGGACCAGTAGAATTATGCCACTAAATTTCTCAACACAGGCAAGCAACCCTGAGAAAAAAAAAAAACAAGTCAAGGTTAAGAAAAGACAGGTGATCAATGGTTCTACTCCAAGCAGAAAACATCAGTGAGAGTGAAACGAGACTATGTATGGTCATGGCAGACTGAATTATCCACATAGAGCACTGATAATGCAGTAAAATGCTGTCTACTTACAGGGGTTGTTTCAGGACGACTTACTGTCAGAACTGCATGACTTCGACTGATGGACTGATCACCCTGAACTAGAATTGCACAGTCTTTGCGTCCAATGACATATTCTGTACCACTTAAAAGCCGATATGGCTCTCCTGAAAATAAACGAGACAGAAAAATATCAATTTACAAAAAACTCCAAAATACCCAAAGCACTTAGGAAACATTCAGAAGTTTGTAGTAGATCTGAAACTCAACTTTGTCATGCATCATTTATTAGGCTGACTACAATTATGCATTTAGTTTATAGACAACATCTCTTTCTTCTCCTCTCCCTTGCTTTGTCCATTATAAAAGGATAAATTTCATGAAAAAGAAATCAGTTACAAAAGTGGCAGCACATGTTTTTCAAGGACAATATATTTTTACTAATACTTTGTTTCTTAAATTTTCTCTTGTATTACTTCTTGAAGATTAACTGTTACATAAAAAAACAGTACAAAAACCAAAAAGATTACAATGTAAGACAGCTTTTCCAAAACACGAGTTTTTAAGGGTACATAATTTTTTGAGGATACATAATTTATTTACATAACTTATTAAGAAATTCAGAGGAAAATATCCTCCTAATAAATGTGGGAAGATCTGCAATGCAAATCAAACTGATACTTAGTAAGTTCAGCCTCTGACATATGCTTTAGGTCATTCTTGGTATCTGCCATCTATACCACATGGTGGCTTTTCAGTGAATGGCTTGAGTACATCCAAAAGGTGTGTGTTACCCCTGGTCAACAGGATCAGAAATGTTTCTTGATTAAAATGAAAGAATAATTACAGATTAAATTCTAGTTATCAACCCCGGGCAAAAAACTTTCCAAATATGAACTGTGTGGAAACGATCATCCTGAATACAACGACAATACCAGTGTTTTGGCTCTTGCTCAAGAGTTTTCCAAGCCGTAAGAAATAACTCAGTCCATTTCGTAGGATTAGGTACTGTTGCCACTAAGAGATAAACCAAATATCCAAAATTCACTCCCAATGAATTAGGAAATAAAGAGCAGATGCAGTTGTGACAGGACTGCTTGTTATACCGAAAACATTTAAGTCAAGAAGAAATTTGTATATTATATACCTATTATCAAAGTTATCAATGTATCAAAGCTCCTATGCATAAGGAAACTGATGGAGAAAGGTACAGTGGCAATTCAGTTTCAAAATTCCGCATTCCAAGAAACAACATGATGTCTTTAAGTTCAAGACTTGGTCCCTACAAAATCAACATAGTATTTAGACATCTTTTGCGAAAGGAAAGACTCCTGAGGTTGACTTCTGCCCCAGAGCTCAACTCTTCAGGTATTTTAAAGCAGCACTCTGTAACCGGCTTCACTGGCTGCAGCAGCACCTGAAGACATCCCACACGGGCTCGCAAAGCGAAAAGCCCTATTCAGTTTAACAGGAGCTGTGGTCTGCAGTGCTCGAGGGAAAAACGGAGGCTCGGCCGTGGACGAGCGCCCAGAGCGACGAGGAGCTCTCTCACCACTTCTCCACACCGGAGCGACGCAGGGGAGCACGGACAAGCAATCCCGCCTGGAAACCCCCGCGGGGGCCGAGACACAAGGGGCCGAGACGCCGGCTCCCGGCGCCGGCTCACCTCGGCACCCGAAGGCACCGCCCGGGCCAGCGGCTCCCGGCCGCACGGGCCGCTGCAAGAGGCGCGCCCGAGGCCAGGAACCGGCCCCAGGCCCGGGGATCCGCGCAGGCGCAGGCTGGGGCAGGGAAGCGCCGGGAGCCCGCGGTGCCCGGGCCCGGCCCGCCCGAGCGGCCGCGGGGCCTGGCGCTCCCTCACCTTCTCCTGTGGCGCGCACCAGCTTCCACATCCTGGGGGGCGGCGAGGGGCGACTCAGCGGGGGCGGCCGGGGCGCCTTAGCGGGGGGGGGGCCGCTCCGCCCAGCGCCCCCCGGCGAGCCGGGGCAAGGCTGGGAAGGGAGGAGGAAGCCCCTCACTAGGCGCTACCGCCGGGACCGGCGCGTCCCTGCAACCGAGACCCCGTCCACGGTTAGCGACCGCGCGGTGGGAGGGGAAGGAAAAGGGACGGGCGTGGAGAGCGCCACCTACCGGCGGCGGGGAGACAGACAGCCGGGGCCCGGCGCGCATGCTCAGCGGGAGGGCCACGCCCCCGCGCTCACGGAGGCTCGGAGGGGGCGGTGGGTCTCTCATCAGCCCCGCCGCCGCGTCCCCCCGCCACTGCTCGGGGCCCAGGACCCCGTTTCAGCGCCCCGGAGCTGCCGGTCCTCCCCTGACTGCTTAGGCCGGGACTGATAGCCCCGGGATGAACTGAGGCGGGGCTCCTGGGCCCCGGGGGCGGGGTGCAGGTGGGGCTGGGCAGGGCGGTAAGGCCTGAGGAGCTCCCCCCGCCCCGCCCAACCCCGACAGCTGTGTCCCTCTGTCCTACCCTTCAGAGAGCGCTAATATCCCTAACAAAATGCTTTGCATGCAGAAATTGTAGAGATTCATTTCTTAATTGAAAGCAGCTTTTTGGATAAAAAGAAGAACTAAACTTTCTAGAATTTTAAATAAAAGAAAAAAACGCCTGGGAGTTTGAAGGCCATTCGGCAGGTTACCAAAAACTTGCTACTCTGTTATGCTGAATGTTCTGGAAAGGAACAGCAGAGGACAGGTATGCAGAAGCCATATGTGCCTGACTCCAGTTGTGCACGTTTGAGGTATGGCTCAAAATGCCCATTTCTCATTGTGCTGTGCAGCTCACAAGGCGCAGGGTGTCAAATCCCTGATGTCCATAATCACATAGGCCAGCAACTGGAAAGCAAATTTCTTCCTACTGGGCAATCGGCTGGCTTCTCAAGTAACGAATATTGGTAATTGTTTGCCCTTTATCTTTGCAAAACAGCGAAAGCTTTTGGAGGTATGTCCACAGTTAGCTAAGAAGTTTTAACACCAGAAAACCTGTGGAGTTGAAGTGGGGGAACTCAGGATAGCATTGTTCTGATAGGAAAAGATTAATTTAAAACATGAAGAAATGTAAATACGAGCTGTCAGTCAGAAATGTTTCTGTAGAATCACAATGTTTAATGTCCATGTGTCACAACTTTTAAGTATCCTTTGTCCTTACATGTTCACTTAGATACCTTTTTATATTTTCCCTCCTGCACTTCTAAGATAAATGATCCCAATCTCCTTAATCTCTTGGGAGTTTTCTTCATCTTCTTTGCTTGTTTTTTTAGTCCCTCATAATTATGCAATTTCAGTTTTGAGCTAGGGTGACGAGAAATATAGAGCGTATCCTAAATGACACTATTTCTCAGCTTTATATAACTGTACTTAAATATTCTCTGTATTGTCATTATTCTATGTCTTATTTATCCTATTGGCTTGACTTTTGTGATTGCATCTTTATATGACAAATCATCGTCATAAGAAACTGTATGAATCCTGTAAACCCCATTATGATGTTTATACTTTCAATTTCCTTGCATTTATCCAATTTTATTTTATTTTCTGGTACTGTGTTTTCCCATCCATTTACCTTCTAGACTTCTTGAGTTCTTGCTGTCTCTGATCGTGATTGACCTAACTGTCTGTCCTCTAATATTTGTTGGGTTTCTATTTGTTCCTTTTTTCAGTTCATAAATAAATGATTCAGCAGAGTCTCAAACTCAGCGACTATCAGAGCAGAAAGAGACATTTCAGATAGTCATATGGACTACAGGCTTAACTTGCATATAACCGGTGAAATAGTACCACAGTTGACTAACCCCTGCGAAACAGTATCTGAATGGAATGTTGAGGTGATCTATCATTAAACTTTTGCCCTTAACGGAAATGTAGGTCTGTGTTACGTCCACGTTGATATTTTATCCCTGACCGAGGATTTTTTTTTCTCTTAGTAGCCTTTTGCATCAAAAGTCTCTTGGACTATTTTTAAACTTTATCATCAGGTGCTATGCCTTGCTTTTGACAAGGTAGTTTGAGTGGCAGAAACAGCACAGGCATGCAAGTTTACAGTGAGGACTCAGGCTTCTGCTGAGCTCTATGTTACGCCACTCGGCCAAACCCTTAAAAGTCTAAGTCATGCCTGACAGCTCTTACATATTCATTACCTCTTAGATATTTCTGCAAGAGATTATTGAGACATAATTATCTTCACAGAAGACTTTCAGATCTTTTTAATTACTTTTTCCCCTACAGATATTAGATTTACAGTCTAATAATTTCTCATGTTACCCTACAAGATTTTTATAAAAACACATTTTCTACACTGTAAACCTTCTGACTTACTTTAAACCAGAGACTGGATGGTTTATTATTTCAGTTAAGCAATTCTTAAACTCTTTCTAAACTTGTAAATAAGCGTCACCCAAACTCAAGTAAGACTTTATAAAGTGGAGTAATAGCCTATTAGGCTAATTTATTTTCCTTGCAAAATGCAGGCAGTCTGCCTTCAATTATATTTTTAGATTGTGAGACATTAAAGTGTTTTTGCAATTAAAAATTTGTCTGCTTCCTAGTCTTGGAGACCACATTCTTCTTATTACCAAAAAATAACAAGTCTGGTATAGGAATTGCAAGTCATCAATGCAAGTTGCTGAAAAACATTTTCTTAAATTTGGTTTGGTCTTTATCTTCTTGCTCGCTTTTATCATGACAATACGGTGATTCTTTTGAACTACATTCAAGAGAGAATCCTTTTTTCCAACTTTCCTTGTTTTGAGAATCAGTGTGTTTTGAATTAACCGATTTGAATGAATTACTATCTAAACCTTACAGTGACTCTTTGACCCAGATATTTGACATATGGCTTTAATGATACTGAGGCAACTACTGCGTAGTGGTGTGGCACTATTGCTTCAGTGGCTGCCAGATGGTATGCAGGACCAGTAATTATCTTACATGTTCTAGAACTTACTGTACCAACAAACAGGAGCATCTACAATATTTCTCTAAAATTTGAACATTGAGCTGTTTGACCATTTTTGTACAGGATGCTGATGACTAAGCCTTAGGATTGTACTTTTGATGCCTCTCAACTCCCGTAACTGTGTGTATTCAGTTTGCCCTAAATTCTTAATTCAAAAGTTGATAGTATTGACCCACTGATAGGTTTGCTGTCTTTCATGTCGAGTTTTGTAAGTGTGTAGATTGGTTGGTGTGGTGTGGTCTCTTCTCAGAATTTGTAGTTTTCTTGAATCCGTAGGTTCTCATAGCTACCGTGCTACCCCCACTCCCTTACCCTCCCATTCCTTATGGCCAGATACAACTCTGCAGGCTTCTCAGCTTTATTACCCAGGCTGTGCAAAAGGGTGGGTATCAGTCAGTCTCGTATTTCCCCCAAAAACACATGCCAAGAACTGGCAAGACCCCTCGAGGGGAGCCGTGCTAAGGGTACAGAGGGCAGGTCAATTCCTGGTGTTAGATCCCACACGACCAAAAAAAAAAAGATACTGTTATTTAGTGTCCTTCAAATAGCACCGAGTAAATAATTTGCAATAAAAAAACCCAACACAGGGAAGCATATGAACTGAACCGAGCACAATCTGCCCCTCGCCGCTGGAACTCCAGGCCCCGGGGCGGGCGAGACGCCCCTGGGGCGGGGGCGGCCGGCGTGGCCCCGATTTCGTGGATGCAGCGACGGCCTCGCTGGTTTTCCGACCTCAGTAGCTCAAGCAGGAGCAGCAGCAGCTTAGGGCGACCGACAGCTCCCCGCTGCCTGCCCGGGACCGCGGGGAGGCCGGGCTGTCGGACCGCCTCCCGCCCCGGGGCGGGCGCTGGCCCCCGGCACGGAGCAGGCGCACAGCTCCGCCGCCCGCCACCCCCGACCCTCGGCAAGGAAAGATGGCGGCGGTGGTGGGGCTGTGGCGGCGCGGTGTCCGCGGCAGTGCCGCGGCCTGCTTCTCTGGCACCGGGCGGGTAAGGCGCTCACTGCTCTGGTGGGGCCGAGGGCAGTCGGCCGGTGCCTCGGGGGTGCTCCGCGACCGTCTCCCCCGGGGCTGCCCGGGTGCCCTTGTCCTCTCAGAGGGCACGGCGGGTCTCTGCGGACGGTGCTGCCCGCCGGACCGACGCCGCCCGGCCGCCTCACGGGCTCCCCTCCGCAGCCGCGGGGAAAACCCCTCTCGCCGTTGCCGAGGTTGTATCGAGGGGTGGCCCACGCGTGAGTGGAGCTCCGGCTGCTGGGGTTTGGGGAAGCAGCCGAGAAATCCCCCGAGGGTTGGGACACGCCCCCGCCCCCCGGTTCTGGTTCTCCTCAGCGCCCGGCGCAACCCGCGCCAGCCCCGTGCGCCATGGAGCCTTCGCAGAGGTGCGCCCGGCGCTGCCCGGGACATGGCCCCTGCCCCACTGCAGGGCAACACCCGTTTCTCTCCCGTTTCAGTACAGGCTGTGGGGGCGTTGGTATCGCCCTGTGATCCCAATAGCAAAGTTACTCATTGCGATTTAGGTAAAGTGGTTTGAATGTTGACGTCAGAGCAGTGACGTAGCTGATCTGTGTGGGTGTCGCTGGAGGCCATTTCTGGTGAGTTCTGCCCAGGCACATGCAGCCTACCAGTGCCTGCCGGTGTGCTTCCAGGAGGGCCTCCTGCAGTCACTGCGTGATTCACTTCCACCCCCCGGATGGGGGCTGGTTTTTAGTCTGTTCATGGTTTGCCCTTTTTTTTTTTTTTCTTAGTGCCGTTTCCTGGCTTCTTTGTATCTCTCTTTACACCTGAGGTTTAATTTAAAACCTTGACCGTAAATAGTGGAATGATTTAAATTGAGTGAATCCTGTCACGGAAGCCTCTTGTGCAAGCTAGTAATGAGACAATAGCAGTCTCAGGAAAAGATTCCTGAGTTATACCAAGTTTACGGGCTGCTTGATATCGTTACAGTAGTTTGTTAGTCTTGGTGCAGTCTTGCTGCCTGCCCCTGCTGTGGCCTGCTTCCTCATCTTCCTCCCCCGAGCAGGAGGAAAGCTGCTTGCATGGTTTCTGTAGTGGTGATCGAGAGGAGGGGGCTGTGTCTGTCACTAGCAGAGCACCTGATGAGGGAGACTCAGTACTGGGTGGGGGCTACCTCCAGTTACCTCCTCATACTGGAGGAAGAGGGAGTCCAAGTGCCGTCTTTATTTGCAGTCTCTGCTGTGAGGTGAGGTTCTCCAGAGGGAGCCCTTCTCTCTCCCTACATACCTGAAGAGAGAAGAGATGAGTAGGGGACTACTAAGAAAGACCCAAAAGAGAATATTCACACACTCCTTTCCTAAAGGCTTAATAGAATTTTGGTACTCTGTAAAAATATGCAAACTTTATTTTCATTGGGAGAATTAAAAAAAAAAAATCAGTATTTTACAGACATTTGGTGGCAGAATTCTGTAGAATTTTGTTATTTCAGAAAAATATTGTGACATGCTTTGGATTTTCCATTTGAGCTGCTTGTATTCCTTAGAACCACCTTTGATTTATTTTTTTCTTTGTGAGAAGCCGTAGCTGAAGAGTCCAAGTTCTACAAAGAATCCCTAAAGTACACATTTAATATAAATGCTGTAGGACTTGCTCCATTGCTTTACTTTTGTGATAATTCTAGCTTTAGTTTGAGCTTTGCTTTCTTAATTTTCTTCTACATAGTGCCCACAACATTTCTTCACTCTTAGTTTTTGTTTTGTCATTTCTTTGGAAGCATGAGCTCTGTTAAATTGGCAGTGTAATCCCATGATTACTCTCTGTTTTCACCAGTGTTACTCATAGGGAAATGTATTACCACACAGAAAGATTCACATACATACTTTCTCAGGCCAACTTTAAGCTCTGTGAAACCCCCATCGCTGTGCGTTATAGCTGTGGCATGTACAGATTATTCAGCTACCACTAAAAATGTTGTCTCTTAATTTTAGTGTTGAAAATGTGAGTTAGTAAATAGAACAATAAGTTGTAATATTTTTACCATTTTGAAATAACCTTTCTTCTTCATGTCAACCTATTGAACAATCGTATTTTTTTTTATTAGCAACACATACAAGAGTAACCATTCGGTCTTCTTTCCTAAAATTACACTAGAATTTTTTGTATTCAAATAAACACATTAAAGGCTCAAGTACAAATTAGTGTTAGAGAAAATAAATATAACTTGTATTCTTCTATTTTTTTTCACATAAAAAATAAAAATAGTCCAGTTTCGTCATACTTTGAAGTGTTTGAAGCTTCAGGTTAAGGTAACTTTTGTATTCTAAATAATTTAGGGAATTCTGAATTGTTACTGTAATGCTGCTGTCCCAAAGCATTTAATTCAGTATTTAGTTTAGGGCTTGAGTTAGTCTAGTGTTTTAGGGTGCTAGAAATATCCTCTTGGCTGTTTTTGCTGTGGCTTTCTTGGTGACATTACAAATTTCTTATTGCATTAATGGGATGTTTTCTTATTAATGTGGATCACTAGATGTAATACTGAATTTTCTTCTCTTTTCCTGTATGTTTTTAAACACGTATCAGCCATGTGTCTTTTTACAAGGACCAGTTCATCGAGGGCTAATTTTCTGTAAATGGTGTTTCTGCTGGGACAGAGTGTAAATGCTGATAACCAAACCTTGCACAGTTTTGTCTGGAAGATGGCACTGATTTCCTTAGCAGCTCCCGTAATGACTGGGACAGGTCTCATGGAGTTTGATTCTGCCCCATCCTCCAGAAAAGAAGAATGTTTCATTGACTACAGTAGCAAAGGATCAAACGCTTGAAGCTACTACTGAAGCTTTTGAGTTTGTAAATATATACACATGCAGTCTCAAAATCATATGGATTTGTTAGGGCTAACCTCCTTATGCATAAAGTACCGTACATATATGAATCTGAAACCCAGATCCTGCTGGGAGTCTGTAATTAGTTGGCAGGGGTTTTCCACACACTTTAGTAAAAGTGACAGACATAAGAATAACTACCATTAAAAATAACAAAAGTCATAATTAAAGTATTTTTTCAGTATTTTTTTAGTGGGAATGGAACGTCAAAAAATAGCTCAGGTGCTTTCCTAGCCTAGTATTAGCATTTATGTGAAGGTCCATGTGTTTTAGTGTAATGCAATCTGACAATTCTTACATTAAGTTTATAATAAGGTAGTTGTGGTTGTTACCTCCACTGTCATAAGAAAATCTAATCTTGCATAACAGTCCTGTAGACAGAAATGAGAGAAAATTAACTTTCCTCTTTTTTTTCTTTCAGTTTTTCAGCCGTGGGCCAAATGTGCTGCGTCAAGATAGCAATGCCCTGCGAGCTGCATTCTTCTCACCTGTTCAAAAAGTGATGTTGCCACCAAATACCTTTCAAGGGAAAGTGGCCTTTATAACTGGTGGAGGTACTGGGATTGGCAAAGGGATGACAACAACTTTGTCCAGTTTAGGTGCCAAGTGTGTTATAGCAAGTCGGTAAATATTAATGAAAACATTTTATAGCTTTCATTTAGTACTGAATGCTGAATGTATCTGTTTTCTTCTTCATAATGTATCTTGCTTTCTCCTTCATAAACTGGATAAATTTATTCTATTTACTCTATTTCAGTACACTTTTAAATTGTAATGTCATATTTTAAGTACCAGAAATTTGCAGATCCATCTACAAATATCTAATGGTGTAACCAGCAGTAGGAAGAAATAAACTAAATGCATTTCCATGAAATGCAGCAGCAAAATAAACAACCTAAATATTAGACATAAATTCAACTAAACCCTAAAAGAGAACAAAAAATTGAAGTGGCCATTGTTGAACATTTTGAATGGATTATTGCAGGTGTTTTGATACAGATATGAATTGTGATAAAGAATTAAAGGCATTTCTCTTAATTCTTATGAGTTTAAAAACAACCCTGATTTTCCCTTAATGACAATGATGTTTCTACAGTTCTTTTAAGTAGCACTAAAGACTAGAAAAACAATCTAATTTTTAATCACAGTAAACAAGTGTTGTGACATTAGTCCAAACAGTGGTTTAGATATTTAGTCTCAATATGCATGTCCCTTCTAAAATATTAGTAGAGTAGCTAAAACCGTTTGCTATGATTATGTACTCAGAATGAAAATATTTTTTCTAGCTTATCACATTTGATTAGCTTAAAATAATCTCTTACTGTAGTCAGTTCTGTGTTGCTTTGAATTAGCACTAACCAGAAGTTACTTAGATTTAAAGTTTTCTTTCAGAAAGTTAGTGACTACACATAGTTTTTATTTTAAACCTCAGTTTTAACGGAAATCAGCAACACATACGTGTGCATACACATATTTTAAGTTTTAGTTCATATTTGCTCAGAAAAATAGATTTTATTGATCTGAATTGTAATTGCATTTAGTTGAAATATAGTGATGTTGTATACTTATTTCAGGAAGCTTGATGTTTTGAAAGGAGCAGCAGAAGAAATTTCTTCTAAAACAGGGAATAAGGTAAATTTTTACAGAATTGTGAATATGTTTATTATTATACTTTAAATGGTTATAGGATTTTTATGCATTTATATGCTTCTGTGGGGTTGTTTAATTTGAGTGATACAGTTTTGAAGTCTTACAGCCGCCTTTTCATTACTACATAGGTTCATGCCATCCAGTGTGATGTGAGAGATCCAGTTTCAGTTAAGAATGCTGTTGCCGAAGTAATCCAAGTGGAAGGGCATCCTGATGTAAGTGTTCTAGTGAAGCAAAGAACTTCAGTCTTCGTTACTGAAAATACTCTGCATAGTAGGTATGAAGAAAATGACTATGATGGAAAGTTAATGGAATATAGAGAGACGCTAGACAAAAAGTGGCAGTACTTCAAGATAAAGCTAACATTCACAGTTGGACTGGTTACTCTGTTCCTGTGGTTCTTAAAATACTTAGTGTCCAAATAGACAAAATGTTGTTGTCCTTACTCTAAGGGCTGACATTTTCTTTGTAAACAGTGGGACAGTTATGATGGGATTCTTTGAATTAATTAAGTGAACAGAATATTGCCCCAAAATCCTCCTGAAAAGGTGACTTACCTGTCTTGATACTGAATTATACCTGTTGCTTATTAACAGAATGTCTCACAAATTAGAAATGGAAGTAACCATAAATGTTGTCTTTGGTCCTTGCGTAGCTTATTAAAGTAGACAAAGAAGGTTCCAACTTAAAACTAAGTTCTCATAAAATCAAAAAAGAAATCTTCAGTCAAGCTAAGCATCTATTTTTTAATAGTTTGGCACAAAGCACAGAGCCCTTAACATCAGACTGTTGCTTTGAGAAGGGTGGTCTGGTGGAATCTGAGCAATGATAGGCACCCAACCCTGGTTTGATTATAAGAGAAACAGCTCAGGTTCTGCTAGCTGATTGTGAGGAGGATGTGAACATTGATATAAAAGGATAGCCAGTGAGATTTAAAACTGTCACCTGTGTGTATTGTAGACACTTTGCATTCACCAATAGCTTCCTATAGACATGAAAGAGAACGTACTGAGTTCTAAATGTGGTAAGAAGTGGAGAAACTATTTCTCACAGCTGTATGCTATAGCAGTGCTATAAAATAAGGCAGCTCACTGTCCTGATTTGTAGACAAGATACTCTCATACTATTTTGACTACTAGTTACTGCAGTTTTTGGCCAAAGCACATCACGATCTCCAGGTTTTACGTGTGTGCAGAGAGGGAAGAGACTTCTTCCTACACATTACATTTTTAGTACACCAGTAATTTTCTGAATAAATATTTCCTGTGACTTGTTCTTTACAAGCATTTATTTTCTCTTAACTTTACATATTCTGTGTGTTTAAGAAAGACTGCAGAGTAAATTGAATATTCAGTTCTTTTTGGCTAGTTTTTATCTTAGTGACAGACGTGACACATATGTTTATGAACACTGCAAGCCTGGGTGTTGCTGCCACTGTGCCTGTGAGGTGAAATCTGAAAGACAGAAGTTAATGGCAGTATGATATTCCTTCTAGCTTTATTTTGTTCATTCCATCCCCAAGACTGTTAATTCCTATTAGAAAGCAATCATTCTTTTGTCATATGGATTGTTTTGGCAGTCATATATATCTACATACCTCAAAGATCTTATGCAGTCCTTAGTTCACTAGTTTTATTATTGGGTCTTTGCTATATTTATTCAGTGATTCAAGTGACTTCCTCAGTATCTTGAGGTGTTTGGATTTTTTTTTTTTTCCAGGCTGTAGAGAGGCCTTTAAATTGTATTTTCCATCTGTATATATAATTTATGGCTGTTGTATTTTATTTGTTCTACATTCATGCAGTATGTGCTGTGCTCTGTTTTGTTATTGAAAATTCTAATGTCTTAATTTAGCCCAGAAGTTCTTCAGGACAAAGACTTTGTTTTATGTGCAAACTGACATGAATCTAGGTGCCATTCCATAAGTAATACACCATTTTATTGCTTCAGCACATTAGATTATTATTAAATATACAAGATCTGGCCACATAAGTTTTGATTTTAAAACTGCTTATGTGATGCTTAGTCCCCTAAAAAATATGTCTAACTTGCTAGCTTGAAGGGTTAAGCAGATGATACATTGAAAGTATCCTCTGCCTAATTATTGTTTGTAGAAGGGCAACAAGTGACAGATACATGTCTGTTAGAAAAAATTTTTGTAGCAGTTGCTTGCAGTTCACTAAATCGTAATATTCTCTTTGTCACGACTGATTAAACTTCCTGTTATGCAACAGTCAGCTAACCCAGACTTCAGTCATCAGGTTACCTGAACTTCTGGTTTTATTCTTGTGCATCCATTACATTAAATACAACATGTGACTTTGGAACGTGGTGGAGACAAACTTTTCTGTTAGAATGCACTTGAGACACTATGGAAAACAGCAGCTTAAGTTGCCCTCTACATTTTACAGTTCCTCAGTATTAGACTAGTAACTGCAGCAGTTTGGAAATACAGCTCATTTTCTATTACTGATACATATCTATACTGCAGGTGTTAAAATTTCTGCTGGATTTCTCCTCCCTCCCTTCCCCCATTCGATGAGGATACTTCTACTTTTCTACCTGGAAACACTAAGAAGTTCCTTGTACATTCTTAGGTTTTTCTTCATGTGTTTCAGGTTGTGATAAATAACGCAGCTGGAAACTTTATTGCCCCTTCTGAACGACTTTCTGCTAATGCATGGAAAACGATAACTGATATTGTGCTTAATGGTACTGCTTTTGTAACTCTGGAAATAGGAAAGGAGCTCATTAAAGTACAAAAAGGTATCTAAGTTTAAGATAAATGGTAACTAAGCATTGTGACATAATACTATTATTTGCTTTCCTTGCCTTACTATTATAGCCAGTTTTGAGACTTTGAAAAGAAACACAATTTTTAACATTCTACATCTTTTCTAGAAGAAAGAAACTTCGAGTAAAGCCATACTTAAATATTACTTTTGAGATAATTTGAAAAGGAAATTCAAAATTGAAATCAGTATTAGGTTTTATTTTCCCAGGTGTAATTTTTCATTACAGACTACATAGGATTTTAATCCAGTATTTTGGCTTTACCTTGAAAATACAATAGTTCTTTGATATACTATTTAGCCAAAGATTTATTTAGCCAGTTTATTGTGTTTAAAGGAAAGATAATGTATGCCCTTCTATGTTATATCATAGATTGTATACAAAGAACTGCTTTCACTTTATATTATCTTCTAGTTATGAATTGAAAAACATTGAGTTTATTTTTGATCAGAATGATATAATATCAAATAGTATTTAAAAGCAGTGAGGTATATAATGTTTTCCACGTGCCCTCACTTCTGAATCTTATTTTCTAGGTACAGCCACTGTGTTGAAATAATCCTTTTGTATTTGCACTGTATTTCTCTTAACTCCTGAATTACTTGAATTTCCTCAAAACTTCTCTCCAAAAAGTACTCAGTGGCTTTGTACTATTTAATGATAACAATATAAAGTTAATGTTGTTTCACAAAGTCTGTAACAGTTTTGGTCAGTTGACAAAGTCTTTCCTATGTATATTTTAGCAGCACATGAAAAAATCATTTCCACCATTCTAGTGCTAATATTCCCACATAAAAAGCCCATCCTCAACTCTGACTTACTATGTCATTATAGTAAACTATTGTAATAGTTTGCTTTATGGCCTTCCAGATGCGTGTGGTGTCTCCCTATAGTAATGTGAAATATGGCTTTAAAAATGCCTTTGTCTCTGCTGATGTTGAATGGAAAACTACTTTGCTTGCTTCCACTTTCAAATTTGGCAAAATCCAGAAGTCATTCACCTTCATGTTGTCTCTCTTCCTTTCACTTCTAAGCTTCCAAGACACACGAACTTCTTTTGCTATTACTTGCATGCCTTCTTTCTAGGCAATTCTGTATGTAACACTTGTTATTTAAGGCTTTCTTTAAGACATGTTTTTGCAAGTAAATCGAGTGTATCTGTTTGTCCTCTCATTCTCCACGTTTGTTTTCTTTTTAACTTGATGTTTTTTTAAGTTTGAGCAGAGACCTTAGTTTCTGAAGTGATGGACTTGCGACGCAAAGGAAATATTTTAGAATAGTCTGTGAGGTTGTTATACATCTGGCAGTTACTAGAACACTGGCACATCCTTTAGGTCTGCAACGTGACCTATGTTAAACCTAATTTAGTAAATAATAAAAGTGCTCTGCTTTTCAAGTTTGTACTGGTATTTAAAAGGTATCTGTAATCTGCTAGTGTGTTATTTATTATGCACTAAAGTTTTACAAAATGAGAGGAGTTAATTGGTTAGATATTGTCCATTTTATGAATATAGGCTTTAGAAATAAAAATTGTGTATGAACTGAAGTGTATTTTAAACTTCAGAGCTGTAAATTTATCAGTCATTCTTGCTTCTGTGTTAGGTTCACCCAACTCACCTCTATTTAACCTGTATTTTAAAAGTTCTATGGCTTAATTTGGCAAAATGTATAATTAACAATCAACTCTACGTAACTTCAAAGTTGTTCTGTATTTTTTGTCTGTGTAAATTCTTCTTTTCAAAGTCCGTCAATGTAGAATACTTCTTTATAAATAGGGTTCATGGTTTCTGGATATCTGCTGGCATTTCTGTCAGTGCTCGTTCATGCTTCTCTTTAGTTTCTCTTGTGTAATATTACCGTAATTTTTTAACTGAGTGTCTACCTCATCATCACTTCCATTCTATCAGTAACATCTGTTGTTTTAGAAGCATCCCTTGGGTAGCTATTCTAATTAAATTATTTTTAAAATACAGTAAGTAGAACAGTTATTTTAGTTACTGTGGCGTAAGTAGTGAACTGTTATCCCTTGTCCTCCATTTCCCAGTTGCAGTAAGTTCATGCTAGTCATTGATCAGACAATGAGAATTTGCAGGCTTCTATAAAAGAAAGATTAAATAAACAGTTACGGTTTCCATTATTTTCCATAATGTTTTTGCTAAATCTGTTATAAAGTATAACACATAAAAGAAAGTGGTCTTTTTATAATACAGATTGTTGTGATAATAATGGGAAAAAGTTATGCAGGTTAACTTTGTCATAAGCTCTACTGCAGAAAAGCTTCTGAAAATTTCTTTAAAACTTTTTTTTTTTGTGCATAAAGTTTAACTCACGCCCTAAACTGTATCATTTTAAGATTGTGCCAAACCTAATTGTTAATGCTGATTTTTTTAAATTTTTTTTTTTTCAGCCAGGAATTGATGAAATTAGGGCAAGTCACCTGTTTAGTAACTACTAGGCTAGGGCAGCTTCTAAGACGACACTAAGATCGTAGGCCTTCACTCCAGTTAGACTGATTTGCACATGTAGATTCATTATCAGTAGAAGTCTGAGGGTTTAGACCTTGGAGCCTGATCAATACCTATTTACACTTACATGGAACATTCATGGAAAAGAAGGAACTGAAATAAAAAGTATTGAAAGCAAAGCTTCCGAGATTAGATTTTTAAAATATCTTTTTACAACCCAGAGTGAAATGGCATCCCTAACACTTGGGCTGCAAACTTCTGTACCATTGAGGTTGCTTTTTACCTTAAGTTCAGAGTTTGATCTTTATGCATGTCTTGTTTATTTGTTGTGTTTTTTTTTTTAAAAAAAAACGTTTTTGTAACTTCCAGGAGCAGCGTTCCTGGCTGTTACAACAGTTTACGCAGAGAGTGGTTCAGGATTTGTGTTGCCGAGCGCCTCTGCCAAAGCTGGTGTAGAAGCAATGAGCAAGTGAGTAATATAGTAAAATGTGTGTTCTGCATTTCACATCCTTGAGATAGGGTAATTGGTCTATAAAAATGGAGCTAGTTGGTATAGTCCTCCTATTCCATTGTATCATAAGAGAACCTTCCAGCCTCCAGTATCCTAGCAAGAAAATAGCATGCTGACAGCTTCTTACAAAGGAAGTATTAACTGCTCTTATTGTGATGATTTTTATCACAAGGACAAGTGGATGATTTTTATTACAAGGACAAGATAAGGACAAGTGGAACTGCTTCTTTTGGCAACAGCAAGTTCTAAGTTTCAATTACAGAGTTTCGATAATCAGATCCTATTGCATTCTCGTAGGCGAACCAGCACTTAAAGACAGTTATTAGGGGAACTCTTTGAGGTCTATAGTGCCTTCCATGGTCTTTTGTCTCGGGAAAAGATGTGCTTGCATTTGGGTGGAGTATACTGTTACTTCACCTATCTAATTTCATAAAGAAATGTATTTCTATCACTATTTTAAATTAAGGTCTGCAGTTACACTTAATTCAGAACAGTATAATGTGACATATCCATGTTACTCAGAAAACAAAAGGATTTCTATTGTTATTAACTATAGGGCAGTCGTTCATAGCAAATAGATCCTCCTCTGCACTTCAGCAGAAGGAATTGAATAGCTTGGTAGGCTTTTAGTAACTAGAATTCTTTATCCAGAAAAAAATGAGGGAACGAGCGATGGTCTTGATTTCTGTTCTGTAGAGCTGTAACTGAAGCGTGTACTTTTCAGAGACTTTATGACCCAGCTAATTCATTCACCGTAGCAGATCATCTGTCTGAAGTACTGCTTATGCAGAGAAAATGTTGCCATAAAGCAAAATGATTCTGCTGGTGCCATTTTAGAATGTAACCTCTGTTTTGTGTTATTTAAAAACATCTAATGGGAGGGCTATGTTGAAAATGTTAGAAATTTATACCTGTGGCATAGTCTAAATTACCAAAGAAAGATGGTACCCTAACAGTTGTTTATCAAGGAGTTTAGGTGCCAAAATCATCTGTATGATTTGTGAAGGAGAAGAAAATACTCCTTAATGTTGCTTTATCTATTATGCATCTATTAAATCAGTATTCCTGTTTGTGAATGTGATTTTTTTTTTCTTCTCTGAAAAGTTTTTGTTAAGAACAAAAAAAACCATTAAGCAGAAATGCCTGTTTTAGGAAAATTCTAGTATTTATACACATTTGCTTCAGTTTTAAATATTTTTTTTTTTTCTGAATAGCATTATTAAAATATTGTGTTTAAAGTATTGATGCATTCTGTTAATGAATTTTTAGGTCTCTTGCGGCTGAATGGGGTAAATATGGCATGAGATTCAATGTGATTCAACCAGGTCCAATAAAAACAAAGGTACATAGCATGAAGTGAAACACAGCCTTGAATATGCTTTGTAGTACAGACTTAACTTTAAGATAGTCTAACCTTTTCTGTAACTGTTAAAGTAAAGTATGATTTCCTTGGTAGTCAGTACTGTGCTGGAATATTGAACATGCTACCTCTCAGTAATTCTTTTGTAAAATAGAATTTCTTGAACTTCTGAAACCTGCCACTGCCCCTTTTGCTGCACTAATATAAATGAAACCTTTTTGTAGTGTTTCAAAGGAATGATATATCAAAATATTTAGTCTTGATTTTTATCAACTCTACATACCTAGTTTGTCAAGTGAAGTGAATTCTTACACTTGGTGGAGTAAAAGTGCCTAGTTGTGCCTGAACTCCTAATTTTTAAACAAAACATCTCATCAGTTCCAAAATTTCAGAATCTCCTTTAGGTATATGAAAACAGAATCTCACTAGTTTTGTTGAAAAATCACAAAACGAGAAAGAGAAAAACTAAGTCAGCAAGGAAATGTGAAGCTTTGATATGAGTGAAAAGGAGGACTGGAGGGTTTGAAGGAAGTAATCCAGACCAGCTGGAACAGGAAGAAAAAAAAAAGCAGTCCTGCAAGAGGAGAGAGAAGGATCCATTTCACACTGAATCAGAATATTAGAGTTATGAGCCGTAACAGATAATAATGGTATTACTACTACCTGTAAAAAGTTTCACAGCTGGTTTTGCTGTTGTTTTAGGGGTAGGGGTGCAGGATTGCTTCTTTTTTTCTTTTAGTTTTTTTTTTTTCCCCCCTTTTTCCTATGGTCAGTATTAGATGCTATATTGGGCAACTCAGTTTTACCTTTTTTGATTGTAAAGAAAGATAAGTGGCAGTGTCAACAGGGTTATAAGAATATTGAAATGACATTACAGGATCAGACCAAAAATCCTCCAGGCCTTGTATCTGGTGGATTTTTGGGCAAGAGTAGCAGAAAAACATTTAATGGCATTTCTTCTTTATGTCTCCAGCCTCTGGCAGTCTATGGCCCAGGGAGTTTGATACAATTGATCTCTCTTCATATTGCAATTGTCTTGATGGATTTTTTTCTTTCATTAGTTTGTCCTGTTCCTTTTTGAATCCGTATAAACTCTTGGCATCCACTGTATCATGTAGCCATAACACTTTGATTTATAGATTCTCATAATTTTTGGCAATTTAACTGCTTTAAAATGTCAGTATTGCTACCTCACGTTAATGTTTCTGATTTCAGCTAATAGCACATATCCCACTTGAGATACTGTGTGTTCCTAATATGAGTACTACGTTAGTCATACTAGTCCCAAGTTAAAATTTCCCTGAAAGCATAAAAAGGCAGACTAGCTTTACTTAAAACATCACATTGCAAAATCGTGGCTTTCTGTCCTAGGGGCTACATCCATGCCTTTAAGAAACACTGTTGCAAGTCATTATAGGAAGAGGAAAAAGCGTACAAGCACAATACTGTTAAGCTTATAAACTGGTATTTAAAAACATTCCAATAGAAGACTTAAATGGCGTGAGTACAGCCATGATTAAATAAATTACAGTGTGTTTTAAGTCACATAACTTCAGTAACTTAACATAAATGTTACAAATACATTTCTGATTTTGCCTGAGGAGGTTGTTTCCTTGTGGAGGAGCCAGGAAGAACAAAAAACCTTCTGTTTCCCATGCCGTTTTAAGCTATTCAAATACTAAAACTTCCAGTGACTTAGTTGAGTTCTAGCCATTGGTGTAATTTAACTGAACTTGATTTTTTTTGTTTTTCCTTTTCTTTTCAGGTTTACTTGCTCTGTGTCATGTATAATTTTTCTGTCACTTTCCTGCTTATCTTCTCTGCTTGTTCCTCTCCTGAGTCCCTGCAGCAATTTTGAGTCTTGCTTATTTCCTCAAATGTTTATCAAGGGTGTTTGGGAAACAAACATTATTAATCCCTTTTGTTTTTCATAGATAGGGGGTGGGTGACTATCCCAAACATGTTAAATTCTAGCATATCAGCAGATGCATATCAGTACAACAGGAATAAATTCTGTTTTCTGTTCCCTACTTCTTTTTCATCCTACTGACAAAGATGGTGTAGACAGTTTACTCACAAATGTTAACTTCTGCATTGTTTATGCGGAGTCAAATCTCTGTTGGATTTTAATTTCTGATGTAGTTATAACATTTTTTTCCCCCCAAATGTTTCTCTTACTTCTCAGGGTGCTTTTAGCCGCCTTGACCCAACAGGCACATTTGAGAAGAAAATGATTGAGAGGATTCCCTGTGGCCGTCTGGGAACTGTAGAAGAAATCGCAAATCTTGCTGCGTATTTCTGCAGTGACTATGCGAGCTGGGTTAATGGAGCAGTGAGTTTTGATTGATCATGTTTATACAATTAACTCGATGATGGTCTGAGTTTTGCTGATATTTCTAAAGCCCTGGTTTCAGAAATGAAAAAAAAACTGTTACTTTGAAATTTCTTTACACGCATTATTACCCTTTTAATTGTAATGCATGGTAGCTATTACCTTTAAAAAGAACTCCTAAAAATAATTGAATTACATTATTTTGAACATGGTTTTTTTGGATCCAAATCAATAATTATTTGCACAGTTCATAACAAGGGAATGCTATAGAAAACCCACTATTATTAATTACACTCCTTATGCTTTTCTAGGTTATTAGAATGGATGGTGGAGAATACGTTTCTATGGCAGGAGAATTCAATAATTTGAAGGAGGTATTAAATTCCTTGCTTGCTATTTTACATTCAAACAGATATTTAGATGTGTAATTATTATATGGAATTCCAATAAAACACTCTCTTCTTTTATTAGGTTACCAAAGAGCAGTGGGATGTAATGGAAGCAATGATTAGAAAAACAAAAGGCTCTTGAAGTACGTAACTGTATGGTGGAGATTTTTGGAAATGAACTGCTACTTTTTCATGAATATGTAGAAATAACCAATTGAGAAACAGCCTTCAAAATCTTTTGTATGCTGATTTCAATAAAATCTTTTGAAATTGTCATATTTTGCATATAGCATGTTGTCCTGGTTTCATTGGGCTTTGGTTTCAGTTTGTGGCCAGCCATGGTGATCAAGGCCCTTAGCAGTAAAATCCAGGGCATCACAGAATCAATCAGATTGGAAGAGACCTCTGGGATCATTGAGTCCAACCATTGCCCTGACACCACCATGTCAACTAGACCATGGCACTAAGTGCCATGTCGAGTCTTTTCTTAACACATCCAGAGATGGTGACTCCACCACCTCTGACCCTGGCTGACCCGCAGGTGTATTCTATATCATTAACATCAAATTCACTATAAAAGAGAGGGTTTGCTGGGAAGAGATGGGGCTCTTCCTGCTTTCCTTGCCTCTCCTCCCTTCTCCCTTTTTTTCTGATGATTGTGATTCCTGGAGCAACTTGCCGGTGCTCTGTAGATAAGTATAGTTTTGTCTCTTTTGTGTTGTCATTTATATTGATTTCTTTATTTCATTAAATCTGTTTAACTTCAACCTACAAGTCTCTCTCCTTTTCCCAATTCCCTTCCTCATTTGGGGAAGGGACATTGGGTGATAGAAAAACTGTTTATTGTTTAGCCCTGGGTGCAGGCTAAACGTGGACACATGTATATTTTTCCCATCTACAATCTAATCCGTTGCCAGTAGTGAACAACAGTTGTTCACTGAAATTTTATTGTTCTTTAGATTGTCTTATATAGCCATGCCATGGTCTATAGTTAGTTTTTTTTTTTTAAATATTTCAGAGGGTTTTTTTGTTTCTCAGGTATGTCTCTTAATATTGTAATTCCAATAGGATTTCAGGACTGTAGTAACTGAATATAATTGTTTATCTGAGGAAAAACTAAGAAATGAAGTCCTAATCTTCACACTTCAGTAATAAGTCCTAAACTTGCAAATAACAAAGTTTCAAGTTATCAGCAGGACTACATACACTGAGATAGGTTGTAACTCTTGTGGTTGCTTACAAAATCATGAAATACATAACCATCTTGGTCTCATCTTTTGCTGACATTTTCAGTCTGTTACTTATCTTATGCTGAACTTTAAAAATGTCATTTAAGGACTAGCAATGCCTTTCTAAGGAGCTTGCTCTTTGTCATAAATAAGTTAATGTTCTTGAAAATGAGAAACTAAAAATCATTTGCTATTAATGCGTGTGTGACTAGGGGAGTTGTTCCATAAAAAATGGTTTACTTAAGACTAGTAAAGGACGTCAGTAAATTGGGATTGAAAGCCTTGAAACCTCATTGGTTGAGATTTACAGAAATCCCTAGGTTTCATTTGCATTCACAGACTGGTACTGAAGAGGCTTTAAGATGACATTACCTCTGGATCTAGTCGGTTCATTTATCCCAAATAAGCAGATGATGAAAAAAAAAAAAAAAAACCACGAACAAAACCAGCCAACCAATGTTTATGGCTGTCCTTTTAGTGTTATTACTTTTCCCAGTTTAGGGGGTTACTAGTTGTTTGTCCCCCCTGCTTCAAACAATGGATGGAATTCTTCAAAGAAATTAACAGGCTCTGGCCTTTACAGCCTGAAATCCGTGCCTTTTTTTTTTTTTTTTTTTTTTTTTTTATTGTTTAACCTGAGCTCCAGACTGTCCACACGTACAAGCATGGACTTAGTTGTATGTGCTTGGAAATTGATAGTGATTTAAGAGTGAGGAATATAGAAGCAATTCAAGGATGTTTTCTTTCAACTGCTGACAGCAGTCTTGTCACTTTAGTTACATTTCAGGCCATACTTACATATGCCAGCATCTGACATTGAAATTTGATTGCCTTAATACAAAGCTGAAGCAAGCTAATACACATTCTGCTGAAAGAGTGGGCTATATTAGTGCAGGCTTCCACATGCTAGCTTTCTTCTGAGAGTGGTGGTCCAATGGGAGATCGAATAGCATCTGTGCCACTGATAATAAAACAAAGCGAATGTGTTTATCATAGCGGCCTTCAAGGTGTCTATTGAACTTAATGTAAAGCTTTTTAATAGCATCTTGGGTTTTGGTAGGTCTACTGTCAAGATCAAAATCAGACATGATATCCATGTCTTTTCCCCAACAAGTGATTTAATTGAGAAGTTAGGCCCATATATATAGTTCTTTGCTCGTTGTCTTTTGCATATACTTGTATTTTCTCTTTGTATGGGGCACAGTTGCATATAAGGCTTTGACACTTGAAAAAATAAAGTGTTTCAGGAAAAAAAATTCAAAAGGATGTTTGTCAGTTATGTTCCCACTTGTCTCTTGCATCCATGGGTATGTACAACTTTTGTTTGTCATGTGGTTGAAGTCCTGGACCGAGATTGAAGATAATCATGTTCAGTCTCCAACATTGTCGCAGACTTTGTGTGACCTTCATTTATTTCTGTTGCATCTGAAGAGCAGGGCAGGTACGCTTTGCAGCATTCCCTCAGGAGGGAGACTGGCGCATTCCTTTTAGCTCAGAATAGGTCATGGTGGGGTACAGGCAGAAAAGATCAAGAAAAGAGGCACATTCCCAGTCTCAACATTAAGTTAGGATCAAGTTTATACTTGTCTGTGGGGGCTAGGAAGTATTGCTGGCTGCTGCATATTCTTAATTCATCTCTCTTCCCTGCATGTAAAATAATAATAACTGTATTTTTTTAATCTTGCATACTTTTTTAGTAATTCTACGTACTATTTAATGGATTTTTTTGACATTGAAAGCAGAGGCATTTTTTTGGTGAGGGTAGGCTGAGATGGAAAAGGAAGGGCAGAGGAGAAAAGGGGATTAAGCCTTACCCAGCTACATTTATTTTTTTCCATATATCTCAGCAATAGGTACCACAGTGCTTAGATGTAATGCCTACTGACATTGTAAATGCCAGAAATCCATTACGTGGCTTTAAACGCACAGACCCGCTATTCCTTGGCTCAGCCACCACTATAATACTGCTTAGCCTGCGTATGTCCTTTGTTTAGAAAGTAAACTTTTCGGAGCTCAGTTCAAAAATGCTTCTCTTCTACAGCAAAAGGCAGTGGGTTCCTGTGCATAAGTACTTAAAGATTTTTCAAGTGCTTTCATAGTTTAAAATGAATACTGCTTCTTGACCTAAAATTAAAAAATGAAAAGGTCTTTGTCTTTCCTTCATTGCTTTACTCATTGGAGAGATTCAGGCCAAATTTGCGTCTAGGAGAAACTCACTTTAACTCGTAGTGAACCTTTCAGGGACTGAAGCTTTTTTCTGAACCATCTGAGTTACTGGAATATGTCCTTTAAGGGTGGGGTTTTTTGCTTTATTGGATAAGGTCAGAATATTGAAGGGAGGCCTCTTAAAGACTGTCTTGTAAATAGATACTGGGTATTTATTCAATAACAGAACGTATTATTGCTAGCAGAAACAGGTATTTCCTCAGAAGTATCTAAACAGTATTCTACCTGTTTACTCTCCATAGTTAAATGAATTATTAATTGTAAGGTGACAACAAAACATTTTTAAAGGATATGCTATTCAGTGATAGAACCAGAAAGCACATTTTAAATTTTAATGAGCATCTATAATAAGAACAGAGTCTACTTTATCTTACCTATACCAATGATATCCATTTCAAACTATGCAAGTTAGTTGCTTTTAGACTCTGAACATTGTCTTGACAAGATGTGTACAATGTGTTGATGTAGGTTTTAGAAATGGCATATGTTTTAGAGAGTTATATGTTACTGGATAGTTTATAAAATATTTCCTAATATATAGACTTAGTTAAGTGAAAAAACATAACTGATCTAGCCATCCACTTCTGTAGGAGAATGGAATAGCCTGGCTTGGATTCATTCCCTTTGTTAAAAGAGTTGTTAGACTTGTTAGGGACAGGAGAGGAACATCACTATGAAGAGATGAATCTTGAACATCTCAAGTTTATGTTTTATCTAAATACAATTTAATTTTTTGTTACTAAAGTGGCAACACATGACATCTGAACTCAGAAAAAGGACAAGAGAAAGTAGCTTTGTAGTGACTACCTAACCCCGGTGGTGTCTGGCTTGGCTTGGAAATTCCAAAAGAACCTGTTCCTAAATGCCCACGAGGATGAGGCTGTCCTGAAAGAGGCACAAAATATCCATAAATCCTAAGAGGTGCCCAATCCGTCGGCATGCTCTGCTGTGTATTGCACACAGTTATCACAGACTGACATAAAGCATATTTGTCACAGCTGCTTTATTCCAAACATAGCAAAAATGGTCGGAGAGAGTACCCACATTAAGCACACTGTCTTATGCTGACACATTTGCCCTGAGATTGTTACATTCCTGACTCTACCTCAGATTGCCAGTGAGCCACAACGTAAAGGGGAATATGAAAAAGGTATTGCTTTGCGGCATGATAATTTTATGGTGATGAAGTTGGAGGAACAAGAAAGCAGAGGAATGAGTTCGAAAAGGAGATGGTATACATTGAAGATCGTGAAAGGAGTCAGTAGGGTTGCAGAGGCAGTTTTATTTTCATGGGTCACAAGGAAAACTTTCATGGAATCCAAATACCTGTTTTGACTTTTTTGACTTTTCCATGACCCATCAGTCAAAGGTGTTATCATTTCCATGAACTCAAAGACACTCAGAAAGGAGAATTCATTGTCTGTTTTCAACTGAAAAGTATATCTTGTCTGCTTGATTAAATCTTGAAATTACTTTTTGTTTCAGTTGATGATTTACTGCCTTTGAACCTGTCTATTACAAACCTGTCTATTACAATTTCTTTTATTAATTCTGTGCTGTAAAAGTGATATTGTATGATAGTAGAAGCTTATAAACAAGTTATGAAAATTCTGGGAATTTCCTCCTCTTGAATATTTCAATTGCTGTTGAGAATATTGCTATTATTTACCAATTCCAGAATCTACTTTACAAGCAGAAGATGACACTATCTGAGGGAACTATGGGTTCCTACCTATCCACGCTGGCTTCCAGGTTCATTGGCACGTGAACTGCTCATTTATCTTCACTTTTTTTTCACATGCTGATAAAAGTAAAGACACTGAATTGCAAGGAAATTTGTACCTTGATCTAACTCCATGGAGCATCTTCCGTTGTAGCTGCTAAACAAGTAACTCTGCTTGAACCGAGGTAAAACCCCCCATCTTTCGTGTGATAATTTAATATGCAGTAAAATAAAATGATCTTTGGGATTCCAGTGCATTGTCCTGCTTTTAATTGGTGCAGAACAACTTCAGTTGATTTCAGAGGGATTTAGAGGTCTGCAGCACTTCAGAAAATCAGGCCACATATATTGGGGTGCCTAAATTGGATTCTGAGCCTCCTCGTAGACACAGCAAGTAGGTGTGGATTTCTCTACAACCAGTGATTATAACCATGATTATGATGAGGGCTTAGTATAAATGCACAAGGTGCCAAATGGAAATTAATCGGAAAAAGCAAACATCTAATGAAGCAAAGACTTAATTCTAGTTTAAGTCGAGTTTAGCAGCAGCATGTGTGTATTTTGTGAGACGAGGTTCATTTTATGTAAAAGCCCTGCTGGCCATCAGCATCCTGATCTGTATTTGATGTTTGCACAGGGAATATGCTGTTTAGAAATTTCATATACTTGTGCGAGTAATCTTTTCAAAGATGTGTAACTTAAGTTGTAAACAGGGGGATTAGACCGGTGCTATGATAACTGTGTGTGGATAGAACAGTGCAGCAGTGAATGAAAGCCAAATCGCTTGCTTCAAGGCCTGTGCTCAATCCTGATTAAATCGTTGGTGAAAATTAGCATGATATGCTCCATAATGAGCAGTGGTTTGTATCACAGCTGCCAGCTGGGCGGTGTTAGTGACTTGGGATCAGTACAGCCCTGAGGTGTACTGATGGCACAGCTGGAAGCAGGCACTCACTCTGCATGACCTGGTGCTGTGACAGTTTATGTCTGTCAGCAAACACTGCTTTTATAATGCAAAAGGGTTTTGAAGGGCCTAATAGTTACTGTTCTTTTTTTTCTTTCAGTATTGGTAAAAGTTTGCTGTTACGTGCTTTAAAATTAATAGCAAATCACCTTCTTTGATTTGAATACCAAGCACTGTGTTAACTTTTAATCTGTACACATCTAAACTAGAATGGGCTAAAATTTTTTACACCATACTTGTTTGTAATTTGTAGGACAGTGTTTTTGAGTATTTCTTAGCTTGAGTGCTTATTTCAATATTTATTTTAATACAATATCTATTTTTAGACAGTAAAATGGTTAATAGCTTCAGGAAAGGGTTCACCAAAAGGGTTGTCAAGCATTGGAATGGGCTGCCCAGGGAAGTGGTGGAGTCACCATCCCTGGAGGTTTTTAAAAGACATGTAGATGTGGTGCTTAGGGACGTGGTTTAGTGGTGGACTTGGCAGTGCTAGGTTAACAGTTGGACTTGATGATCTTAAAGGTCCTTTCCAACCAAAACGATTCTATGATTCTATAATTCTATGAAAGTGGATCCCAGGTAGTAAAATCCACGATTTTACTTTCAATCTTTTTTTTGGTCACCAGATGTCTATCAGAAGAAAGAAGGTTGCAATCTTCCCTGTCATCACCTCTTCTTATTCCAAGCCTTGTTTTGCCCCAACCCTGACATTTTTAAGAGCTCTGCCCAGGAGTGTTTCAGAGATTTTAAAACCTCAAGTTTTTACAGCAGTTTTGACTTACCCGTATTTGCTACACTTTGCTTTGCACTGACATAGTAGGCACCTTTGCTAGAACTGGGTTTTTAAATTGCTGACTTTTAATCCAAGTTTTATTTATGAGAAACAACTGCAGGAAACATTCTGCCTGTGGGTGACTGAGACCTGCTTTCTGTGTGGTGCTCCACAGCAGCAGCAGTAGAAGGGTGGCTTCAGAACAGCTCTGTGACAGGTAACTTTACTTATGTTCAGGAAGACAGATTTCAGTTTCACTGGTGAATTTTTGTCAAAACACTTTAAACGCTTTATCTTCTGCTGTAATGATTTTAGCAAACAGTTACATCATGCAAGTTTTGGGTTTTTTTTCTTGACTTTTACACTTTTAAAATGTTAAAATAAGGCAAAATCCAGGGTTTCAAGTGCACAGTATGAGCAATATCAATCATTTATTGTACTGATAGGCAGGTTCACTGTTCCTTCACTTAACATACACAATTGTATTTCACATTGCATAGAGAAAAGAGAACAAGCAGGTGAGAATTGAAATCACTGTGCGTGGAGTGAGACTAAAGCAGTGAGAAAGAGCTAGCTTAATCTTTTACTTTAATTTTTTGGGTTTTTTTTCAGCAAGACTTCATCCAGCACCACCTATTCCTTAACTTTCCAGGCTCAGACTGGAGAGAGCCCAAGGCCATTAGGCCATTCCTGAAATGGTATTTAGTTGCCTGTGTTCACCTGAGGAATTCAAGGATTAATTTCAGTGGGACTTCAGTGACTGTAATCTTGAAGGATCTGAGCCTCATTGTTTGAGACACGTTTAAAATAAAATGCATTTGCTTCTGCTTGTTCAGTAAGACACAGAGATGCATCTAAAAAGTTGTGTATATCTTATCTGCTAACCTGGAATTGCTTCTGAAACAGTTACAACACGGAGACAACATAGGTTTATTGGCTTTAAGACACAGCCCAATTTCCTTCATACACCAGTACATACTGGGAGCAATGGCCTGGACATTCATGGAGTTGTCTGTCATAACACCTGTGTAAAGGAAAAAGGGAGCCAGGCCAAAAAAATAAAGATGCAGGAAGACAGGGCTGTTTCCACAATATAGTTCCCATTTAAAAAATACCTCTCTAGCATAATATAAAGCAGAACCCACCATGTAAACTAAATTACTAAATTGGTATAAAGTCTGTAGTAGATCTTTTGCTTCATTTAGTGTTAAATTTTAATACTATTATCATAGATTAGTAATTCAGTGTAAGATCCAAGGAGGCACATTTTTTTTCAATAGTCGTTTTGTCCTTTGCATGATACAGAAAAAAGAATCCAGGAGATAGACAAACTAGACACCAACAATCTTAGGATATTAAATTTAATTATAGATTACACAGAATATGATGTAAAAACAGCAATTTACTAGAATAATTATAACCTGCAAAATGTGAAAATAGTTTAGAAAATGGATTGTCATATTCTCTGACACAGCGATAGTCATGAAAGGAACACTTACAATATCATATGTTAATCTGTGTATTAACTATACTACCTGTCATTTAGCCAGGATTCCAAGACAGATTAAAGGCATTTATTTCTGAAGTGCCTATATTTAAATTCAGTAAGGTTAAACAGCTAGACTGAAAACACTATATTTTTGTCAACTACTGCATGGAGATCTATCCTGGATAAATGCTTTGTCTATATACTATGAGTTTGTAAAGAGAAGAGTAGTTGAAAAACTGCAGAGAGCACAGCCCTGTAAGTGAGTGGTTTGACAACTGAAAATATTTCTTAGTGCCTTGTTAAATTTTGGAAATCAGACATGCCAACATCTCTTTCCTATTTCAGACCTAGATCATATTTAATCTGAATTCATGTTTTACATTTTAAAAAACCAATTTAGTTATAATGGGGAAAGATATCTGTAGACCTTTTTCTTACGTAGTTCAACAAGAAATGTTGCAAGTGTCAAAGTATATGATGACCACAGCAATGTCAGCAGGTTTAATTTTTTTCCAGCCATGTTTATGAAAGCAAAAAAAACCCACAAAAAAAAAAAACACCCAACATATTTTAGTTTCTTTTTGAATATACAGACTGGCCCAAACATAGACATTCTCTTTATCAGTCTTATTGTTACAAAAACTGTACATTACAAACGGTATAGAAACAAACTGAAAGGAATGTGCCACACATCCTGGCTAATTTTCTATATGCAGTTTAAAAATACAGCCTACTCCCTTATAGTGCACAGTTATTGTGTAGATAGGGTACATCACTAGTTAAGTGGACATGATAGAAGAGTTCTAGTTTTCCTCAGCACAAAGAATAAGAGCCAGTTCTGCTCGGTAAAGCTTTCCTCCGTCAGACAAGGCCATGATGTTTTTCTTGTATGTCGCAAGGTTGTTAATGTCTAATTCCTATTTAAAGAACAGATAATGCTTTACAATCCTGTTTAGTTACCAACATGAACAAGTTTGCTTCCAATGGCAGAAAATGAGGGGAAAAAAAAAGGGTATTCTCAGCCTGTCCATCAGTAACACACTGCAAATGTTGTTTATGTATTTGTATGTTATCCATGTTATAGCCATATGTTAGATTGCTGATAGCTGATTTCCCAGAGGCAAACTTTTGACTGCATCACTATATAATCACAACTCCCTGACTTCAGGATTTACATTGTTATGACTTCTGCCAAGATTTTTAGTTGTACTTTGACTTCAGGAATTACAATTTAGAAGCTCTATATTTATCTTAATTGGGTGGACTAAAGTGTCCTTAAAATCCAAATTAAATCTAATCTCTAAGGGGGGAAAAAAGCCCTCTAGGATTACCTTTTTGTTCTTTTCACAGAGGTCCTTCAGTAGTGCATCAAGTTCATTTTCATCTATATAGCCATTGCCATCCTGAAAAATAACAGTAAAGATAATTTTAAACATTTATTTTTAATTTCAGAGGTTATGGCTAGTTTTGCACAAATTCAGAAAGGAAGTGCCATCAGACTACACGATTAATAAAAAGTTTTTTTGAAAACTTACTTGATCATACATCTCAAAGGCTTTATTGAATTCTTTTGCACACATCTTGACACCCTAAATGCCAAAAGGAAAAAAAATCCATTAATGACACCAGTTATGTGTCATGGTAACAGGTTACCTTAAGAATGTAAATGTTCATACCTGAAATTTAATAAGAAAATTTTCCTGTACAGGGAGTAGTCTTTGGAGAGAAGAAACAAAGGTCAAAATATTTAACTGTTTCCATTACAGCAATTGGTACATGATATTTGTTGTGAAAAGAGACAGAAGAACATACCTGGCCAATTCAGTAAGCTCCAACTTTCCATCGTTGTTTGCATCAAACATCCTGAGCTGAAAGTATATATAATTTTACATTACCAATAAAAATTAATCAACATAATGAAGAAAACACTTCTTTGGAAAACTTAAATTCAATGAAATTTAGCCTTTATTTCATGCTGAAATGATGCCCCGGGTTTTAATCTGTCACAATTGCTGTATAATACATTTATTTAAAGTAATTTATAGTAATTAATTCTACTACAAAAGCCTGATAAGAAACCAGATGAACAATTCTGATTAACCTACTGTAAGGTAGGTCTTAACCTGCCTACAGTGATTGTCCCATATGAGAAATGCACATGTAATTATTTATAAATGAGAGGTGTTTTGACATAACATTTTACTTTTGATTTCATGTCATGATCTGATAATAGCATCATCATTCTCTATTCATAATGGTGAAACAACAGTTGGGTAAAGTTCAATAGAATCCAAGGCATTCAATTCCTTAGAAAATAATAGACTTTCCATTCAATTGGCTGCTAGGTCTAAATAAGTAAAGATCACGTTCTGTTTCTGTGATATATTTCAAGAAAAGAGTAAACAGACGCTGTAGATGATAACATTTTGTTGATGGTATGAAAATGGGAAATTAAATGTCTCCAAATAATTATAATTAAATTATAAAAATAAATACATTAATGCAATTTGATAAAATATGTGAATACTATTTATAATAATTTTTAATCATCCTATTGTATTAAAGTGTTTTCCTTTGAGCCCTTGAAAGCATGAGCTTGAGTGGCACAAACAGCTTATGTTCATTATTAGAAGTAGATGGAGATATTGCACCTGCGTGGGACTTCCTCTCCCAGTTTTTATGTTGGTATAGTTCCGTTTTTCTACTTGCAAGTATTACTTTGCCTTTGCTGTATGAAAGAGTCACAAAAGCAGCAAACTGTACAAAACATTGTTAGACATTGTACTGAAAACACCACCACCCACAGTCCATCCCATCACTTTCAATCACAGTAATTTGAGAGGTAATTTTTAGATAAGAGGAAAAGTGGCATCCTGTACTGAGAAGTGTATATCCTTTTAGAGATACAATTAATGCCATGAAAAAAGACCTAATTTCACTTGGTTAATAGACAATAAATGGCAAAGGAGACCAGAAAAGAGACCAATTCTATAAATGTTTATTTCTATATAACACCCTGGTTCCTTTTAACACTTCCTTTCCTTGTATAAAAGCATCTGCTTTGCATGCATTTCCCATGCGAGGAGATTTGCATTTGGGGGTGGTAAGCAGTGGCAGCTGTGAAGTCAACATATTTTGTATTTTGATGGGTTGTTAGTGCCTGCCTGTTGTTAGTGGCAGCCTGCAGCTGCTCAGGGCCGTATGTTTTCTATTAGTTGTCTTTTCTAGTTTCTGGGGAGATTATGGGAGAGCTGGCCTTTTTCTTATGCTGTTAATTCTTTGTCATTGTGTCTGTCTGCAGAGGCCAGAACTTAGAGCACATTTTAAGATGAAGGTCAAAAAGCTCCCTGAATGAAAAGGATACGTGTTATCTTCACAGGTGAATAAACAGTGACAATTCCAGGTAAATGGTTTATACTGGTACAACAAACCAGCAGACTGTTTCCAGGAGAAACACAAGTTTTGATCAGTCATTCTCAGGCCAGTTTGAGGGCTAGTGTGTTTACTTAGCACGTTTTTGATCGCTAAAAATATTTTAGGATGAAACCAACCTTATAAAACAAAAAATGAAGTGTTATGCATTTCCTGAGGATGAGAATTCTGAGTCTTTTTTTTCTTGAAATGTTCACTCAGAAGCCAATACTGGTCCCTACCATGGAGTACCATAGCTGTGGGAGGGAAGGAGTACCACAAGGATGGGCTGATTTAAGGCCAGGAAGTGACAGTTTTTTTCTAGTGTTTATCTAAAACATCATTTTCTTCTTCTTGAAGGGGGAAAGAAGGAAAGAGTGAGATGTTTGTAAATCTAACAGGAAGCCACATGCAGTGATGCTTTTAAGACAAGAGACAGACACTACAGCACTGTAAGAAGGCAGAACATAGAAAGTAACCCCAAATTAATTTGATCTAAAAGTAATAATGTAATTAGGGCAGGTACAATTTTTCTCCTACAAACCATGAAGACTTCAGTTCTACAACTAATGGCACAGTGAAGCGTAAGAGGAGAAAACAGTCTGGTCTGGTATTATACAAATACCAAGAAGACTCAAAATTCTTTTTTTTTTTTTTTTTTTTTTTTTAAGCGGCACTGAAAACTTCCCACCAAAGCTTTGTAGCTGCAGAAGTACTTGCAGTGCTAGACGCCACAGTCGTCTCTGCTGCAATGACATAGTTAGCCTGATTAGGACCTGGTGAGGTTCCAATGACTTGGAGCCTTCCAGTGGCTAAAGATAAACAGAGTTTGGATTAATCCAGTCTTGATGAAATATGCCTGTAAATAATCTTACCATTATTTCTGTGTATTCTGTTAGCTTTGAGTCTTCAATCTGCTTATTTGCTTTCTGTAATAAATCTTTCAAGAAGCTCTGTTAAAATAAATAGAAGGTGAATAAATAGGTGAATTTTTATCTACAGTATAAAATGCTTGACTTGCTAACTTCAGATTAAAGTAATGGGAAATACTATTTTACTCCCACTTTAGTATTTACTGCTGAAGTTCCAAATAAGTATGAAAAGAAGTAGTAATTAACAGCTAAGAATATAACAGTTTCTTTTGATCAATTCAAGTTTACTGCACAGTTTTATTTGGAAAAAGTGACTCATAAAACTTTCTGCATTGTATGCCGTTTGTTGTATTGTGAATTGGAAAAAATAGTTTGGCTTTCAAGCATACTGCTTCCTAATCTGCTTTATCAGTAAACTACACTAATTAACCTTGAGTCTCCTTGAAAACTTGGATGCCTAATCACTTCTTTCAACATAGGAAGAATTTTACAGAAAAGATCAATGATTAATCAAGTTTTCTCCTTGCCTATGGCAGTACCCAGTGCTAGAAGTGAATGTTAACCTATGTTGCTCCTTCCTACCTTGTATTTTAAATGTGTGCAGCCAGTTTTGTTGGGTTTTTTTGAAAGAGAATTTGATATAGCATCACATGACTTTAAACACCAGCCATTTTTACTTTAGAAAATAAGATTGTTTCCACCCATTTAGTGGTTTAAATTTCTGTACTAGATCTGTGACATTAAAAAAGAAAGATACCAATTTAACAAGGGCATTACAAGACCTGAGATGTCTGTATGCCTGTCAATGCTCAATGAAGTATCTAATTACTATCATTAGTTGGAGTGTCATTATCTTGTGAAATTTTGGGCCACATTTCAAGACAAAAAAATGGGGTAGCTCATAAGAAAATCTATTTGTACATAGATGACATTCTTGAACTTGAACGCAACTACGTCAATAGTTATATGACTGATACCTGCTATAGTTCTTCCAGTCTGCCCCTCTCCGTGTTGGAAGGCCTTCTGGTAGCTTATATACAAAGAACAGGACTGCAATATTGTAAATGGACATTACGGAGACATGTTTAATCTTGTGTGCTTTGATGGAAGATAGAAATGGAAAGGGCATTCAAAGGCTGTCCAGTCTATCTCCATGTCTCAAGACAGGATCATCTATATCTAAACTTCCTGAGTTACTGTCTGATCTGAGCTATTGCCAAACCTTTCCTAAATACAGGCAGTGATGGAAAGTCTGCCTCCCCCTTAGACAATGTATTCCACTGCCGTTACTATTATTAGAAAGTTTTCCTGATTTCCAGCTTAAATTTCTCTTACAAAGTTGTAAGTGGGTGTACTCCTCACATAGCAAACACTTAAAATGATTGGGCTTGTCAAGAAATACTGATCTAAAAATAAAATTGGACATTTATGTCTTGTTTTCAACATGTTAAAATGGCCTGTTTCTCTGAAGCAGACAAAATCTCACAGCAGAAGAGAGATGGGACCATTAGGGATCCAGTTAAAATGTCTTCATTCTTCAGCTGGTCCTCAATCAGCCCTGCCTTTTTAAGTGTATTTTAAATTATAGCAACCAGCAACAGTCTTTAAGGCATTGTCTAACAGCTGGAGAGTTCTCAATTGCTACATGCGTGGCCTCCTCCTGATCCTACCAACTTTAGATACACCAACCTGGCTGAAGAATGGGCTCATCTGCCTGAGGGTTACCTTGAGATAGGATCCTCAGCAAACATCACACAGATATCAAAATCAAAGAGGAAGGGAAAAGGAAAAAAGATGTGAATTGTCTGATGTGGATTCCTGTTCGGAACAGAAGAGCTGTAAGGATTTCAGATAGTTTCATCTCCTGGAGCTTTAGTGAATAAAGCTTATGCAGCTCTTGTTTAGAATACCACGTATGGGCAAAATAGTCCAAATTAGATGGATAAGCACTACTAGGTCTTTCTCTTGCTATGAACTGTTTTGACTCCTCTGAATTTAAAGGTACAGTAATGTATCAAGTGCAATTGAATTGTGGAAAATGGCACCTTTCTACTCAGAGTCTGCTGTATGTGAGCATCTCTCCTATGAGGAAGGGCTGAGAGAGCTGGGACTGTTCAGCCTGGAGAAGAGAAGGCTTGGGGGGACCTCATCAATATATATAAATACTTCAGGGGAGGGTGCAAAGAGGATGAAGCCAGGCTGGTGCTCAGTGACAAGAGGTAATGGGCACAAACTGAAACACAGGAGGTTCCCTCTGAACATCAGGAAACACTTTTTCACTGTGAGAGTGACTGAGCGCTGGCACAGGTAGCCCAGAAAGCTTGTGGAGTCTTCCTCCTTGGAGACATTCAAAAGCTGTCTGGACATGGTCCTGGGCAACTGGCTCTAGGTGGCCCTGCTTGAGCGGGGGCGTTGAACCAGATGACCTCCAGAGGTCCCTCCAACCACTCCGTGATTCTGTGACACTGTGATTCAGCATCTACAAATTTCTGTTAAGTTTTATGATGTAGTTTTAAGGTTTGTTAACTCTGCAAGGTTGAGATGGCTAATGGAATAATCTCAATTCTGCTTTTATTTGTGCATACTAAAGGTGGTACCAAAATCCCACTAAGTTAACCAAGCAGGGGCAACACAATTCCAGTTGTGTTAGCCTAACAGTATTACAGTGGAAACTGTAGGGTTACATGACACTTGAGAGACCATGATCTGTCCAGCAGCATAGTGATTAATGGTAGTGATGCCCTTAGGAAAAAAGAACAACAAAACAGCCCTCCCACCTAATATACCAAAAAAAGAACAACATAGCTTTCAGAGGCCTATCTTGCTTTCTTCACTTTTCTTACTTCTAAGCCAGAGTACCCACTACCTTGAGTCACTTGAGACAAACACTGATCTGAATTAAAACACACTTTAAAAAACATTGATCATATTAGAGTTTCACTTTAAATAATTTACTGGTGATAAAATCATCAGCTAATTGTATTGCTTTTGGGTCATATTTGAAATGCAAAAGCATGCATGGGTGGGTATCTGAAGAAACAGCAGCACAGGCTGTAATCCAACGCTTGTTCTCTTGTCGTGCATACTCATAGGTATTGGTTTACCTTAAGTTCCTCAGAATCAATGAAGCCACTGTGGTCGCTGTCATATTTTCTCCATGTCTGCAACCAGAACGTGAATGCTTTAATGATATATTTATGGCAAGTGGGTCTTGGATGATTTTACAAAAGGCAACTTTTCATACTGTACCTGCATGAAGTCTTCACTTGACTTTAGCTGCTGGCACCTGAAGAACAACAGGAAATTCTCTTCAGTCGGTAGTACCTGAGCAAGCTGTAACAGAATTTAAGAAAGATTAAATTTTGATTCTTCATTAGACCAGCTGAGCCTGTAACAGAGCATGAAACTTTTTAGAAGAGTACGAAATTCTTTGTGCTCATACTGCCCTATTGTGGCCCCATAGGAAGCTTCATCCTGTTAGCTGCAATGTTTGGAAGATGCTTCTGAAAGGCTTCTGGCTTGCAGCTTTGCCATATTCATCAAGGTCAAACAGAACTGAGCTCTGAGAGAAGGGAGTGAGACAGCACTTTAGCGAAGGGGTAGCTGGGGAAAGAGGGGAAAAAATTCACCCATGCAGAATTAGGATCTGTGGTGAAAACCTTGGAATCGGCACAAAGGGAAAGCAAAACGCGAGGATGTTTAGGGGATAAGTGTGAAGGACCATTAATTAAGAAAGTGAGCAAAATAGAGTACTCACAGATACTGAGGAAGATGAGAGAGGAACACTGACATGAAGAACACATGAAAGGTAAACAGAAAAATATATGGAAAAGCAAGGAGAAAAAAAGAAAGTGTGGAGGGTAAGGGGATGGCAACCAGTGATCCATTTGTCAGGGAAGAGATGTGTGCAAGAGCTATAAATACGAAAAAGAAATCAAAAGGGCTTTTAGCCCTGCAAAATCAGGGGTGGTTCTTCCAATGCCTCTGCTCTACAAAAGGCTTTTTTAAAATCAGACATTATTGTACTGATTATTGAAAATGTTAATTTACTATAACTCAATTTTGGCAAGTGACAAATGTAGAAGATGGAGAGTATGCTGTATAATTTAATGTAAAATCATGATTTGTTTTTAACAAAAGCCCAATATTTTTTTCTGTCCTCAAAATGTATGAAATGTGTTTTGATTAAAGAAAACTTTTTACTTGAAGAACAGACCAGCTGTGCTTACTAGGAAGAGAAAATGGAGAAAGACAGATTTCTTAGCTGCATTCTTTTATGAAAAATGACATCTGCAGACTTCCTGGAGCCCCATCTTAAAATTTTGTTTCAAATTTTTTTTTCTGCATTCATTTCACACCCTCACATCCCTTGTTCTGTCTATTTCAGTGCTATTGCCTAATTGCTCAGGCTTTTTTATTGGGTTCCAGCGGTGCCATAGGTGACTTCAGCTCTCCCTCTCACCCTACAGGCACAACAAGGGTATGGAGACAGATCTCTTGTTTCTCTAAAATGATTTGTGGAAGGAATCAGTTACAGTGTTTAAGTGTTGGTACAACTGAAAAGACACATCAGAGCACTCTCCTTACAGAAACGGAGATGCTGATGCCAGACTGTCGGGCCCATCAGAGTGTTCTGAGCGCTTTTGCTAAATGGCTGAACACCAAACCCAATGAACTTAAACAATGTTTTTTTGTCAGCAGCTTTTGAAACCTACTCCATTATAAATAGCATATACACGTGTGGGTAAGTATATGTTCATATGTAGGCAATAGCTAAACGTGTCTAACTTAGTACCGATTTATGGAAAAATTTCTTTATTTCTCCCATGACAGGGGAACTTTGATTTTGAGAGGAAATCAACATTCCTACTCAAAAACAAACATTGAATGGAAGAACTGATTATAATAATAAGCAGAGCTTGGGGGAAGGGACAGATTATGACAATGAGGAAGGGTTTACATGTGTGGAAATTATAAATAAGAAGTCATTCATGGGACCTCTATAGCTAACTGTGGTGAATTTTGCAAGGGCACTGTAAAATAGCACAAGGTGCAAGGGTAAACGTAAAATAGTAACTTTCCAAAGAATCATTAACAGCTCACTAGCAGTACCAAACTGTATTTGAGGTACACAATGTATTACCTCTGGAAGAAAATTACCTTATTTTAAGCCATACCTCTCACTCTTTGTAAGTCTCAGAGGAAAGCACATGCTTTTACATTACAAAGATATAGTAGCTCAATATGCAGCACTAGCTCAGGCTTCTGCCAAAAGAAGAAGTCTTTCGTGTTTTTGTAATAGAAACAATATAGCTAAAAGGAAGTCCAGTTTCTGTGAGCTCTGCTGCTTTTATGGAGAATGTTGGTTATTTCTGCATCATAAGTAATAGAGGACAACCACAAATTCTGAGACTGGCTTCACTCCTCTCTGCTCAGCTGCAGGCTGAGGTACATCTTCATAGGTTACCTAGCAGAAAAAATACTCTCAGTACTTAAAACAATATCAGAACTATTTCTAGAAATCTAATTTGGTTGATATTTAATGCTATTTAAAATTCCTTTCACCTAATACAGTGAATTTGTTTTTTAAAATCCTATAATAGAGAACAGGAGTACAAAAAATATTGTAGATTAATAAGTAGTTATTTTTACGGCAGCAGTAAGCTTCAAATAACTTGAATGTGGAATTACTGCAGTCCCGACTTTTGAAACCGTGGGTTTCACATCCACATTTTAGTGAAAGCCTTGGTCTGAATGAGTACTAAAGGTCAAATATAGGTCCCTTACACAAGACAAGCAAGTGGACAGGTCAGACTCTGCCTTTAGCTGGAGGGCACTGGATAAAAGCTAGTGAACTAAGTGCAGTGTGCTTGCAAAGACAGAATCGACACTTAATCTGAGCAGAAAAGCCACCCAGGCCTCCTCTTTATGCCAGTCAACAAACCTTTCCTGAAAACTGTTATTTGCTAGGACATTTTCCATCAGATGCTGGGGTATTCGTTATCATGGCTGGGATTCTGAATGGCTTTACATAATTTCTTTATAAACAACATTCATACACTTTTTCAGAAAAACTTTTTGATATACTATGCAAATAGGAGAAATCTGGAATTACTGGACATTTTTATTTATAAGGAAGGAAAATCAAGTCCAAATACCAACTTTAATATCATACTGCTCTGCATGTGCAACACATTTCATCTGAATTCCATCAGCACTTTCCAAATCAAGCTTCATGCTGATGTAAGTGAAATAAAATATAGCTGATGGGCTAGGAAACTACTATATTAAGGGAGAAAGTCCCTTCAGTCACTAAACTGAGTACTGTCACTATTCTATGGCTTTCATGGGTGCTGGGCATGCTTGGCACTTCATTGGGGGTGGTGAGCATCGCACCAGATCAGGCCCTGTCAGATTTGCTCACCTTTACCAATTAAGTCAATAGCAGAATCAGAAATAGAATTTGAAAAGTAAAATTTTCAATCGTCTTTCCTAAGTGAAGAAACACAGTTTTTTTCAGGCACTGTCTTCTCATTCTTCTTGCATCCAATGGTTGCTATTACACATATTCAAAAATACTAAACTAAATAGGATTCTTCAATACCAAATGAATAAGCATTTGTTAGTCCAAAACCAAACAATTTGTTAGTCCAAATAAACACCAGTTCTGTTTAGATGCAGAACTATTTGATCAATGCTAAGTATTGTCAAAAGATGCATTTTTAAAAATCAATTATAGCTGCAAGTGAAACAAACTGTTCATATTTCCATGGTAGTTTAGTCATAATTACATACACATTTAAACAAGTATATGCAATTCAGACACATGACAGAGGAGAAAAGATACCCTGAAATGATCTATTATATCAGCAGTGATACTTCCTATTGACTTTTACAGATTCTATTCAGTCCTCTATTTTAAAATTAGCTACTGACCCAAAGTTGGTCACTGTAGAAATTTTGCAGACCTGACTTGTTTCCAGCTGCTTCTTAATTATCTCTCTAGGTCAGATTTCTTATTAGCAGAAAAAAAAATATATAATAGCACTTAATAAAACTGCAGTCTCACTGCACTCGGAGTGACAGAAATGAGTCATAGATCTAGGCTTGAAAAAGTGACTTCTCGAGCTGTAACCCAGCGAACTCTCCTTTTTGACTTACAGCACTGAACAGTGAAAGCGAGAGAAAGCACAATGGTTCCCCCCTTCCTCGCAAGTGTCTGCATTATACAGCGGTTGAGCGGCTGTGTGTGTAGAAGGGGGTTGGTTATCTTTGCCCTCTTTAGAAATTGGGAGTAAGGAATAGGGGAATTTTCTGCCTGAAGTTCTGTTAAAGTTCAAGAAAGGAATTCGTAAGAAATCCTGATCTTTCACAAGCTGGATCACAACTACTATTAAAATTCTGATTAAATTTAACATTATTAACCTGCTCTCTTACTATATATGTGTTTTTTTAGAATAGACTACATACAGTGATGGCACAATTGTGTTCTCATGTGTTATCCTCACTATAGGAGTGGTGACAGAGCATTAGTTCAAAGTCATAGGTAGAAATGAATCACATTTACCTTTCACAATTTAAATTTATAAAATAGAGCTTTTATCTACTTTTCAGGAAAACTAAATTGCTGTCGATGGTTATTTGTACTGAATAAAGCATGCTAAGTAAATGAAGTGTAGTGAAATGTCTGGAGAGGGTTAAGGAATTCCTTACTTTTTGTTACTGAAAAAAATTCATTCGTGAAAAAAATACTAAAGATCTTAAGACAGAGGAAGAAATTTTCTGTGTAATTAAAATCCAAAATATTTACATACTATGCTCACATTGTTCTGTGCTAAATGCATTTTCTACAAGTAAACTTATAAAACTCTTGTTATAAAATAACAGTCTTACCTCAACTATTCCTATTTTTCCATCAGCAGTCTTCCCATATTGGTCCACAAACGCTTTCATTTCAGGTGTTAAATCCTACAAAGTTACAATGGGAGAATCATTACTTTAAGATACAAAGAAACATCTGCAAATGTCTTTGAATGTTCTATTAGTTGCCAAATAATATACTACATTTAATGAAGTACACTTACTGCAGCTAGGTTCCTCAAGTTTAAATGAAATTGAGTATTTTTTTAATCATTATTAATGTCATTGTGATAAATTTTACTTCCTAAGGAATTGCATTATAGTCAGTGTGAATGATTGGCATCTAAATACTTAGAATTCCTATTTTAGTTTACAGAATGAAAAAATTCTAAAGACAGATGTGTTGGAAGATGTGTATAACAGCTCCTTCGTTTAAGAGGATGACAGTGAAGTTCATAGGCAATTATTAGTCAATTTTCTCAGTTTTCATTTTTAAATTAGTAACTTGAAGGCAGCACAAAATCTTCCAAAATAACAAACATTTCAGTATAATACATCTGAACACCAAAATAGCCTTTCCACATCTTTGAGTGTTTTTTTCCTGAACAATGGATGCTATTTTAGCCCTAAAGGAACTCATCACGATATCATATTTTTCACTGCTTAGTATTTGGTTATCATAGAAACAGAGTCAAAATGTCACTGTTGAAATGTAGAGAGGCAGATTTAGGAGGGAGAAAAGTCTGAGCAGCACCTTAAATCTGACAGAGTAAAGCCAGCATAATTGTTCCTTATATAAATTATGGTCCCTGCTAGACATCTGTTGTCTAAAGGCTATAATTGTTCCTTATATAAATTATGGTCCCTGCTAGACATCTGTTGTCTAAAGGCTATATTTGTTCTAGGCTACGGCAAAGGTGGATATCTTAATATTTGATTTCACACTTCAAATTGACTTGCCTTGCTTTGATATGAGCTGCCATCAACTTTCAATATTGATTAAACGTTTAACTTTGTATTTCTTATAGGTGTGAGCTAGTAAAACCATGCAGCAAGAATCAGGACTACAGTTATATTAAAACAATGGACAATTCTATGGTTATAGATGAAGATACAGCAGTCTTTGGAAATTAAAGGTTTAGCTGCTATAATAGATCTGATTATATAGAGCTAAGTGATTCTCTCACTGGAGACACACAGAATCTCAGCTGTACAAAGTCTGTTGCAGTTTGTCCCAAATTTCAACTACCAAAGCTGACTAAAATGTCACTTCCTTGTAGCTGATACTGTCATGGCCCAGTATCCTATTTCTGTCAAAGTCATGCATGGCAGGTTAGTAATTTGCCATGGCTTTAATTAGAGATTTGGTTATTAATACAATGCACTTCAATGTCACCTTTCATCTAATGATCCCAAAGTGGGGACAAGTTTGCTTAGCAGATAGAACGGACAATTTAGACACCTGGATTTCAATTAGTCCTGGTTAAATATTTTACTAATGTTTCTAGTAGCAGCTGCACAGTGCCAGACACTGTCCAGCCGTTGAAGGAGCTACAGCTGATTACAGATTAAACAAAGCAGGATGCTTGTCCTTTAGTATGTTATTCAGAAAGGGTTTTTTTTTTTGGTGTTCACCTCTGCTGCTCTTGAGCTGCTTGATGAGTTATTTGAGTTATGTTATTCAAATAAATGTTTTCAGTCAAAAAAACTTGCCTAAATTTAAACAAGTCTAGTCCTAAACTTGATACAGATGCAGTGCTTAATGTTTGAAATTAAGAAACTAGCCCTTCACACCTCAGTCTGCCCTTTTAAAACTTGAGACACTTGTCCAACCAAGTGGAGCTGTAGAAAAAAATAGCTTTTTTTTCGATACGATTTGAAAATGTAAGGATAGATGGCACTACAGAAACACATGACTGTATTCATAAACAGCTATTAAGTCACATATTTCTGTGGAGAAATATTGTCATCGTCTATATATGTGGAGAAAGTGAGAAACAGATGTGGAATAGCTTGGCCGAGATCCACCTATTGACCCTTAATCAACCTCTGTGTTAGTCACTTATACCCCACAGTTTCTTCTGGCAATTGGCATACCTAAATAGAGAAGGTATTGCATAAATGTGGGGCACAATAAATTATATACTTATATAGCTTTTGTCTTTAAAAAAGAGGCAGTTCTTTCAGCACCTCTGACAGTATATCGGATCAATTCATTATCTACCATAATGCATGAAGCAAAAAGACGTAGTGTTACCAAAGAAAAGCCCAAGCCCTAAAATCTCCAAGCACACACCCACCCTTTGGGGCTTGCATGAATCAGGCTGCATGCTACTGCTCTGTCTGAGAAAAAGCAACTGTGAAAATACGGGCTTACTGAGTGGATTAATAAAAGGGTTAGAATTAGAACATAATTAGAACAGTTCTGTAGTTGGGAAGAATATTGGGAAATGTTAAACCATCCTATTCAATGACAGAATCAATGTGATTCTTTAATGCATATGGCATGACTGATGTAAAATCCAGCTATGAAGAATGCATAATTGAGTATTTCAAAAATAGTGAGCAGGAGAGTGACCTGAAATGCAGAAGTTAATGATGACAAAGAAGCTTTGGGGTGTTAAAAGAAGGACAGATGAGGAAACGACATATAACCTACACTAGTTTCTCAATGTGTCCCTTCTGGCAAAAGAATAGAAATTCAAAGCTACTGAATTAGTATCCCATGAGACAAGACACGAACTAATGAGATGCTTGTTTGGCAAATGAGCCTTCAAATCCAAGAATCAGCTTAGATTTGAAACCGAAGATGACATACATCCATACTCCAGAAAAAGACTTCAGGGATGAAGGAAACATCTAGCAAAGGCAGAGCCAATGGATCAAGTACTGAATTTGATGTTTCTACTGTAGGTTGCTCTTTTCATCAGAACGCTCCAAAGATAGGTTTGAACCAAAGAAATGGGAAAGGAAAACTTAATTAAACACCTGAGCATTTTTAAAATATAGTGTGAGATACAGGCAGAGGTTATTTTTTTTTAAGGCATAAATGATTAAATTTGTGGTAGATAAGAATAAGGCTTTTCTGTGTTACTTTGAGCAGGGTCTGTTTTTAAGAAGAGATGCCACTTCACTGAGAGAGAAAAGAATCTGATCATAAAATGATGCATTTTTTTCCTTGAGCTTCTAATTAATTTTTTAACTACTGAGTAATATATCAGCATTTTAACTAAGAATGCCATTCATACTAAATATACACAGACTTAATATCTTTTTTCTAATGGACATACTGAAGTTTCCTGCACTTCAATATAGAAGAGAGATTTGTTCTGTTGCAATACTTGAAAGGTATTGAAGTTATGTTTAATCTTTTCTGTGAAAAAAAATATATTTTTTTCCTTCCAAAAACCACATTTCTTTCCCAATTTTCTGGGTTTTTTTGAGTTAGTTTGGTTTTTAATTTTAGTTTAAGCTTACCGACATTCATGAAAAAGAGTGCCTACACCAACAGCTGTGAGAAGAATTGACCACTACCAAGACTGCAGTAACATTGGAGGGATTGCTGGGAGACAAATTTTCAGATGCATGAAGTTTACATTCATAAAATTAATAAGAAGATACAATTTCCCACAAAATAAATTAATATGCATTTTTTTGCATTTACTTCTAAAATACACAGCAACTTTCAAAGCAAAGTTAATTATTGAAAAGTATTGCTCAATTTGGAGGTATTCTTATATGAAGTAGCAATTTATTTTCTCCATGCACATATGCCATCCAGTTAAATTATAATTTTCTGTTACTTCACAAGTCTTTTAGCATAGATTGATTTAAATTGATTTCATTAGGTTACATATTTGAGTTTGATGCTAAGTGGCCTGTTTTAGAAACCAATTATTTTAAAGGCAAAATATTTCTTAGAAAGGTTCGCTTCTATTTTAATTCTAATCTTTACATGGAATCTTTCATTTCTTTCTTTCTTTTTTTCCTTCCTTTCTCTCTCTCTCTGTTTTTTTCCCACGGGTATTTAGTTTAGAGGAAATTTATAATTAGTGCTTTAATAACTCATGCACAGAATTGTTTTGACAGCCTTGTCAAAAACTTTAATGTCCCTCTGAACAATGTAAACAACTAGGATTTGATACTCATACTCCTGGTGTGTAACAGTGGTGAAGGGCAAAAAGTGGTTAGCAATCATCTGCAGATCTATTTACTGACCACCAAGGGGCAGAAATGCATTTCAGCCCATGCTGCCCATTAGGTACAAAATACAGTCAAACTGACTTGAAGTGCTGTTTTCTTATTTTTTTTTTCTTTTTAGTGCCAGTATATATCTGGATCAGGTAGATTAACTGCAACGGGATAAGATCCCATCCAAGACAAAAAGATAACGTCCATGCATTTCTTGATTTTTCTTTTTAAGCACTGTAAGGAGTGCCAGCTCCTAGCCTGGCAAAATGTGAGCGGGACCTGCCCTCCGGGGAGGTGGACCCTGGCCTCACCTTTCCAAAGCAGACCATCTATTTCATTTGCAACCTGCTGATTTCTAACCGAGCTACTTCCCTTTGCCTGGTGAGGCAAGTGCACGAACCGTGTGACAGCAACAGAGAACAGGATGAACCGGGGCACTTCTTTCCCGGAGAAGGTGGAAAAGTGGGGTGAAACGTTAACCTACCAAGCCTGCCTTCTTCCGCGCCTGCTGCAGCTCTTGGATGAAGTTTTGTAGCTCCTTCCCGTCCATGTACCCATTGCCTACAACAGAAAGAGTTACGGTTGCCGTCACCGCTCCCTCCAAACTCTCTCCGCGCTTCAGCGCTGGCGGGGACGTCTCCGACCCGTTCGCTCCCTCCCGGCGGAGCGGCTCCCTGCGCGTCCCGCCCGGCACCGACCCCAGCCCCAGCTCCGGGGCGGTGGGCGCGGAGCGGGGCCGCGGCCGGGGCTGCTTTCGGGAGGGGAGCGGTGGGATCCCCCCCTCAGCCTCCCGCGAGCTTGCCCCCCGCCGCCCCCCGCGCCCCCGCCGCCCCGGGGGGAAAAGAGTCACCGTCGGAGTCGTAGTGGTGCCAGATCTCGAAGAACTGGGAGGCCGAGATCTCCACGCCCTGCAGGTGGGTCTGCGCCGTCATGGTGGGGGCGCGGAGGGGCGCGGAGGGACGCAGCGGGCGCGGGGGCGCGGCGGGGCGCTGTCCGCGGTGCTGACTCTACCCGCGGCCGGCGCGGCGGCGGCGAACGCTGCGACTGCTCCGACGGCTCCTCCCGCCGCCGCCCCGCCGAGGGCTATTTATGGGGCCGCCCCGGCCGGGCCACTCCCCCCGGAGCTGCCCTCCCTCTCCGCGGGCCCCGGCGCGGCCCCCCCGCCCTGCGCGGGGGGGGCCGGGGTCTCCCGCCGGTGGCACCAGGGCTGGGGTCAGCCCGGCGGCGCCCTGCCTGGCCCCCGGAGCAGAGCCCTCCGGGAACAGTGAGCCCTAAGCGGGAGTCGGAGTGACGGGTCTGCTGGTGCCGGGTGGAGGACCGCAAGCAGAAGAAGCAGCGCTAGGTGACCCAGAAGTTATTGCAGGTCCCTCGCTGTGGGAGAGTGTGCCGATGAGAGGTGGGGGACAGAGGGCGAGCACAGTCTCCCAGTTTAGCCATTGGATTTGCATCTGGGAAAGGGTCCTGGGTGTCAGGCCAAGGCTAATAGCACTGCAGGGTGTCCTGGTACAAAAAAAGCCATATGGGACACCATGTGGGTTGCAAGGAATCAGCTTTAGTTACACCGTTTTTCACTGCTCTGTCCCCCAACCAGACCTGTAGATAGCTCCACACAGAGTTAATCTTTGAAGTGCTGCAACCGTTTAAACCAATATTCCCACTAAGATATCATGGGATATTGAGATACCCATACTGACATATGTATGGGAACAGGCATGGTAAATTTAAATATACTGCTCTAGCAGGTAATTTCATCCCAACAGGTAAGTATGGAAGACTTCATTAGTAAGCTCTTTCTTTCCCAGTGCAGAGGTGCGAGGGACACTACCACAGTCACTTCTGACTGGGCAAAAATGTTTTTTGGTAGACCAGCTTTGGAGACTTGCCCTCCTACAGCACTGGGTTGGTGGGAGGGGACAGAACATCTTAGCGAAGATCTTCCTTTTGTCACGGAGTAACATGGTATTGTACTACTAATAATGATTAAGTCCCTTTGGGGGTGGCTCATTTTAGTCATTAGGGTTACCTGGGTACTCTGAAGCACTGAAACTGCTTTTCTCCTTCCGGCAATATCCCTCAGAGGCTACAATGAGGTGGCATGGTTTGATTGCTGAGATGATCGGCTGACAGGACATTGCCAAATATGGTAGGTAGTATAGTAAGGATGGGAGATGAGAACAGCTGGGAAACCTGGGAATCTCCATGTGTTAAATGATTGACATGAGCAACAACAGGACAATAGTATGTTAAGACTCACATACAGCATGAGGACAAAAAAATGATGGGATAATGCAGAACAGAAGACAGCAAAATGACAAGGGGGATGGATAACCCACCAGGATGAGAGGCAGATGCTCAGTTAAAGGCTGACATGTCCTGAGAGGGATTTCAGTAGATTGGGTGGCTGAAATCTTGTATGCATTATGGAACAAGATGTGGGCATAGCGATTAAGTAATCATGAGACCTTATACTTGATTCCCTCCATCTTTCCATTCTCCTGTTTCTCCACCTGTTATGCGCAGCTTTCTCTCATTCTGTTGCTGCTGTTTGGCTGTGCGTTCTTTAAGAGATACATCGTGTTGGTCTGTGTTTTGTGAGCTGCTGAACAAAGCAGCAGCTAAGATGAAATGCACAAGAATCTGATCATTAATCCTTTTAGTTCAAAGTATTTGTAAGTATTAGTGAAAAATGTTCAGAATAGTTTTACAGCCACAAATACCATTATACACTTGCAAAAGGACTGAAGAAATTGTAAATATTTCCTTACAATCAGGCTTTGTGTTTTGCCATGTAAAAAAAGAAATAAAAAAATCATGACTGGGTCAATTTCCCATCTAGGAACTGTTTATTGGGCATGGCTTTCTGAAGAGTAGTACACTTCAGTGGTAGCCAGATCCTGAGACTTCTGTAATCTGTCTACATCTTGGTCTTGAAAATAAAAATCTGAAACTAATGCATTTCCATAAAGTAGTGATGACGACAAGAAAAGAGAGGATTCATGAGGGTTTTTTTACCAGGAGCAAGGACATGGCAGAGTTCTAGCCTTAACAAGCGAAAGCACAGTGACTCAAGCCTGTGATTAACCTTTGTACTTGGAAAAGACAAAGGGGTGGCAGGGATGCAAGTACACTGGAAGGAGACAAAGGTGGAACTGGCATTTCCATCATTTTTAGGTAGAACAGGTCTGTGCCAGTGAGGCAACTTCTTATATTTGCCAAGCATATTGAATTTCTTCGTTCAGTGCAGAATTTCAGCTTCCAGCAAGCCTGCATGAATGGAAACTGAGCACTGAACCTGTTTCAACAGTCCTCTGACTTGCATCTTATGTTGATTTGCTCCTTGCTGTGTACCACTTTCCAATGGCACATCAAATCTTGTGCTTGTTACTTTTCCCTGACCCAGAAGTCGGTAGCTGAATGGGAGAGAAGAATTCAGCATTGTTTGGGACCAGCCCAACCTTGCTCATCTGGCTGCTCAGGCTTTTAAGTGAACAGGAGCTGCAATGTTTACATTTTCAAAAGTTCTCATAATAAAATATTTTACATAGGTCATACGTGGCCAGGAGAGTTTGAAGAAAGTCTCACAGGAACTTTCAAAATATGCTGCTTCTCCCCACCAGGAACATGTATAATTGTATGCAGGTAGGATACTTAGACATGCTGATCTCTCATTATGCTAATATCTACAAAATCAGTACTGTCTACAGAGCATTTATGTATCTTTGTGCATTCTTTGTAAAACAGTATATCGAGGTGAATGGTTTTGTATGTTCTCACTGCTGCACTTGAAGTGATCCTGCACAGGCATAAAAGTAGCAGATATTTCCATGCAAAAATAATCACTTACATAACTAACTGCACACCATATTTTCATGATTAATGAATTACCAAGCCACCATTCATATTTAATCCCACTGGACTCTGCTTCTTATGCAAAACTGAATCAGAAACTGGTCATTTCAATTCCAAGAAGCTATTAATTTCCATTGAAAGAGGAAGCACTGGAAAAGATTTTAAAATGCAGATATATACAGGATGTGATCCATAACCCAATGAAGTCCATGTAAATTTTTCCAGTGACTCTAGAGGGCTTTATACAAGGACAAAGTTCTTCATATTTTCAGAAATTATATGTATGGTGATGTGCATATATACACATTGATTAATGAATTACTTCACTGAGAAGCCTAAGCGTTGTCATTCATTTTAGCTAGAGCTACTTGAAGTTCTCCTTACAAAAAATGAGCCAGATCCGTATCTGGCAGAAGTCAGAAAAGCTGCACTGAAGCCAGCTGGGAACTTGACCCAGAATCTAAGTGACTATGATTTTCTTTGAAAATTTTTTTTGTTCATAGCTGTTCTTCAAGTGCTTCTCATTAATAATTTTTTGTATGTGGGTTTTCTGAGATTTCGTAGCTCTGACTATGAGGCTTCTATCTTCACTCTCTGAAGAGTGTCTAGCTGTAATATCTCAAGGGTTTCTCAAGATGTGGGGAAATCAAATATGCCAATTATAATAGCAATCCAACTTGAAATATCCCCCATATAAAAGCAAAAAATAACAAGATAAGTAGTTCTCATCCAGAAAGTGTCAGTATTTCAGCATCATGTGAAGCATCACAAACTTAGATTTTGATGAGCAGAGACCAGAAGAGACGCAAATGTAAGAACTTTCAAATGAGAAACATGAACAACATAAATGCTCCACAGGGACGACAGAAGTTATTTGCTTAGTTATTCTCAGTCCACCACCAGAAGATACGTCAAAGGCACAACCACTGTGACACCTTTCTTTTGAAAGGTCAAATTCATGTGTGATCTTGAGGTGTGGCTGGGCTTCCCTTATCAACTTCTTTCCCATTTGATGCTTAGTGGTGAATAGCAGCACAGTCATTCTTGAAAGATATAGAAGGAAATTTGGATCCTCGGCTGTTATTCCTCACTACAGTCCTGCCTTCCTGTAGAGAACTATCACAGTAAGAAGCATTTTGAAGGAAGCAATTCCCTAGATTTTGATTATAACCTTTTCATGATTATATGATATGGAAAAGGTCTCTCTTACACTTTTATACACTCCCACATTAAAATATGTATCTGAGAAACATCATAACTGGAAGAGGAACAAGGTTTTAAAAACTGGATCAATATTGGTACTTGGTTTGGGCTGTGGCAGAATTTGCAGAAGTAGCACTGGGCTCTAGAATGCAGCTTCAAGTTTTGTGCCAATGCCAGCAGGTATGGCTGGCCATGGTGGAGGACCAAGTCTTTTCAAAATATTTGGATAATACTACAGAATAATTTATTGCTTGCTTTTTCTTTATCTACATTTCAATCAGCATTTGTACTCTAAAAATGAAAAAGAAAATGCAGCATTAGAGTGCACACTCTATCTTAAGCTGGTTTAGGCTTATATAGTCATTATGGTAAACCACTATTTGCACAGGAAATACATTATGTAAATAGTGATTTACATGAGCCTTCACTGTTTTTCAAAGGCAGCGTTATATAGAAATACATTTTTCATGCACCAGACAGAATTGTCCAAAAGAATTTTAAGGGCATGAAATGTATTTTAATATAAACTGCAAATTGGTGAGCCACTCGTAAATTCAGATTACAGCACATACCAAGCCTTAACCTTCTGACAGGTGAAGCCAGGGCCTAATTTATCCCCTTTTTATGTACTTTATACACTTATGGTCTCATCCATAGCTTTCCAAGGAGCAGCGTGCTGATGACAAAGCAATGCTCAACAACAGATTCCTTGGTATTAGAAGGCCCAAAGTCCATGCAACCATGCTTTGCCGTGTCTTCCCACTCTGTAAGATCCTTGGAGCCATCAGAGCATTTCATTATTCGCATTGCAGCTCCCTTCCTTCAAGGACCACAGGGATGCCCAGCACAGGCATTACAGAATCAACCAGGTTGGAAGAGACCTCAGGGATCATTGAGTCCAACCGTTGCCCTGACACCACCCTGTCAACTAGACCATGGCACTAAGTGCCATGTCCAGTCTTTTCTTAAACACATCCAGAGATGGTGACTCCACCACCTCCCTGGGCAGCCCATTCCAATGTCTAATAACCCTTTCTGTAAAGAAATTCTTCCTAATGTCCAACCTGACCCTCCCCTGGTGAAGCTTGAGGCTGTGTCCTCTTGTCCTATTGCTAGCTGCCCGGGAGAAGAGGCCAACTCCCACTTCACTGCAACCTCCCTTCAGGTAGTTGTAGACTGCAATAAGGTCACCTCTGAGCCTCCTCTTCTCCAGGCTAAACAACCCCAGCTCCCTCAGCCGTTCCTCGTAGGTCAGACCCTCCAGACCCTTCACCAGCTTGGTCGCCCTCCTCTGGACTCGCTCCAACACCTCAACATCTCTCTTGAAGTGCGGGACCCAGAACTGGACACAGTACTCAAGATGCGGCCTCACCAGTGCTGAGTACAGAGGGACGATCGCTTCCCTAGACCGGCTGGCTACACTATTCCTAATAGAGGCCAGGATGCCATTGGCCTTCTTGGCCACCTGGGCACACTGCTGGCTCATGTTTAGCCGGCCGTCGATCAGCCCAGGTGTCTTTCCTCCGGGCCGCTTTCTAACCACTCTTCCCCCAGCCTGTAGCGCTGCATGGGGTTGTTGTGGCCGAAGTGTAAGACCTGGCACTTGTTCTTGTTGAACCTCATGCCGTTGGTCTCGGCCCACCTATCTAACCTGTCCATTGTGGATGGCAGTGTCCTGGTACATTCCTCTAGCTCAGCAGTTCCCAGGGGCGGAGAGCTTTAGAGCCTGTGCCTCCAGGCATGGGAGAATAGCTTTTTTGTTTGAAGGAATCCAACATGTTAGTGCTACAGATGCATAAAAGGCTGTACTGGGGTATCGATGTATCAGTGCCACCAGGAAAAGAGCCTGAGGTTGATGGGATCTGTTTGATGCTCTACAATGCTATAGAGCAACTAGGAAATGGAGAAATAAAGAAAATGAAACCATGCAGCACTCTTGTACTTAACTCCATTTTTTCCATGATGATGCTTAACTGTGTTTTTTCTTATATTTTGCAGGCAAATACCTGCCTAACTATGAGATTTAGAAAAGCCTCAGGGATGACCTAACTCATACCAGGAGAAAGCAGCTTGGGGATGACCTAACTCGTGCCAGGAAAAGCAGGTCCTCTCGCCCACCTGCCACAGTCCTGTAATACCTTCACGTTGGTGGGGTGTGAGGCGCTGTGAAGTTATGGCTACAGACGAAGCTGCCCCTGGCATGAGCAAATCTTCAGATGTTGCCTTGAGCTCTCTGCATGGCACAGACTGAGCGGGAATGGGCTGCAGGTCACTGGACACAGTGCTTTCTCCGAGAGTCTGATCCAATATTTATTAAAATCAGTGTTTGTCCTTTTCTTGATTTTCAGTGAGTTTCAGTGGGATTTTTTAGTGGCTTATGTTGCTATATGCCAGGCCGGATTTTTATTATCTTTCTACTGTTTGAATAATGTGTGTTTGGATGCAATTCCAAGCAAATTCAGCGCAGTTTAGTAGTCTAGCACGTAGTTAACTGGAATGTTAGTGCTACTAATAGTGTAGGTGGTTGGTTACTGAAGCTTCCAGAGACTCATCTTGTGAGACACCTTACTGGGAGACTGCTGGAAATTTAGAATCCTAATTTAGGAGGATTGCCTGTCTCTTTGGAGGATTTTAGAGCTCCTTTTGAGTACTTAGGACACTTTCATTTTACCCACCCTGGAGAACTCAGACTGTGTCTGGCTTACAGAGCAGTACGCATGCTTTGGCTGAGCATTAGCTCCACAACGGGAAGAGAGCTGGGTGTGTGTCAGTGGTCCCTGTTCCTGGAGTCCTCGCTTCCTGACCACTGACTTTTTTTTGGAAAGAAACTTGAGCTGACAGCTGAAAGGAAACTCCAGAGTATGCCCAGAGCTACTGCAGTCCGGGTGAGTGGGGGACCAGGGCTGCGGAGTGCACCCTGTAGCATGCCTCTCTGCAACCCAGGACCATCCATGGGGTATCATGCTACTTGGACAAAAAGCTGACTGTGTGAACAACACTTGAGGGTGCAGTTTAGTGGTATGTTAGATGTGATGGGATCCAGGTGAAATGGTGTTGTGGGTCAATCCTCTGTGGACAGAAGGGAGCAAAATGTTCCCCTCTGTTCTCCACACATCCTCTTAACTGAACTCAATGCTCTTTAAGAAGAGCATGAATCACAAGAAACACAACTTGTGTCCTAGAGTAGTCATGCAGGATGAAAATGTACTGTTAATTCGTAACTAGGAAATGCAATGTTCTTCAGAAAGGTTGAATTAAAAATTTAAACTGCAGGTTTTTCTTGTTTGAGCTCACAGCACAGCCCTATCCTGTCCAATCCGTGTGCTGCAAGGGTCTACCACAACATAATAGTTGCTTGAAAAAGTATTCATTTTAGCAAAGTTATGGAATATGAAGGTGTTTAATAAGTAGCCTCAACCTTTTGTAAATAATGGAAAAACTTGTGTTATCTCATTCCAAATTCTTTTATTACAGTTACAGGTCAACCCACACAACTTCAAAGCCGTAAAATTACATGGTGAGAGTCTCAAAGTGCAATATGGAAAAAAACAATAAATAAAGCAAACAATATTATAAGGTGAACAGGTTCATCTTTTAACTCTGCTGAACTCAAAACTTGCTCAGCAAAAATGACGTAAGTGCTGCTGTGACAAAGATCTCGGGCACTGCATGCTGCTGCACAGCCACGCGAGTTCTTGGTATGGACAGAAATCTGTGTGATCAATGATCACTGCGACTGGAAGTCTAGAGAAGCAGGCATGTAACTCTATTTACTTTTTCTGTGCAAAATACCAGCAGCTGTAGTTTAGCTGTAAGGTCCATTCTCATGCACAGCTCTCACTAATGTTCAATGGCTGGTAATCTTGAATATCAAAGGCAGAATAACTCTTCCATATGCTATTTATCTCCCAAATGATATGAGGTCTTTTTACATAGACTGATGCATTCTTCTGTTTCTTTTCTTACTTTTTGTATTTCCGCCAACTTCTCTCCTTTGTTATCCACAGATTAAAAAATAGGTGTGATTTTATCAAGAAAATAGAACATTATACTGGGAAGGCAGACTTGCTAACAGTGTTTTCCATACCTCTGATCTATTTAAAAAAAAAAGTTTAATGTTCTTTAAAAATGTAAATAATTTACTTTGTAGATGAGATCAAGATCAGAAAAGAGAAATTTGGTAAGGAATCTCTTTATTAATTCTCCAAGGCATATCACTTCTGAAGAGAATTGACAGCTACTTCTAAGTATCTCCTAGAAATGATTTCAGCATCTGATAAGAACAGTGGCTTCTTGGAAGCTTGTAAATGATACATTAAAAAGCATTTATTTTGTTTTATTTGAAAATTCGATCCATTCTACCTGCCTGCACTAGTGTTCAAGATACACTGTTCACATAACCACTTATAAAAATTATCCAAGATTTGCAGTAAAAATTTGATGAGCAGGTCTGATATAAGACCTGGACCCTTTTCTGAGCAAAGATCAGGGACTGGCCTTGTGATCGTGGAAAGAAGTGACATTTACAACAGCTAGAGAATGGAAAACGTTAGCAAGTTAAAGCAAACAGAAGCTAAACATTAGGCTTTCACAACACAACAGTGCAGTGTGTCCAATCTGTTATCAGTTTACAACTTCAGCCTCGCAGCCCTCTTTCCAAACTCACAAAGGTCTTTGTTACTTCTCGATCACGATTGACCTGGATTGCAAGGCTATTCCCACCGTGCCTCGTGCGATACCAGTGGTGTGGGAGCCAGCAGAAATTTAAAGGTTGTGCAGTCCAACCTGCTGCATTATTTCTCATCAGTGAGTGAGAGTATTTAGTATCTGCCATGAAAAGATTTCGGAGGGCTTGCTTTCTCTTTTCTGTTAAGGACTAGAAGTGACCACCAGCAGAGCTACCAGGTTGACCAGATGGAAGCAATGTAAATCAGGAAAAGTTCATCATATATTTAAATAGCTACAAACTAAGCAAAACAATTAAATGAAAAAGTACATGTTGCAGACATACCAACTGATCAGGTTTTGCACTTAACCATATAGGAAAAATGTGTCATGTACACTTAAAATGACTGCTGTCCAGTCAGGGTACAAACTCACTTGCCCAGGTGTTTTTCTCTCAATCTCACCTAATAGCAACACAAGACTGACCTCAGCTCCAGGTTTCTAGTCCCCCGTCTGTTTGTGAAAGAAGCATAGGGACACTACCAGAAAGCCTCTTGTCTTCCACAGTCCCACCAGCAGGATTTTTTGCACAGGCTTTCCTTGTGATCCGCCATTAGCTGCAGTCGGGCTCTTCACCTGGAGCATGGAAATTCCACATATTCAGGTGCCTGGGCTGGCTCCTGGGTGCCACTTTGTCTGCAGTGAACCTATCCCAGGTTTGGTGGGAATGAGCATAATAGCCAGAGGTTTCCCACAACTTTTCAGCAGTGCCTCTCTGGCTGTATTCAGTCACTCGGCTTCAGAATGACTATTTCAAAATGTCTGTCCTTCTGCTTCTCATCACGTCCCTATTCTTCCCACAACCTGGAGGAGGGTAAGGAAGAACTTGGCTCTGTGGCATGGAAAAGCATGGAAGGCAAAAGTGGCAGATAAAAACTGTCCCCTCAAAATGAGGTCCTCTGCTGCCTGAAACAATACATGAGTCTGTGGCCAGAATGTGCGGAGGAAAATCTCCCAGAAAGCCACAAAAAACTGAATAAACCAACTGAGAAATAGTAAAAAGTGAGCTTAACACCAGCAACACTGCAGTCTGACAGAGCCTGTGTTAGACCTCAGGGAGGCCCCAGGAAGAGATCAACTTTATGTCTCCACGTGTATGGGGTTGAATTTCTCCAGCCATGTATACGAAGATGAACTACTCCCATTTTGGTGCAGCCAGAGGTTCAGTAACTGCTCTTGAAGTCACTCCACAGACTGAAGGACAGACATGCTAGAAAGTAAATCTGTGTGCTGGCACTGAGCTCCATTCATGTTCTGCGGCTGCCCTATGGAGCTTATGCTTGACTAACCAAAAGCTTGCTCTGTGGGTACCCCACATACTTTAGAGCAGTCTCAATCTGATTTTCCGTTCAAAATTGCACTGTTCTCTTCATTTCAGGAATATCCTACATGCCTTTTGTGCTGACTTTTCCCCTCTTCTCTGCGATATTATTTAGGGTACAGATAAGTGGAGAAATTAGGAGTGTTTTGCATGGCTGCTCTTAAGATTTTGAAACACTTGGAGCCTTTACCTTTGAGAAGAGTTTGCTAACTTCAGCAAGCCTTTCCAGTGCTTTTCTAGAGACTTACAACAATCTTCTTCACCATATATTTTCCATTGACAAGTCAAGTTCATAGAGCAGGATTAATATTTAATCTTTGCAATTAATGTTTCAAGTAACCTGAAGATGTATTATTAAATATTGCAAGCCACATTTCTTCCCTGGATGCCAGGGTGTGGCTTCTTTTAATTCAGAGCAGTGATGAACATATGTGTGTCTGGCTTGTTGATGCTTTGCATGTTGGTATAAAAGCCGTAGTACAAAGGACTTCTCTAGTTTCTTACACAGGACTCATATTCTTCCCTCTTGCTACCCATAAATCTTCAAGGTCGTCTGTTCCTAAAACTAATGTACAAAGCGGATACAATTCAAGAAAGTGGGAGGAGGCTTTGATTTCACAGGATGGCAGAGTGGGCAGGCTGGATTCTTTAGGTGACAAAGTTGGCGGAAGCTTTCTTAGTGGTGACTTCTTCAAGGGGAGATCACCGGTAATGACGATTCATGATCTCCTTTCTCCGCATATTTAAAAGACAGTAAGGCACAAGCAAACAGCAACAGCATGCTCCTAAAATGCTGGTAACCATAAAGGATCTGGGAACTTGCATGTGGAAGACATGGCCTAGGAAATCCCACCAGGCATGACCCCCGCAGGATTTTTGCATGTATCCTTAGTGCAGACCATAGGAAAGAGCTGCTTCAGTCTGGGAGGGGTCTGCAGACAGTCTTGAATGTTGCATGAAGGTCTTTAAACCTTGAGAAAAGGCTTTTCATTAGTTTTTCATTAACTAAAATGGTTGTAATGTACCCAGACCTATAGCTCCTGGGGCCTTATTCATCGTTTCCCTGTTACAGCGGTCACAAAGTACATACATGAAAAAGAAAGAACATGCTTTTGGGAGCCAAATGATGGATTCATTTGATCAAACTAGTCTGCTTGCTGGTTTTACACACAGGCAGCCCATACCACTGGTGTGTGCAGTAAGCTGTAAACATGGGCATTTGTGTCCTTTGCTGGTGGCAGGAGCTGAAAGGACCAGGAAAAGGTTCAGTTCTCCCATCCCAGCAAGGAGGGTTGCTGCTGAGTATCTTATGAGAAAACTGAAGAGTGTGGGACTTAATTTTTAAAAGTTTATAAGAAAGGGGCCCAAACATAATTATATAATAAGGAAATATCTTAAGACTGTTTCTGGATGAGCTACATTTTCTGCCTGAATTCCAACAAACTATAAAGCTCATGTCTTCGGTGTTTGTTTTGCCAACTTCTTAGCAGGAAAAAGTTTTGGGTTTCTGAGTCCTGATTTGTGATATAGAAATCTTTGAAGTTCTCTTGAGATTGAGTAAGTTTATTAATAGTGTAAGCCGAAGTGTTCACAAACCTGTTGTTTGTGAACAGAGAAGGACTAGTGGGAGATGTGAGGGTCGGTGGTCGTCTTGGGAATAGCGACCACGAAATGTTAGAGTTTTCGATAGTGGGCGAAGTAAGGAGGGGCAAGAGTAGAACTTCTGCCTTAGATTTCCAGCGGGCTGACTTTAGCCTGTTTAAGAGGTTGGTGGACCGAGTCCCTTGGGAATCGGTCCTGAAGGGCAAAGGAGTCCAGGAAGGCTGGACATGCTTCAAAAGGGAATTGCTAAATATTCAGGAGCAGGCTGTCCCAGTCTGTAGGAAGACAAGCCGTCGGGGAAGAAGACCGGCCTGGTTAAACAGAGAACTTAGGCTAGCACTTAAGGAAAAAAGAGAACCTACTTGCTCTGGAAGAAGGGTCGGGTAACTTGGGAGGTCTATAGGGACGTGGCCAGGTCATGTAGGGAGAAGATTAGAAGGGCCAAAGCTCAATTAGAGCTTGATTTGGCTGCTACGGTCAAAGATAACAAAAAAAGCTTTTACAAATACATCAACAGCAAAAGGAGGGTCAAGGAGAGCCTCCACCACTTGCTGAATGAGGAGGGTAGTGTAGTGTCAGAGGATGAGGAAAAGGCAGAGGTGCTCAATGCCTTCTTTGCCTTGGTCTTTAATGTCAAGACCGGTTGTCCTCAGGAGACTCGGCCCCCAGAGCCTGAAGTTAGGGACGGGGGGCTGTGTGAACCCCCCGTAATCCAGGAGGAGACGGTTAGTGACCTGCTGTGCCAGTTGGACACCCACAAGGCTATGGGCCCAGATGGGATTCACCCCAGAGTAATGAAGGAACTGGCAAATGAACTTGCCAAACCACTCTCGATTATCTACCGGCAGTCCTGGTTAACTGGAGAAGTTCCAGCTGACTGGAAATTAGCAAATGTAACGCCCATCTACAAGAAGGGTCGGAAGGACGATCCAGGGAACTATAGGCCTGTCAGCCTGACCTCGGTGCCAGGCAAGGTGATGGAACAGATCATCCTGAGTGCCATTACACGGCACATGCAGGACAATTGGGGCATCGGGGCCAGCCAACACGGATTCATGAAAGGCAGGTCCTGCTCGACCAACCTGGTCTCCTTCTATGACAAAGTGACCCACTTAGTAGATGAGGGCAGGGCTGTGGATGTAGTCTATCTAGACTTCAGTAAGGCATTCAACACTGTCTCCCACAGCATCCTCCTAGACAAACTGGCTGCCCGGGGCTTGGATGGGTGGGCTCTTCCATGGGTTAAAAACTGGCTGTCTGGCCGAGCCCAGAGAGTGGTGGTGAATGGGGCAAAGTCCAACAGGCGGCCAGTCACTAGTGGTGTTCCCCAGGGCTAGTTCTGGGGCCGGCGCTGTTCAATATCTTTATAGATGATCTAGACGTAGGGATTGAGTGCACCCTCAGCAAATTTGCAGATGACACCAAGCTGGGTGGGAGTGTCAATCTGCTGGAGGGTAGGAAGGCCCTTCAGAGGGATTTGGACAGGTTAGATAGATGGGCCGAGACCAACGGCATGAGGTTCAACAAGAACAAGTGCCAGGTCTTACACTTCGGCCACAACAACCCCATGCAGCGCTACAGGCTGGGGGAAGAGTGGTTGGTGCCGGAGGCACCGTGGGCGATTTAAGCGATTTAAATGCACCACCCCCTGTTGATTGGGTGATTGATTGATTGATTGATCGGGTGATAAAGAGCCTCCTGGAGGACAGGGACTAGTCCCTGCCCAGAAGGGAGAGGGAGACTCAGCAGTGCCTGTGTGAGTCAGCAGTGACTGGGTGTGTCCCAGGGCAGGAGAGGCTGCAGTCGTTTGCAGCTCATTGGGGAGGGCACTGACTCCCTCCCAGTGCACAAGGCGAGGAAGGCGCCAAGGAGCTGTGAACCAGGGGTGTCACCAACAGGTATTTCCCAGCTCAGTGAAAGAACAATGGTATCTACCTGGCGGAAGAAAACCAAAATGGATGTGGGAACCCATACAGAGCTCCCACGGAAGGAGGCGATGGTGCAGGTCGCAGGCTGCAGGGAATGCTACAGCGTCTCTGTGGTGACAGGGGGCTGTGTGCGCTGTGAGCAGGTAGATGATCTGCTCGGCCGAGTGGCACAGCTGCAAAGCCAGGTTGAAAGGCTTCAAGCCGAAGTAGAAAGGCTTAGGAGCATTCGGGAGGCTGAAATGGAGATAGACTGGTGGAGCCAGGCTTTGCCCTCCCTGCAACAAAAATGGGAGCACCTGCCGGAGAGCTCCCAGGATCGAGGGACCCCTGTACTCTGCCCCTCTCAGGTGGAAAACAATAACCTAGAGGAGAGGAGTGAGTGGAGGCAAGTCTATGGCCGTGGCAAAAGGCGAGTGCCCTCCTTGCCTACTTTGCCTCCACAGCCGCCTCTGAGCAATAGATATGAAGCCCTAGTGGAATACAGCCGGTCCAATGGGGATGTGGTGGAGAGGCAACCTATATCAGAGGTCCCACCACAGTCAGAAAAACCTGACAGGTGTATAGCTACCTCCTCCACAAGGAAGAAGAGGAGAGTTTTAGTGGTTGGAGACTCCTTCCTAAAGGGATCTGAGGGCCCAATATGCAGAGCTGACCCCCATCACAGGGAGGTCTGCAGCCTGCCTGGAGCCCGAATCAGGGATATCACCAGGCAACTCCCCAGCCTGGTGAAGGCCACAGACTACTACCCCCTGCTGATCTTCCAGACAGGTGAGGAAGAAGCTGCATCCCGTAGTCTGAGGGGGATGAAGAAAGACTACAAGGCCCTAGGACGGTTGGTGAAAGAGTCTGGGGCACAAGTTGTTTTCTCCTCCCTCCTTCCATTTTCAGGTGATGACGTGGGATGGAATAGTAGGATTCTCTCTATTAATGCCTGGCTACGTGACTGGTGCTACAGGAAGGGCTTTGGGTTCTTTGATAATGGCTGGTTTTATAAGACACCAGGCGTGACCGTAATACATGGGAAAGGTTTATGTCATAGGGGCAAAAGGGTTCTGGGACAGGAATTAGCAGGGCTCATTCGGAGAGCTTTAAACTACATTCAAAGGGGGATGGGGTAGTAGCTGGGCTTGCACCACTGGGGCAGCGCTCTAGTGTTAAGGTAGACCAGGAGGCCTCCCATCCCCCTGGGGTGAAATCGGTGTGCTCAGCTTGCTCCCTGAAATGCCTGTACACCAATGCGCGCAGCATGGGGAATAAACAGGAGGAGTTGGAAATCCGTGTTAGGTCGGGGGGCTATGATTTAGTGGCAATTACAGAGACTTGGTGGGACGCTTCGCATGACTGGAATGTGGTCATGGATGGCTATGTCTTGTTCAGGAAAACAGACCGCTAAGGAGAGGTGGTGGAGTTGCTCTTTATGTGAGTGAGCAGCTAGAATGTATTGAGTTCTGTCCAGGGGCGGATCAGGAGCGAGTTGAGAGTTTGTGGGTGCGAATTAAGGGGCAGGCTGGCAGGGGTGATACTGTTGTGGGTGTCTATTACAGGCCACCGGATCAGGATGAGGAGGGTGATGAGGCCTTCTACAGGCAGCTGAGAGCAGTCTCGCAATTACAGGGCCTGGTTGTTGTGGGGGATTTCAACTACCCTGATATTTGCTGGAAGGCCTACTCAGCCAGCCATCCTCAGTCCAGGAGGTTCCTCCAGTGCATTGATGATAACTTTCTGATGAAAATGGTGGATGAGCCAACTAGGAGAGGAGCGCTGCTGGATCTTATCCTCACTAACGAGGAGGGTCTGGTGGAAGAGGTGAAGGTTGAGGGCAGCCTTGGTTGTAGCGACCATGAGATGGTAGAGTTCAGGATCTCATGTGGCAGGACCAGAATAGCTAGCAGAATCACAACCCTGGACTTCAGGAGGGCCAACTTTGGCCTTTTCAAGCAATTGCGAGGGGAAATCCCATGGGACAGGATACTAGAAGGTAAGGGGGCCCAAGATAGTTGGTTAGCATTCAAGGACTGCTTCTTCTGAGCTCAAGATCAGAGCATCCCAACAGGTAGGAAGTCAAGGAAGGGTAGCAGGAGACCTGCATGGTTAAACAGGGAACTGCTGGGCAAACTCAAGTGGAAGAAGAGGGTGTAGAGATCATGGAAGGAGGGGCTGGCCACTTGGGAGGAATATAAGTCTGTTGTCAGAGGATGTAGGGAGGCAACTAGGAAAGCTAAGGCCTTCTTGGAATTAAACCTTGCAAGAGAGGTCAAGGACAACAGAAAGGGCTTCTTCAAATACATTGCAGGTAAAGCCAACGCTAGAGGCAACGTAGGCCCACTGATGAATGAGGTGGGGGCCCTGGAGACAGAGGATAAAAAGAAGGCGGAGTTACTGAATGCCTTCTTTGCCTCTGTCTATACTGCTGGAGGCTGTCCTGAGGAGCCCCGGGCCCCTGCGGCCCCAGAAGAAGTCAGGATAGAGGAGGAATCTGTCTTGGTAGATGAGGGCTGGGTCAGGGACCAATTAAGCAATCTGGACATCCATAAATCCATGGGCCCTGATGGGATGCACCCGTGGGTGCTGAGGGAGCTGGCGGAAGTCATTGCTAGGCCACTCTCCATCATCTTTACTAAGTCGTGGGCAACGGGAGAGGTGCCTGAGGACTGGAGGAAAGCGAATGTCACTCCAGTCTTCAAAAAGGGCAAGAAGGAGGACCCGGGTAACTATAGACCGGTCAGCCTCACCTCCATCCCCGGAAAGGTGAAGGAACAACTTGTTCTTGGTGCTGTCTCTAGGCACATCGAGGATAGGGGGGTCATTAGGGGCGCTCAGCATGGCTTCACCAAGGGGAAGTCATGCTCAACCAACTTGATAGCCTTTTATGAGGACGTAACCCGGTGGATAGATGATGGTAAAGCTGTGGATGTGGTCTATCTTGATTTCAGTAAAGCGTTTGACACGGTCTCCCACAGCATCCTTGCAGCTAAACTGAGGAAGTGTGGTCTGGATGATCGGGTAGTGAGGTGGATTGTGAAGTGGCTGAAGGAAAGAAGCCAGAGAGTGGTGGTCAATGGGACAGAGTCCAGTTGGAGGTCTGTGTCTAGCGGAGTCCCTCAAGGGTCGGTACTGGGACCAGTACTATTCAATATATTCATTAATGACTTGGATGAGGGAATAGAGTGCGCTGTCAGCAAGTTCACTGATGACACAAAACTGGGAGGAGTGGCTGACACAATGGAAGGCTGCGCAGCCATTCAGAGAGACCTGGACAGGCTGGAGAGTTGGGCGCGGAGTAATTTAATGAAATATAATAAGGGCAAGTGTAGAGTCCTGCATCTGGGCAAGAACAACCCCATGTACCAGTACAAGTTGGGGGCAGAGCTGTTGGAGACCAGCGTAGGGGAAAGGGACCTGGGGGTCCTAGTGGACAGCAGGATGACCATGAGCCAGCAGTGTGCCCTTGTGGCCAAGAAGGCCAATGGCATCCTGGGGTGGATTAGAAGGGGTGTGGTCAGCAGGTCGAGAGAGGTTCTCCTCCCCCTCTACTCTGCCCTGGTGAGGCCGCATCTGGAATATTGTGTCCAGTTCTGGGCCCCTCAGTTCAAGAAGGACAGGGAACTGCTAGAGAGAGTCCAGCGCAGAGCCACGAAGATGATTAAGGGAGTGGAACATCTCCCTTATGAGGAGAGGCTGAGGGAGCTGGGTCTCTTTAGCTTGGACAAGAGGAGACTGAGGGGTGACCTCATTAATGTTTATAAATATGTAAAGGGCAAGTGTCATGAGGATGGAGCCAGGCTCTTCTCAGTGACATCCCTTGACAGGACAAGGGGCAATGGGTGCAAGCTGGAACACAGGAGGTTCCACATAAATATGAGGAAAAACTTCTTTACGGTGAGGGTGACCGAACACTGGAACAGGCTGCCCAGAGAGGTTGTGGAGTCTCCTTCTCTGGAGACATTCAAAACCCGCCTGGACGCATTCCTGTGTGATATGATCTAGGGAATCCTGCTCCGGCAGGGGGATTGGATGATCTTTCGAGGTCCCTTCCAATCCCTAACATCCTGTGATTCTGTGATTCTGTGATTCTGTGATTCTGTGATTCTGTGGTTAGAAAGCGTCCCGGCAGAAAGAGACCTGGGGGTGCTGATTGACAGCCGGCTAAACATGAGCCAGCAGTGTGCCCAGGTGGCCAAGAAGGCCAATGGCATCCTGGCCTCTATTAGGAATAGTGTAGCCAGCCGGTCTAGGGAAGTGATCGTCCCTCTCTACTCGGCACTGGTGAGGCCACACCTTGAGTACTGTGTCCAGTTCTGGGCCCCGCACTTCAAGAGAGATGTTGAGGTGTTGGAGCGAGTCCAGAGGAGGGCGACCAAGCTGGTGAAGGGTCTGGAGGGTCTGACCTACGAGGAACGGCTGAGGGAGCTGGGGTTGTTTAGCCTGGAGAAGAGGAGGCTCAGAGGTGACCTTATTGCAGTCTACAACTACCTGAAGGGAGGTTGCAGTGAAGTGGGAGTTGGCCTCTTCTCCCAGGCAGCTAGCGATAGGAGAAGAGGACACAGCCTCAAGCTTCACCAGGGGAGGTTCAGGTTGGACATTAGGAAGAATTTCTTTACAGAAAGGGTTATTAGACATTGGAATGGGCTGCCCAGGGAGGTGGTGGAGTCACCATCTCTGGATGTGTTTAAGAAAAGACTGGACATGGCACTTAGTGCCATGGTCTAGTTGACAGGGTGGTGTCAGGGCATTGGTTGGACTCGATGATCCCTGAGGTCTCTTCCAACCTGGTTGATTCTGTGATTCTGTGAAATGAATGCCCAATGTGATTTCCTGTGCTTTGAACCAAAGTTGTTAACAAATGCTAGAAAACAAGTAAAATTTAACAATTCGCAGCTCAGTTTTTGAAATGCGTCTTTCTTTCACCTAAGAGTCGGAAAGTCTGGCAAAAGAATAATATGTATTGTTTTGTCAGATTGCCTGATACACTCCCATTTAGAGATTTATATCAGGCTCTGAAGTCTATATCTAGGCACCTATGAACACACTGTATGACTTTCCAAAACTCAAGTGCACACAAATCCTATTAAAGCAATGGAAGCTGCAGATATTTGCTATCACTTCATGAAGGCTTTTTGCTACAGGCAGAAAAGATTATCACCATCATCATCAGTTTTAGGGCCTTTTACGGTGTGGATTGTAGCTCAAGCTGGGAGAAGCTGAACATTTTCCTAAACCTCTTAAGTGCAATAAAACAATTTTTTGATCGGGGCCATAGCTAATTTATGATTTCAACTGCAAGGGCCACCAAAACATGCACATAACTGGGCCCGAAGAGTCTTCAAATTTAGATGTCTGATATTTTGTTTAACTCCACTGAGCTCAAGGAATTAGTTTGGAGAGTCTAAAAATTCCCTGTCTCTACAATTCAGTGCAGGCTACATAATCATCAAGACATTCTATCCAATTAGGGCCAAGTCTTCCCAGCACCAAAAGAGAGGAGGTGAAATGAACAATCTAAGATAAAACTAGTTGGATCAGACATAGTTAACTTGAATTACTGGTGAAGATCTATTTTAAACTTAAGATTAAGAAGTTCATATTGCTGCGAGCATCACACTATCAGACTGGTTAACACCAGTTGCTCTCCCGGACGTGCTCTCTAGATTAACCAGGCACAAAGTAGCAGAACCTAAATATAGGTTTCTATTTTTGTTAGCAGGTGTTGGGCTTACCAGGTAAAATTTCTCATTCCTTCTCTTGGTAGCATACAAGGTTTTTATACTGTCAATTGCTTTAAATGAGAAACAAAGTAGTTAGGGGGTGGTCACTTTTAAGTATTTTACACTGGCAAATAAAAGTATTTAGAGCTGTGAAAGTGAATTTGGTGTCATCCTTTTAGTAGCTCTCCTTGACAATGCTGAAGTCTTTCTAATGCCTTTAAGTGCGTGTGAGTTAAAATGTGAGTTAAATCATTGCTCATACTATGCTCTCAGCTGTCAGGGAGTGCTAGTCGAGGAGATGTACTTCTGCTTCAGTCTCCGTTATCAGCTTTTCCATTTTTTTGCATCCCCCTTTGGACCCAGATCCTTTTCTAAGCAAACATTTGTGTATGGTTCAGACTACTCTGGTTTTGGAAGGAGACCCCAAATATTTTTAGTTTATGAAAACAAAAAAGCCAACAAAAAACTTATAATGTGTCAGTTTCTGTGGAAGTTAGAAAATAAGAAAATTAGTTTCTCCTTGCGTTATTTGCTCAAGGTTTTGTTTAGGAGATGGGTAAGGAAAGAGGTCCTTTAAGCTTTTAGCAGAAAATACCGTGGTCTGACCAGCTCTTGCAGCCTTGCCTCAGTAAGGCACCTTGTTGCCAGTACCAGGTCACCATGCCCAAGGAATCTCACACCACTGGAAGGAGTCCCAAATACCGCTGCCCTAACACTCCCCCAGCTTGGCTCTGTATCATCCACATGAAAGCAGCCCTAATGACAGCTTAACTGGCTGCTGGATGATCCCCAGCTTGGGAAGATCCATGGGCTGAGCAAAATCAGCTTGACAACTGCCACGGCACCTCTGTGGACCAAGGTGGCTGGGTTAGGTGAGCAAATGACTCTCAGTAATTAGAGAAATCCTTCAGCAGCTCTAATGCCTGCTAGGAGAAGTAGGGGAGGCTGGGAAAATGGTGAACCCCCAGGTCAGGGGGGCACAAAAGCCAGCTTAGTGCCTTCTCATTATAGTGACGAGCAGTGCCAGGAGGTCTCTGACTTAAAGCTATACATTTGTGTTAATGGCTTGAAACATAAATGTGTTTATTGCATGGTAGTCTGCATTCACTGTTGGATTAGTGACTAACCTGCTTGTAAATGGGTTGACCAGTTTCTTATTCCCACTTGTGCTAAAAAAGTGTGGATCTGGGAGGGAAGCACTGCTTCTGCAGAGCAAAGATAATAATCTAGTAAAGGAAGGGAATTCAGAAATAGAGATAAGTGGGAATCACTTCTATGTTAGTCACTATTATTTGTAATTTCCTGGCATTTACAGATTCAAGACCTGTAGGATCAATATTCAAGATTTTGGCACCTGTGGTAAATATGACTCCAAAATAGGTGTATGTACGCCGCTTCCCACAAACCCCATGTTGCCTCATCTGTATGCAGACAAAGCTTAGAAAGGCACATATTTATTTTACATGTGTCAGTATAGACATTGCCTGCAGAGCAAGAACCTGACTTGGCAGGAAAGAATCCTGTTTTCTCCAGAGGATTTTGAGTTCTGCTTGAAACGCATTTGTATAGAGGGTGGTGGTGTGCAGATTTGTCCCAGTGTTTCCAAAGGTATCTCTTAAAGCCATCCAATACACTATTTCATACTTAGTACATTTGGATAGTATGAAATGGAAGAAAGGATTAGTCAGTCTTCTATGATATGTGACATAAAGTTCATTATTTACATAGTAGATTGAAATAGTTCCAGTATATTTGCTTAATACAGGGTTGAGTTAAATTGTTATTTTATAAGTGAGCTTCTTGCTGATGCTCTGCATCTGGTGAAGGACACTAGAGCTCTTGTCATGCTGGTTCCGCCTGCTCATAATCCCATTGTCAGGGCTTGTGGGGTGATGGCCAGTTATGCCATAGATGTGACAAATTCTCATTATCTACAGGAATCTCTTGTCTTCATTTCTTCTGCATAACCAACGAATCTAGAAGTCATTTGGGTCTATGACTCATGTTTGAAAATAAGATTATAAAGAGCACAGGTAAATTTTTCAAGGAATGTTTTCCCATTTTCATGGATGATTCAGAGCTAAACACACAAGGAAGAAAAACAATGTTTTTACTTATGTCTAGGGTGGACCATAAGGCAACCATCAGGCTGGGGCACATGGGTCCTCTGCTCTGAGCTCCTTTCTCCAGAGGCTTTCAGGCCTCCTGCTGAATGTCCAGTGCTGCTTGTCTCAGGCTCAGGAAACCTGCTAGTGCAGCCTAAATGCCACTGTTCCTTATTTCTGTCTCCCTCAAATCGTCTTTCTTTAGTGAGGGGTACGTTGAGCTGGGGAGAGGAGAATGATTCCCAGAAGAACTCCAGTTGCTCTGGACTCCAGTGAAGTCCAATTCCTGTGGACCCTTACTTCAGGATTTGTACCTCTCCCTGGCTTCTTCCTGCATCACCAGAAGTGTAAAGAGCAGGTTCGCCCATTTCTGCCCGCGTACTCAGTTGCAGGGGTGAGTGCTCTAGCAGCAGGCGGCAGGTTATCGCAGGCTGGGGCTGTCCTCCATCCTCCCCTTGCAGCTGTCTGGCACTGCATTGTGTAACTGCGTATTCCTATGGCTGGAGAGATGGATCATCGTCCCAGCAGCTGGGCACTCACCTGAGCGAGAGGAGAGTGCAGAAGAGATGCCTGCTTTCCTGTCCCCGCTCCACTGCTCTTCAGGTAGTAATCGGGGGCAGGACCAAAATACAGGTGTCCCCTTGCCCAAAGGAGCATCTAGAGAGTAATGCTTACCTTCTAGCCAATTAATATTTAATCACCCTATATAAAATGAGCAGCTCCAACAGGAAAATTGCAAGTGGGCTTTCTTCCTTCCCCACCGCCGAGAATATGTGTTAACCTGAAAGTGAGAGCTTTCCTACCCTGAAAAGTGTGAGGCACTGTGGATTCAGCTCCTCGTGGGCAGAGCAGGATATAATCCCAGCTCCCACACTCCACTGAATACTTCACACAAGCTGATGGATAAAGACTGGGGTGTGGGAGCTTCCCTTTTTCTGGAATCAGGTGTCTGGCTGGCCTTGTGTTGCAACAATTCCTGACAAATTTTGCAGGTTTATTTGAAAAACTCAATTCTGTGACTGCCCCATTCTTAAGTCTTCTTTAAGTTGTAAAAGGAGCCATAGATACTCTGAGGAGAAATACTTTAAAGTGCCCTGCCATCACACCATACAGTCAGTCTTTAGGGGCTATGTTATAAAGCCCTTGGGACCAGGGTTGTCCCCATCAGACAGAGCACTTTGAAAATTTCCACTTGGGTTGTAAGAACGTCATGTCCCTGCCTTTCGGCCAGCTCCCAATTCTGCAAGCGAAGGTCTGAATACACAGCCAGAATATTTACTGAGGCAATGGCTGGGTTTTACAAGGTCTGCACTGAGGACTGTTTTTAAGTAAAGTACTAGCCCATTAAAAATTGTATACTTATATACTGGAAAACGTAGAAATTTACCATCTCAAAGTATTTTACTGCCTAAGTAGTAGAATGATAAGACACATTGTTTACTTTTATGGTCAATAAAGTAAAGCCTGTTCTCAGGTGCAGTGCTCTTAAGTGGCTGCCAATCGCTAACATGAGACTTTAGACTGATTTTATCCTTCTGACGTTCAATGGAACAAATATCCCATAGTTTGCAGATAAGGATCGCTCCAGGATCGGTTTCAGTTTGACACAGTTGTTTCAAAATTCACCTTGGGTATAATTTTTCCCTTCAACTTTATCTGAAAAACTAATCTGCCTGGCTAATGAATTAAAGGGGTCAAAGGAATCAATGGTCCTTATTTGCATTCATTCAAATGAATACACAGCTGTTTTATTGAATAAGGAGTTGGAGCTCTGGTATTCATAAATACCTGATACAGAATGAGCATAAATCAGTAAAAATATTCTGCTTTTCTTTATATGAATCAAGATATACCAAATATAAGTATATTTATGATTAAAAAGAGTTATCATCTGAAAGTGATCTCCAGACAGGTAAAACGGTGCTATTGAAAGGAAGGATGATTGAATAGCTGAGGTCCTGCTGTTAGGCTTAGGAGGTCTGAGCTCAGTGCTCTCTGAACTGACTCCCTGAATGGCCCTGGGAGCTCTCCGGAGCTCTGGTGCTTCAGTTTCCCACTCATGAATTTTCTTTCTTAGAGTAGTTTGGTGAAAATGAATACCTTAGAAGCTAAGGATGTCAGATCATTCAGTTGTGCAATATGGTAAGAATAGAAGACCAATACAAAAAAAAAAAAGGTCAATCTCTTAAAAGGAATAAAGAAATGCATTAGGAAAACTGGAAGAGCTCACAAGGCTTTTTTTGTTAAAGTCCACCTTGCTTTTCCATGACGTGCTGAGCTAGGTCTGGCAGTAATATGGTAGGCTAGAAGAAACCTGATTTGAAAGTGCATTGGGCTATTTTCAAAGCTGTGTAGTCCCTAGTTGTTCTTGAGACTGCTGGAAAACTGCACTACAATCTTCTGGAAATTATTTTATGTATTTAAGGTAATGGAGTTACTTGTCTGACTGTAGGCTGAAGAGTCAAAAGACTCCTGCCTATTCCTGTAATATTTGCTCAGGAGAAAAATACTCTGAATTTAGGTCCCACTCCTGCTGAATTGCACGTGCTTTTAATTGTAAGGGCACGGGATATCAGCTGGCAGGACTTTATTAGTGTCAGTGAGATGGCTCAGGTGGGAAACAGAACAAGTCCCCTTTATACAGAAGTAATGGACGTGTCAGTGCCGCTCAGTTCAGTGCTGTATGGAGAAACCTGAGCTGTTTCTGCTGATGCAGCTGGGACCACAGAAGCCAGGCAAGCTACACCAGCCCATGGAGTACTGCGCTGACGTGGCCCTGCTGAGACAAAATGGTTTCATTTGCAGTAGCTACTAAATGTGAAACCCTTCCGGCAACCCATTTTAATTCCTAAACAGTTATAAAAATATACTCCTCAGATTATCTGTGGAAGTCTTTTATTGAAAATTACTTGATATAAACCACATACATAGTCAGTAGCACTCAGGTGTCTCCTCTCTCAGATGAGCATCCTCAGCCACGAGCCAGAGAAAGTGTTTGTCCCCCTCTTCCATGCAGAAATGAATGGCTTTTACAGCAGGAAGGAGACGGCTTTTTTTTGCAGCCCACAAAGGAACCAATAGATACATAGACAGGGCTCTCTCATGCTCCAAGTTCAACCCCATTAGGACAAAAGCAGGAGCTAAATGCAGATCTCTACATCTCATGTACCTGCAGACACCAACAGGGGAAGCAGATCCCCATCAGAGCTTTGAATGAAAGGGCTGTTTTCATGATCAGTTCAGGAAAGAAACAAACTCGGAGCAAGATTCAGGACTATTGTGGCACCAGCTCAGCATTAATCAGCACCCAGTGTAGCACCTAGAGTCAGAAGAAGATTGCCTGGTACAACACTGATGCCTGAAAGCCACCTCCATTTCCCTGCGGACCTCTGTGCTTACCTGTATGGGAAAAGATTTTGAGCTAAGAGTTGCAAATAGGGAGAATCTTAAGACAACTTTTTCGGAGCTTTTCTGCTTTGCTGACTCAGGTGGCTTTCCCCTGGAGTAGCAGTTTTTGCGTATCCCTTTCAGAAATGCTGCACTATTTCCAGCCTGTGAAAGCCAGGCAGGCTTCCTCCTTGGGGCCGGAGATCAGAGGGCTGGAGGGCAGCTGTCTAAGATCCGTTGTGTATCTAAACCCCTGTTAATATTAATAACAATAGTTCAAAACTGAAAGCATTCAAATCTTGTCTGTTTACAGAGAAAGAACTGAAACAAATATTTTATTTGATTTAAACAGCAACACAGGAAGAAATGTTTTACAGAGCTCCAAGCGTTTCCTATTGGCTTTCTCCGTGCATCATGCCTTTAAAGTTCTTCCTTCTTAATTGGTGAAGATTTAAGGACAAGACTCCTCAAGCTCCTTTTATCTCTGTAACAAGTTGTGGTTTTAACAGAAGTAATTTTGGGGGTACTGGAGAAGGAAGAGGGAACATTGGACTCTGGGGACACATTTCCATAGGGTAATGCTATTGAGCTGCTTGATTTGTGCACATCGTTGTGCCCCAGGATGAAAGCCAGGGAGGTGTTTGGAAAGCTACCTACTCACTCAAGTCATTTAATTGAAGTTTGCCATTACCTGCATGTGCACACAAAGTACTTATTTGTGTTTATAAATGCTCTGTGCAGATTTTTAGCAGATGTTGTGCTGTTACCCTGAAATATGGCTCTTTGTTCTCCTTAATGAGCAAGAGCTGTTAATACCGGGCTGTGTTCCTGATGTCTTTTTGCTGGTCAGTACTCACTGCCCTCTTTGCTCCAGCAGAAGCAGGAATAGAAGCAGTGATAGCAGACCACTGCACCTCCTACTTATCTGATGTTACAGACTGGCAAAGTGAGGAGATCTCTGGGAGGAAGAGCCATTTTCTTTTAATCAATTATTAACTGGTAAGTCAGCCTGGTCAGTCTTTGCTCAGCAGTTGAGTGAAACTTGTGAGCAGGTTTTTGAGCAGACCAGGCTTAGCTGAAACCCAGTGAAAGGAAAATAATATTCTGTGCAAACCTACTGAAAAATTAAGCAGGTGGCAAACTGTGGAGAAAATGAGAATGCACCCACTTATAGTTATAGAATTGCTCTTGTCCTAAGTATCATAAAGCTCTTTAGAAACTAGAAATACATACAGTGCACAGCGACTCATTTTCCTCTTAGAAACAATAAGTGAATGAAAGAGGCCTTCTTATGACAATACGTGGTAGCACTGCAGTGAAGAATACTCTATCTAGTAGCAGATTATGTTAGCCAAATATAAGTACCTAGTACCAGCTTGGCACAGTGTTGTTACTAGTGCAGCTATTTTTACTGTGAGTGATACAGCACCTGTAGCTAGGATATGTAGTCAAAACACTGATTGTGTCTTCACCACCACAATACTCCTTAAAATGGAGGAGCTCACAGATGCAGTACAGAAAGAAATCCCTCATTTAAACTCCTTTTTCCCTGGGAAAAAATGCAAAGCTACTCAATTGCTGCTTCCTTCCTCGCAATAAACCCCATCTGTTAATCTGACAAAAAGAAAGATGTCTCCAGTTTAGTAGTCAGACTGGCTAGGTATTCTGACGAAGGTCACCGAAAGATGTGTGTCATTAAAGGAAGTAGGGTCAAAGTTTTGGGTTTGCAATGACATTGGATGCTAAGCAATCATGATTCAGGTTAAGGTTCATCATAGTAAGCATCCCAGTTGACCTGCTGGAAAAAGTAATTCCTATAAGTTCCCTGTGGAAGACCTGATATATGTTCTCTAGCTCTGATTCATGGGTGACACGACATACAACCCTGGCCACTTTTCAACAGCAAGAAGACTTTTTATGGCTCCGCAGTGATAGCTTTGTTGGAAGAAGCCCTCTGGGACCTCAGATTGCCAGTCCTTCTGCAAGTATGTGCTACAGAGTTTAAATGGGGACTTGATGTAAACAAATACCGAACATTTGTTAGAGGTAATTAAATGTTCTCAGAACACTAGATTCTCAAAAAATACAGCTGTGTATAATTTCTATGGTTGTCTTCAAAAGAGAATTTACTATACAGTCACCAAGGTGTACAGTTAATGAACAGCAAATTAATCAAAACATTCTTCTGATAATGCGCTTGTCTTCATATTACATAAGCATTACTTTCAGCAAAGAATTTGCTAATGAGTTTCCTGCTGCACTAGAGCTTATTCAACAAAGAAAAATGAGAGATGCACAGAGAGAACTGTGTGAGGGTGTGATGCTTCTAATTCATCAGAGCTATTCAAATGCAGTCCTTCTCTGAGCAGTTCCAGTGTGAAACTCTCTTCTATACATAACAAATCTACTTTATATGGTTTTATCTACTTTAATTTTTCGTTTTGGGTCAGAAGTGTGTTTTGAAGCAAATTTCCCTACTCACACTTACTGTGCTTCGGTTCCCATCATGGATCACTTTTTGAAGACATGCACTGGATTCCTTGTGCATGAAACCAAAGTGGAAAATGTTCTCTGGTAGCACAGCTAATGCACTGCAGCCAAAAACAGGTATTCAGTCCATGGTACTGGACTAGAGCTGTTCTGAAGGAAAAAGGCAAAACAAATCCCTGGATGGGTGCTGTGTGGATGTCATGTTCTCAGACTCTTTAACTGTATAGATCTGCTCCTGCTGATCCATGCTATTAGATAAGGCAGACGTAGGCTGCAACATCAGGGCCATATCTATTAGAGGGAATGACAATGTGTTGCTTCTACTCTTGCTGAACCAAGCTAGCAAAGATGCTGCTCATTCTTTTGTGTCACTTTACATGTTTCCTCCTAATCCAGTCATGTTCTAGTCCTTTTCTGTATTTAATCAACAGACTTGCTTAATGAAATGCAGAGGATAACATCTGGCAATCCCACTGAAGTCAAAAATGTTGCAAAGGTGTCACTGCAGACTACTTGAAATGTCGTGGGGTTCTTACACAGCAACCTTGTTTGACCTTGGCTACCTTATTAATGCTGGTGACAAAAGTAGGCATAACATTTTTAGTCCTGATCCCATGCTGAGTTCTCCAGACTGTAAAGCGTGTAACTTATTTGGGTAGATAAAATGGTACAGGTGGATCCTAGCAGTACTACTTTTAGAGAGGAGAAATGGACTTGTCATGGGGAAGAGGCCCAAGCTAAAAGACTGGAGATGGATATTAATGTGCAATTAATGGACCAAGAGACTGCATTCATAATAATAAAAGAATAAGGCTGTTCGGTTACTAGAGTTCTGCAATTATTTTCTGTGTTAGTCCCTAATGTGTGGGTCAAACCTTTTGTCTACTGAAGTTGATAAAAATATCCCGCCTGTCATCAGAAGGACACAGCCAGGGCTCATTAGAAATGATCAGCTCCTCTGACGTGCATGTACTGTCGTGTGCATAAACTCTAATGCACTCACTACTGCCTTTGTGGAAACAATATACATCTCTATATTTGTATATCTCTGTATAACTGTATATAATTGAAAGTGAAATCAATATAGATTTCAGTGGTAGTAGTACCATGATAATTTAGTAGAAAAATCCTAAGAGCATGTATGACTTCGCAAGGAAAATTCTTCAGTCTTCCTGTAGGATGGGCTCTGGCTAATACTCTGCAGTGCACTTATATGACTTAGAAAACAGCCCAGGTATTCAAACTGCAGATGGAGCTGAAACAAGTGTCTCTTTCCAAGTTCATTTTACTTCCAAGCCATCTTGGTAATGCTACTAATGAATTTCTGTCTCTATGTATATGATATTTCTGAATGTCTATCACCAGGGTATCTAAATGTCATTATAAATTTAATGAACAGCTGCTGCCCATTAAAAGTAAGTGTAACTTCTATTGCTTAAATTAAACTAGTTTAAAGTAAAATGAGCATTTAGGTTAGGCAGGTGTTGCTGCTATTTATATCCAAAAGTCAAATTTTTCCTAGACTGAGGGCTAGTTTCAAAATCAACTTTTTCTGCCACTGTTATTTTGCCAGAAAAAGCTCCATAAATTGGTGTCTAAACTGCAGAGATGGTACAAGAGGTGCCTACATCACAGTTCTGGTCATCTCTAAAATGTGGATATTCATGCCAGAGGACTGAATGATCTTACATGAGGAGCTTCTAGCATTTGCCTCCTATATTGCCAATTGATGATACTACGCTGAGGTTAACTGGGCCATTCAATCATGTTCTACCACTCTGTCGTTCCTTAAAGGACTTAGTAAGATCGCCTGCTAAAATTCTTGTTATCTCTGTAACAAATCTTAGTTTTCCTACTGCTAGTCCAAAAGCAGAGGAAAAGGATTGGAGCAGCTCCACAGGAGAATCAATTAGTGTCTTTGATGCTTTTTCGAATACTCAATTACCAGAGCTCACAGGGGTGTCCAGAAACAAACTTGGTCAGGGTAAATATACCAGGACAATTGTAACCTCTCTGCCATGTAATTACTAGCAGCTAAAGGGGTCAGGTTCAGTATATCTAGGACTGCTCTTCACAAGTGACTGAGCAAGGTCCAGCCCCTACTCGCGGAGTGGTGCTCTGTGCAGGCAGATCATCCCCCTGCTATCTCTCTCTAATTGTTGGAAATCTGTTTATTAAGGCATAGAAAATGGACATAATTGGAGGGAACTAGAGAAGCATAGCACACATGCACAAATATTGATAGCATCTGCGAGTCAAGAGGAAATGATGTTGTAAATAAGCCATTTAGCATGCTTCCTCTTGGCTGAGTATCTTGCATCACTCCACTTTAGACATCCACCCCACCCTCCCCTCAGCTTAGCTCTGCAAAGAGCAGCTCTGTGAAGGTCTCTTTGCCTGTCTCGGGTCCTTGGGGAGCTTTTCCGATCGGCTTTGAGCTGCTTTTCCTTAGTGATTCAGCTGCATGAAGATGCTGAGAAAGCAGGACTTCATAGTAGAGTCCACCAAGCAGTGCTTTCTGCCTTGTCTTCTCTCATCTGAAGGATTTCCTGCAGTGTTTCCTAACACACAGCATTTCCCAGCCTAGGGAACAGCAGTCAAGCCTAGGCCTGGCCATTTAGAAATAAATGGAGGTTAGGGGAAGGTGAAGGCTGAGCCCACAAACCCCTTTGGTCTTGTGGTAACTTCCTGAACGTCGCTGGAGGATGTGTTAACCTGTGCCTGTCCCTGTCCCCAGGGAGGTGCCCGATGCTCGGGGCTGGGGCTGCCCCAGCTGCTTTGCTCACCGTCTCCCTGCCCTGATGCTGCAATGGGGAACCCACAACACCTCCAGCCCCGAGCAGCCCCCAGCCCACTGGAAGCTCTGTGAAAGGCCCCACTTTAATTATGTGTTTGTGAACATTTCCAGGTTGTTTTCAGTGGGTAACTTTAATTATCAGAAACCTCAGAAGGCTTTTGACACATCTGGCTGAGCAGATCTGCAAAGAAATTTCGTCTGTAATTTGAATGGAGAGTCTAAATTTTCCATCATCTACCTGCAATGGTTGAAGCCTACATGCCTTTTGACTGCACACCTGGTGTAGGACCCTTGGCAGAAGTCAGGTGGAAGAGCTCTTTTATGTCCACACTGGCTGGGGCTATCCCAGAAGACAGCAGATCCAGCACAGCTGTTCTCTGCAGTTTCTTCAACAAACAGATACCCATCAAATTCACCGTCTTATTCAGAAGGGGAAATGTAATCCTCCTCTTCAACAGTGCCACCACCTCCCCTCGTTTTCTTCTGCTCTGGGTATCAGGCTATCGCTGGCCTCATTAATACATTTATTCCTTCCTGCAGATCCTCTTCACATTTGACCTAGTATTTGCCACTTTTATTTTGAGGAGAAACAAATGCACTGGATTTCTTCATCAGCCTGGTGAATTGTTACTTTTGAGTAGCTTATATATGATGCTCCTGTAACTTCTTAGTCTACTGGGAAATTGTCTTTCTACCCTTATCAACTTTAAACTTGGCATTTACTGTATTGCAAGGGAGAGATGGTGGCTCTTTGAGATGGTGCCTGACGTCTGATGGTGGTATAATAGAGCAGGTGCAGATCTCAGTAGGGCAGTAAAGAGTTCATGTGGCACAGTGCCTGAAATGGAAAAAGGAAGGACTCAGTGGCCAGGAGATCTTTTCCAGCCCTGTGTTATTTTTGTGTTATTCTTTGCTGGATTAGGAGGATCATCTCGAAGGATGAGATACAAAAGACAGATAAGGAGGCTTCAGTGAACCGCAACCTTTACGTCAGCTATTGTGTCAATCACTCTCTCACAGATTTTCTTTTTAATTGCAAGTAATTCAGTAACAGCTGGGTTTGGCTTATCCTTTACATGTAACTTAAAGTGAATGAGGGAAATGATTCAATGATCAGTGACAGCAGTCAAGCACCAGCAGTGTGTATCATATATTTTAACCCTAGGCCTTATCAGGCAACAGAGGACTAAAAACAGCAGTTAATTTACCATATCCAACATCCTTCTGTGATGTGAGAAAAAAACCCAAATCTTCTACACATCCTGAAGCCATGAAAATACATGGCTGTCCTAGAACAAAATTTTACAGTCACGCTGCTAATGAATGAGACATTTTGATACAAGACAAAACCATGCTGAGCAAAGCCCTTGAGGTGCTGTTGTATGACCTGTAATGTGAGAGTTGGAGGTGTTGCCCAAATTGTTCAGGGAAACTGAGTTAGTTAGTCCAGAGTCTCTAACACTCAAAAAGTCTCTGAGAAATGCAAAAATCCTTTATTCAAATTTCCTTGTTTAATGGCTAACGTTGTGTGAATGGATCTTTTCAGGAGGTTCCATGTGTGTCACCTCTCTGCTCTGGATGAAGAGCTATTCCTTCAGCTGGCTGAGTTCTGAATATGAAGACCCTGAGCTCTATTCCAGATGCCATGTGCAGCAGGAACGACTTTTAAAATCTTTATATATATACAATGCATACATGTACAATACACTACGGTTCATTAGTCACACTGCAAACAGTTTTCCTTCAGTGGAAGCAGTCATGCAGATATATATCCTCTCCAGCCACTGAACTCATTGTCAGCATGACCTTGGCAACATTAATGCAACATCAAAGTGGAAGATCTCAGTGCCAACTGCAAAACTACTGGATATGTAAAAAAAAAAAAAGATTTAATGAAAATGATAAGCAGCTCTGTTCACTCCCTCTCCAACAGACATAGTCTCATGCTCCTAGCTACCATCTCATTTATTAATGGACTAAAGAGGGGCAAAATGCTGTACAGAGTCACCTCTTCCATCATGAACAGTTTGAAGGACTAAATGGGGACAACTAACAAGATGGACAAAACAACTATTTTTTTACCTTCCTCATAGCAGTAGGACATTTTCTTAATTACAAAGAACTGATTATGAGCAAAATGCTAGTCAAAGAATCCTCTTTAGTGCCAACCTTGAGGTATTATAAGTAAGTGTTAGGCAGTTCAAAGTGTTAAATACATTCGCTGTCTCAGAATGTAATTGATTTTTTTTAGCTCCAGAAAGGTTTGGAAAATATGATTATTTTTTTCACATTGCAGCAGCTGCACTAGTGTGAAAAGTTAAACAATTCTGCATGATTTTTAATTAATGGTCTCCAGTCTCTAGAAGTTGTACAATGGGAGTGGTTTTCATTTGCAATCTACTACTGTATTTGTCTTCCTTCAAGAAAACATTGACAGCCTAAGTCAGGAACATTGCTCATATGAGAACTGGGCTCCTGAATTTTAAAAGCAAGGTGACCACTATGGTTATCTCAGCGGATCTGCAAAAACCTCAGTCAGGGAATCAGCATTCAGAAATTAATGTCTCAAGCTTGATCCATTGTGCATCCCATTTCAGAAAAGTTAAAAATTACAGGGAATTTAACAAGCACAAGATCCCCCTACATCCCCCCAAAAAGTAGAATTGAGACAGTGAAGACGACATCATCAAGCAGAACACAAACTGTTAAAACAGCAGCAATCCACTTAAAAAAAGCAATACAGTAAAATTATGAGTGCATGCAAATCCTTTCTTGCCGAGTACACAAGGCACTGGAAAATCCTCAGTAAGGGATATTATACTTTATCTTGGACATGTGTATTGCTGCAATTAGGTAGTTTGCTCTTTAACTTGGAAACACGAAGTGTCTGGACAGTAGTATTAGAGCGAGTTGTACTCTCAATTCCCTGCTGCACAGTCAGCAGGAATAATTTTACTGTTCTCCTTTATGAGCCTTTGGAGCCATAAATACCTCTCCAGCTTTCCGTGTGGAGCTTTGTAACTGGATAAGCAGTGAGTCCATTAGCAATCTGGTTGCAGAGAAGGAGCTGGAGCAAGTGTACTCCTCCAGAAAACTGTATGTCTGTCTTGTACTTGCTGGTTCAGCCCTCTAACAAGGACTGACAGCAATTTTCTGCTTCAACACCACCACGTGAGAAACTCAAGGGAGGCAAGAGAGGGGTGGAGATCAGACAAGCAGAATCAACCTACATTTTTGTTCCCCTTGAAACATGTAGATATGTATATAATAAAGATTTTGTCCCTCAATAAGTGGTTCACACCCAGTTCTTGTTAGAAATTTTTAAAACCAGCACAAGATGATGCTTGGATTTTGACTTCTGTGAGATGTTCATTTCCATGTGGATGGAGACTGACGTTACAAACTCCATGACCATAGCTGGCACCAAAGCTGACAGCTTCAGCTGGAGCCCAGAGCTGTAACCAAACCTCTTAGCTCAGAGGTGGCTCTTTCTGCATCATGGTTGATAAGAACTAGTGGGTCTGACTATACAGGGAGCTGACCCCAACGTTAATCTTCAGAGGTTAAGTGCAAGATGCTGGTCATCTCCACCTTTTTTTTTTTATGAGAGTCAGATTCACTTGAAGATATGAACAGTGTCTTGAAGGATCAAGTGTCTTGCATCTTCAGCTCTGCAGAATTTTCTGCTGCCTGACTGTGGGATGGTGTGATGGACTGTGATCTGTGTGACAGGTTAATCAAAACAGATTTTTACAGGGATGAGACCTCCCACAAATGTGTGGTGGGAGGGAGCAGTGCATGTTTTTTTTATCAAACTTCTGGCAAAGCAGTGATCTCATGATCTTAAATATGCACCTTTTCATATCCATTGCATTAATCTGTCATGGTCCATTTCTATGGGAACATTAGCAGGGGAACACACACCTTCAGTACGTGAATGTGCAGCTGGCTTCCTTGCAAGTACTATCTTTCTTTCTTCATTCATATGTTCATGAACACCTCACGGGACCATGGAGAAGAATTGCTCTGCAGCGGGCATGAAGCAACAAGACAATTATTCCTCCTGTTCTGATGGACAAATATGGTTGAACAATTTTCAAATCTAACTGTTTAAATCCAGATTGCTTCTCCACACAGACAGTCTCTTGGAGGAGATAGGAAAGCAGGAAGAATTTCACCATGGAAGGAAGAAATCCTAGTTCTACGGCTGGAGAAGAGATGCACTGCAGCCACACATCGTCTCCATGGACCTTTAAGGAATGGTTCCTCCATCGGCCAGTGGCTACCAGGGCTCCCTGGGGTGTCTGCATTGTCAAACAGTGTCAGAAAATGTCACTGGACAGTAAAATTTTATTATCTATTATGCTAGACTGTTAAAACTGTCCCCAGCACAGCCCAGGGTAGCTGGCACTCTTCCATACAATTCCCAAGCAATTTGGGGGTTAGTGCAAGCTAGGGACTCTTGCCAAGACACAATTTGTCTTGAAGGCTAAGGAAGTTTAACATCAGGGCCACAGGCTGTTAGGTGATGGAGAAAATGTACAACACTAGTGTAAATGTAGCTGGCTGGAGGGTGAGGCATCCCTCAGTCTCTATTAGAGGATGGGTGGTACCGCTTCAAATAACATGTGCTGTGCTCCCAGTGTAATAAACTGTGTTCCTGTTGCTGAAGAAATAGTGGTTTGGTTTTGGGAAGAGTGGCTGAAGTGCTGAGTTTATCACTGGGAATAGTTTTGTAGAGGACTTTATGAGTGTTAAACTCAACTGGCCAGAGGGTACGTGCAGGTGAGACATGGGGACTGTGATCCCGAACATAAGGGGAAGGTGGAAGAATTCCTTCAGGGTGGGGAAAAAGGCAAAGGCTGATACCAGAGAGGGTGAGCAGGAGGCCAGAAAGGGGATGAAGTTGCAGAGACATCTGGCTTTGCTGAAGCAGCAAGCACACCATGACTTGTTTAAGTTACCTCATTTTCCACCACGTCTGCCTGATTAGCCCATCTGTTGGGTCATCTGCGTGATCCAGAGACTGAGGAGTGCATGGGAGGCTACCCTCCTCTTCAGGAGTTTTCCACCCTATTGTTATCACAGGCGGACCTTGATCCTGGGCAGCACACCAAGTGCAAGGCGTTAAGGAACACAGACAGACCCTTGCTTTGACCCCTCTTCCCCTGTCATGGGAAAACCTGTGTTCATTTTCTCAACAAACCCTGCTAAAGAAGCAGCCATGCGTTTCCTGGAAGAGAGGTATGGTATAGTGGAGCAAGACAGAAGCGAAATCTCTGTAGCATGAAGTTCTTCCGGAAAAGGGGGTGAGCATCAATTTCAGCAAGATGCAAACTCCAGCACCAACTCACTGGGCACATTGCCTGGATGAGGCTTCATAAAGTGATTATATCGTAATACACACTTAAAGAAATTGAGTGGCATCTCATCTGAGCCTCTTGCACTGGAGTTTGCTGAGTATTGAAGCTCTTCCTGAAGATTTAGAAAGTTAGCATGGTATTGCAAAGGAGTCCTCCTCCCAAATGTTCAGAAAACAGACACTGACATAGCTAAACCAAGGTGTAGCATGGGCAGGCCAAGAAAGAAAGGGGTGGGTTGGAGGTGACTGGAAATTACACTTGCACTGGGAGTTGGGTTCAGGACCTTATGTACAATCACAGAGTGTACATGATACATGACTTTCTAAATTCTTCTTATTAAGAAATAAATCATAAGGTGATTGAGACCACTTTGGAATAACAAATAAGAGCCAATTAAACAAATGAGGTGTATAGAAGGACAGAGCATGAATTTATGCATCTGATCAGTGTAACTAGATCTCTACTCTTTACCTACTCATTATTCTCTTCAGAGGAGGTTTCATGCTAAAAGGGATGACTGGTTTAAACGCAGTAGCAATGGGAAAAAATACAAGCTTAAACTCCCCTTTTTTGGCTCCAGCTTTGTTCTCAAGACGAAGCACATGAATCAGGGTGGGATACAGAGTGAGGCAATATGCTGGGGAATGCAATGTCTTATTAAGGGATTTGAGAGTGAAATACTATAAACTTCCACAATGTGCACACATTCACCCAGTGTAAAATAATTGTTACATCCTGAAAGTAAGTCAGCACAATGAGATAGGGAAGCTGAGTACCAATTTATTTATGCCCTCTTCTTAATGTAAGATTTTGGGAGTCCAGCACCTGTTGGAAAAGATAACTCCCTGATTGCTTTTAATCTTCACAGCTAAGGCTGACTTCCATCTCACATTCTAACACAAAGTTTCATGCTGCACTAAGAAAGTTTTCAAGGTTTATGTACACAAAATGTGTTTGCATTTTGTCTCTCCACTCTGATGTCTCTTTTCAGGTATTTTTTTTTGCAGTGGGGTTGTTTGTTTGTTTATATTATTGGAAAATCTTCGATTCTGGTCCCGAGTACTATGCGCAATGTTGGGATTTTTTTCTCCAAAGCTGGAATGCAAAGGAGGGAATTATTTTGAGCTCCTTTTCTTTACTAACGTAATGCATCTTCTTCAAGGAGCTCTTTGGATGCTAAATCTGTGGGTCTTACTTTCTAACCTGCTTAATTACCAAAAAGGATGAGGTAATTTGCCTAGAGTATGGTGAATGCTTTTGGGTGGGGGTTAAAGCAAAGGATTTCCTCTGTTTTTCAAGTTTAGATGATTTTAAGACTTCCAGCCTGAAATCTTGAGATTACAAGTAGAGTTTTTCAGGTCTGTATGGGATGATTTTCTGTCTTACAAAACTGCTGTGCAGCTGCACTGATAAGATTTAGGGGAAGCTGAAGCTTATAGAAGTCAAGGACTGTGCTTTTGGACCTGGAGAGCAAAGCCTGCTTGCTTTAAGTCCTAGCCTAGCAGGAGGACAGGTTGCAAATCAAATTGGCTCATGCCCTTGTTGACCCTGATAATATGACAATACACACAGCATGAAACCTCACTTATGAACAAGAACAGATATTATACAGTATGGTAAATCCAATATTTTCCTTGAAGATAAGGAAAGAGGAGATAATCATGATTGCCTCTATTCTTGTATTTCTTCATATAAGAAGAATAGCTCTTCAATGTCTTTTCAGTTTTAATCAATAAATAAGAGTTATGGAATATATAAAAAATTAAAGAGAATTGTGTGGGGTTTTTTTAATTATATCCTATGTCTCTCCTGTATTTCTTTGTACATGACCTCTGCTTTTACCTTGATCTTCAAACCTTTCTCCCGCCTTTGCACTTTTGTAAGGCTCCAAAGAATCCTGCTGGTGTAAAATGGACCTGGTATTCATGTAGTCTAAGCCTTGTAATTAGGACTTTGAATGCTTTCCTTTTAGAGCAAGTGAATCAAATCTGACCCAGATTGCCCACAATCAGACGTTTCTATCTTCTAGAAGTTGTTCGGAGAGCAGTGTTAAATGCTTTTAATTTTTTTCCGGATGGAGAGTGTCTCAGCACAGAAATGTCTGACATTATAATTAGTTCCTTTGTTGGCAGTTGCAATAGAAAGACCCAAGACAGAAAGTACTAGAGACTGGACTACCTTAGCAGCAGTGATCCACTTATCTGTGGGATCCAATCTTAGCCCAGGGCTTTCCAGAAGAGGTAAATTAGGGGCTTTGATCAGATGTACTGAAGACTTAGGTGTCCATGTGGTATCTTGAATTCAAGGGCAGAGCACCTGATATTCAGCACTGCCAGACCTGGTTAGTTTACGCAATGAAGTGAAAGGGGAGCTGGATTCAGGCTGCCCTCTACAGCTATATAAGATAAATGTTTCGCATGAATTGGAGATCTTACCATGGCCATGCAACAGCGGGGCTCCCTATGCAGTCATCGAGCTCTACAGGCTGTCAGGACAGACAATGACCATGAAGGTCAAAATAAAGCAACTGTGTTGTTCCTGGCATTCCAGGCTGTCACCAAGCTGGATGTCACATAGTTTGCATCGCCCTGACATGGGATCTGCCTCTTGCCAGTGACTGAGGGTGCAGGTACTTACTCTGATTCAGGTCCTGATGCACCCTTGCTGCTGCTGTGCTTGGCATCAGGGGCCTCTTGCCAGAGGAAAAACTAGTACCCGGCATCCCCCTTGGTGGAAAGGGTGTTCACTGAAGGTCACCCTTATGTATAGGCTTAGCTTAAGTCAATAAGTTTGGACATTTGGCCATCTCCACAAAGTATCTCAACTCTGTGCTCTGAATAACACCGCCAGGCCAGGAAACTATGTCTACGTGATGAAACACTGAACATTGGGTAACACTAAATCATTGCATAGAGAAAAAGAAGAAGTATCACTTTTCCTAGGAAGTTATTACTACAATTCACTATTAATCCCATGTTCATGTTCACAGAGTCCAAGTCTCTTCCTCAATGTCTTTGCAGTCTCAATTTAGTGACATTAGCAGAAGTCAGTAATGAAAGCATTTCCCTAAAGCAGCCTAAAATCCATCTCTCTCACTTCGTACACAAACATGTATGATTGCAGAGTATGACAGAGCAGGGAGGTGCAGGTGTCATTCTTTGCCTGACATCACTCACAGGAGTGCTTGAATTTATCTGTTTTCATGCTTCCTGATTTATCAAGATAAAGCTGACATCAGCTGTTGAAAATGGCTCAAAACTGCTGTTCTTTGACAAAAAGTGAGTCATTCACAGCTAACGGGAATACAATTATCTTTTCAAATTCTTTCTCCAAACACTAAACAAGCACAGCAGCAATACTGATTTTTCTGTTCTGTGTTTTTGCCCTCTGTTCTTTGCTTTATTTCAACTTGCACAGCTCAGGGCTGATCAGGGAGTAAATCGGGCATTCACAACTCTTACAGAAGTCTGCAATCTGTGGATATTTGTTGCGTCTTCAGCTTTGGTCCTGTTAAAGAACTTCAATAGGATGTGCAGAAAATCTATTTTCATTGCATAAGCCCCAGCTGAAGCTTTTCACTCACCACTTGAGATGAGTGTTTAACAACTGTACTTCATGTCGTGGATGCTTGTCTTCATGCAGTAAGTTTGTTTTTGGGTTCTGTGTTTACCACAGGCAGGCTATAAGCAACCACACCTCAGTACTATGGTGAAGTCTGGTCCCCCAGGTCCAGTTAAAGCTTCAGTAATAAAGAGTGTGGGTCTGGTTACATCCCAGCCTTTCAAGGTTATAAATATTTCTCTGCATATTTTGGGGGAGCTCTTATTACTTAGTCTTTTCAGTGGTGTTCACAGTGGTCCCTGCCTAAGTTCACAACAGGATAAAGCATGCAGTGGAAGGGCCAAATTCAAGGCAGAGCAGATTTAAAAGCTCTCTTTTCAGATGTATGGGGAGATAAGACATGGGCATTTTCAGCATACTCCAGCAGCTACATTAAATAAGATTATATCTGCTCTGGTGAAGCTGTTTTCCCACCAAATTCAGTAGGAGTTTTTGTAGCTTCCCTAGACTGTGCTTAGAAAGTTGATTTCAGTTTTATAAATAGCAATGATTTCAGATGAAATATTTATGCCTACAGCAAATAATCTAACTAACTTCATTAATAACACACAAACCCCATTTTGCTTCCATAGCAAAATAGTAGAATAACTTAAATGAAATATTTGGAGGCTGGTTTATATTTTCTGACATATTGAAATAAAATTAAAAATTCCTTCATTTTGAGTTCGCTGAACTTTAAGTTCACTTCAGAGTGATATTCTGAGTCTGTGTGATGGGAGGTTTCATTAAGAAACAGGATTTAAATGGGTTTTCAAGTTTAGCTTTTTTGTGTAGTTGAATTTATTTATTTTTTTAATTCTTTAGGAATTTAAGCCACCTTCAAAAACTGTATTTTTGAGTAAATAAATTGTTCACCTAAAAAAGTTTAGCTAGCTCTGTGTTAGCTGGTCTACTGCATTCACAACAGTGAGTTTTTGAATCACATCCAGTATTTTTTAATGGGTGATAGATCAAGCCCTAAGGTTTGAATGCAAACCCTCAACTTATGTCTTTAAAGGTTCTTATCTGGATGAGATTTGGTGTTACTTCCATCAAACTCCACTGTGAAATGAAGCTATTACTGAACACAGAGATCATTTGAGCATCTCAACAGATTTTTCAATGTTACATCAGTATGAATGGAATTCAGCCAAAAGTGGCTTTGCTGGGATTTGCCAGTTCTAAATAAAACTTGTAGCAGGAAAATCCCTATTGCATACTGCATCAATTGAGAAGTCAATAAACTGAATTTGTAAGAGACTCAATGTATAAAGAGATCAATGTCTCCTTGGGTTCTTACCAGCTTCTCTTGGCAAGACACTCTTAGTACTTACATGCCTTTAACCTTCACTATAGCCCTTCCATTTTCTCTGATGTGTTGTATATGGGATGAAGATATTTAAAATAGATAAGATCACAAGATTTGCTCTTCTGATTGCCTTTTATGATGGGTAAGGAGGGAAGGAGAAGGACTAAATTTGACTACAAAGATAGATAAAATATCTTTGGGTAAAATTGCTAGCTAGAAAACTGACAGGGCTTTATTCAGCTTACTCATTTAAGAGGGATCCAAGTTCAAGAGAATGATGAAAATTAATCTTCACTCTCCAAGCTGACAGAATCTGACTCTTATGAAGTCTAAGAAGAGAGGCAGGTGGGACACCCGGGTTAGACTAGTGTGTTGTGGCAACTGGATCTCTTCATGGATGGTGCAGGAGGTCCAGGGATGATAGCCATGGACAGCAGGGAGCTTGGATCGCTAAGCATCAGTCTTAGATGACTTCTAATTGCTTAACTCCACCTCTGTGTTTTGTATTTACTAAACATCTCACATGCAGCTACTTTAGGCACCACTCTCACCTTTGCTACCCATCTGTAAAAGACATACAGAATATGTTACTATAGACTCCTCTCCAAATAACAGCTAGGATAAAGCTGCCAAAACCCAGGTCTGATTGCCACCAGACTCTGGGTTCCTCCACCTTGTATTTGGGCAAGAAATCTGCAGACAATACCAAAATTTGAGTCGCATTGCAGATCTGTGTAGCCCAGCATCCTTCTCTGATGATAACCAATGCTGGGAAAAGTAAACAGAAGGGACAGACACGTGTCATATGTTCTCCAAAATCTCTCCAGCTTTCTGAAATTTGATACTCAAGTATTTCCTGAATGAAAGTGTTTAAGTACTTCCAGTGGGTTCCTCTTTTATTATCCATAAACTTATATTGTGTGGAAATAGAGTCTAAAGTCTGGAGACTGCATCTGTCTCTTCACTATGCATCAGGAGCAGCGTGGAGGTCATTCACACAGGCAATTCATTTAAAAGCACCTACCCATACAACTCCCACTGAAACCAACAGCTATGTCCATGGTACCTGGAACAGTGATCTGCCTGCCCTACACCTCCTGCACACGCAGCTGCCTTGAAGACAGCCTGCCTGAGAGCACGGCACATGTTTGGGGATATGAGACCTGTTGGGATGTTTGAGTTCATCGGTGTGTTGTGGCTGCACAGCAAGCCAGCTTTGCAAACTTTCAGCTTTGGTTTTCCATGCTTTCTTGAGGCAGCCATTAACACATGGAAAACTAGATTCCTAAGTGCCTCATCCTAAATCTACCCTCTGCAAAGGATTGAAGACGATTTTGCCTTTTCTACCAGCAGTACTATGGATAGATATAATAATATTGGTAAGGCCCACAGATATTATAGTGACAGGAGAAGATAGAATGGAAATCCTAGATCCAAAACCAAATTAAAAAAATACCAGCTTGAATCCCAGCAGCATTGCAGATGCATTTGTGGCACTAATTGATTTACCTCCTAAAGGAGATAAACTGTTTTACTACCTCATTTAGAGCTAATTTGAGGGTTTCTGTACAATTCCTCTTTGTGCAATGTAGAAAAGTCTCATGATTCTCTGCAGCTTTCAAAAAAAGCCCAGAAAATCCCTCTTGCATTTTCCTTTTCTCACAAGTTGGTCTGGACAGGTGATTCACTGATGTTAGCACTCCTGGAGTTAAAATGTTGACAGCTTGTATTGCATTTTCCTGTTACTAAATAACATTTTATAAAGATGAACACAATTCCCTTGAGTCTGTCCCCCCAGTGTCTGGTTCCTTGCCTCTGCATCATAAAATATTACAGTTTGGTCATTATGGCTGTCTCTTACTAGTCTATTTTTGTGCAGGTTATTTGGGGACATCCCCAGGTCTTTGCTTTCTGTTACCCGATTTAGCCCCAGCTTCATCAGTGAAAATTCTAAGGGAAGGAATTTTTTTTACATTTAGCAGCTTGTGACATAACTTAAAATTTTCATCAAGACTAATTCAGATGAAATGCAAAACAAGCTAGTTATCAAACTTCTTCCATGTCTGACGTTTTGCCATTTCACAAGAAGAGAGGGGTCTGAAGAAGAAGAAAAGACTGAGAGGGGATTTTAGCAATGCTTACAAATACCTTAAGTGCAGGTGTCAAGAAGATGGGGCCAGACTCTTCTCAGTGGTGCCCAGTGACAGTACAAGGGGCAATGGGCACAAACTGAAACATGGGAAGTTCCATCTGAATATGAAGAAAAACTTCTTTACTTTGAGGGTGACAGAGCACTGGAACAGGCTGCCCAGGGAGGTTGTGGAGTCTCCTTCTCTGTAGATATTCAAAACCCGCCTGGATGTGACCCTGTGCAATGTGCTCTAGGGGAACCTGCTTTGGCAGGGGGTTGGACTAGAAGATCTCCGGAGGTCCCTTCTGACCCTAACCATTCTGTGATTCTGTGATTCTGTCTAACATGCATAAGACTGGATTAGGAAACTTTTAAAGACTATCCAGAGTAGCAGTGATTCCCAGCAGACAGATTGTCTCACTATAGGACAGTCAAAATTACAGTTTTGTAAGCAATTTGCAGATTGCTCTGCTTTGGGAGGCTCTGAAGTCCTTTATGACTGAGACTTTTAAGTATTCGACACTGAATATACTCAGTCAGTTTTGTAGGAGCACGCTTAGAGTTGTCAAAATGTAAAGGCATCTCTCAGATCTATGGAAACAAACTAGTTTGTGGGAAACAATAAAGAAATATTGAATCAAACAAATTTTTAATGTGAAATAACAAAACGCTGGCTGTTAATATTTGATGCAAGAACATGTAGTTTTGGCTAGTGTCAGCAAAACCATGAGAAGGCACTGAACTACTGAGGAGAAAATTCATTTAGCTAAATTTAGAACCTCCTCGAAATGACAGAAACTCCCATTAACTTCATTAGAGCCAAGATTTCATGCAGAGCTCCTAAATTTAGTACAGAACTTGAAACATTCATAATTAGCAAAATGGGAGTTCTGAAATGGTGGGAACGGCTTTATTTATTTGCCCGCTAACTCTTATTCCACTGTAATGTGAACAATCATTCATTAGAGGAACGGTTCATCTGTTTCCCAAGCGATTTTCTGAAATCTTCAGATTTTTGAGGGAAGATTCCCCAAGTCTTGTCTTGCTGATGGGATTTTAGCGTGCTTCTTGAATCAATAAATGGTAAGCTTCCTTCAAAAATCTGTTTTGATTTTCAAACAGCTGACGATAGCCTGTTCCCTGCACAGAGGAAAATACATACATCCTTCGTCAGTGTGAGGAAAATGTAGATCTACATTTTCATTCATTCATGTCTGGCTTCCACCCAAACACCAGACAGGATTTCTTGTTTCCTCCATCAGTTGTAAACCGGAATGAGCTTGTATCTTCTTCCTCTTGAAAAGGCAGCTGTTGGGTAAATGGTTTCACAAAAAATAATGCTTGTGCATACTCTGCAGTCAGCTTAATCTGTACGTCCACAAACTCTGAATTGTGCAGAACTGGATCTCCATCAGCTGACCTCTTGCAGGCAGAACTGGTAGCTTCAATTAAGAAAGCACAAACACAAACACTACTAAACCTGCTGACTGGTCTGTATGCAATTTTACCTTCTTTCAGGCTTTTTGTTGGGAAATGAATTCAATATGCAGGCTGAGAATGGATCAGTGAATCTTTGCGTTTGCAGGGTCAAGCCAAGTCATATCAAAGGCTGACTAGGTAACTGTGGTAACTTTGATAAGCTTTTCCTGGATCTTATTTCATTAGCAAAATTTTTTTAGGAAATTTTGTGACTCTAATAGCAAGTACCAAAAATGCCCTCCCACCTACTCTAAACCTTATGCAGCCATGTAAACCTCAAGAGACTGCTCAAATGAAGGGTAAACTTGCTTACTTTGTAGATAGTGGTCTTTAATAGTAGATATGTGGTCTTCACATATGGCTATCAGCATTGCATAAGTAGCGATTTATATGAACTGTGTGCATACTTGCTGCTTTTACCACTGGCTGGATGTCAGCTGAGCCATTGGTGACTGAACACATATGAAACGCTCAGCATAACTTGCATCTCATATTCACACAAGTATCTAATCTTAATGTTTGTCACCCATGAGAACATACAAAGCGAAGAACGAACTCACTGGCTTGAACTGAAGGACTGCCCAGAGAGCTGTGTCTCCAGCAGCACCCAGTAACGCAAAGCTTGAAGAATATGTATAAAAAACAGGCGTGGTTGATTGGCTGATGCTTCTCTTTGTACAACTTCCTGGCTATTGCTCATTAGTTTATTCTCCTTCCCTATCATAATTTCTCCATTTCCAGAAAAAAGCTATTTAGAGGTCTCCAGAGTAGAAAGTTGCATCTAGACTACAGTATATTAATTCTCCATCGATCTGTTGAGTTTCTGAGTTTCTGGCCTCCGCAACACCCTGTGGCAGAGTTCCACCATTCAGCTACATCCCACGTGAAAGAGAACTTCTTTGTGTCTTGAGCATTCTGCTTGATAACACCACCATTTTCAGAAAACATGAAGCACTTGAAAAAAGTACATCTCATACTAATTCTCTGTAACAAAGATGGCATCTTTCCAGGGAGCAACTGATTGCCTACTGGCATACAATTTGAACAAAGTGTATTGTACCAAATTCAGTGTCTTTCTAATTTAATGCCTGACTTCCTCTAGGATACATCTAATTTGGGGATATCTTGTGCTAACAAAATAGAGATCCATACAGAACTGTCTCATAAATAACTCACAGTTCCCTCCATCTCTGGTCTCTACACCTGCCTACTTTGTCAGGGTCTTTGGAAGCTGCTGAATGATTGTTTCCTTTGCCATGGTAAACTGAGAAGAAGAGGAGCCTCTAGCAAGGTCTGCCACATGCTGACTGGGAAAATGAGGCTATCAGAAGTTCCCTTTGTCCTTTGCTTGCCACCCACTCACCCTTCTTTCCAGAGTACGGCAAGCTTTTCTTTTTTTTTGGTAAAGTGATAAAGCAGGTTTTTGTCATCCTATCCTTCTCCATATGCCTCTTTTAGCAGAAAATTAATCCCACAGAAGCAAGAAAGCTCTGCTTGCTTGACTGGGCTCCTTTCAGCAACCTGGCTGAAAGGAACTTTTCCCTTCTTCCTGAAATCTATTTATCCAACTGCTTAAGAAAATTTATGTTCTTAGGCAGAAATTGGATAAGTTTGTTCTTTCTTTGTTTGTCTTCAGGGAGAGTCAAAAACCTTCAGTCTTTAGCAATCTTGAAGCTTGCTAGTGAGTGGTTTAGTTTTCTAATTGTAGTTTCTGTACATTAAATACAAAAATGCATACTTCTTTTGCTGTTCCTCTTTTTCTAAAGAAAGAAAGTTCCTTTATTCACCTTAAGACAGTTGCTCAAAAACAGATGCACAGTGTCACTAATCACTTTTAACAATCTTGGTTTTGCGTTCGACAGCACATCCCATATGTGGGTGTTGAATACTTCTGAAGGCAGGTGAGAAATGCCATTACAATACATTGCTATGCAAGGCCAGAGTCATAGTAAGACAGCAAGCACTCCAGGCAGAGTCTCAGTTTAATTTCCCAGCTAGGAGGGGTGTGTGACCCCACGCAGGCTGGGCCTTATGCAGGACGGTTCAGCAGTGCCTTCCATTTCAGGTGACTAGAAAGAGCCAGATTTGATGGTAGCACCTCTGCTCTATCTATCCTTAGAAGCCTCCAACACTCCTAGGATGCTTGGAGAGGGGCCAAGCTGGATATGATTTACGTCCAGCTTTTCCTCTTCTACAAACTTTGAGCGGATGCCGAAGGAGCTGTGCCTTGTGGTTCGTGGCTTCCTGCTGTGACAGGTCCAAGCACTCAGCTGGCTTCTGAACCAACAGCAAGGCAGGGAAAGGGCAGAGTCTATGTTTACGATGCAGACTGTCATTTCCCAGCTGTGCAGCTCTCTCTGCCCGTGGCCACACTAAGGAGTTCAGGGACTGTATAAGCCCGATATGCAACTGGCTTCTTTGCTGAAAAAGTAGGGGAAGCAGTTACTCAAGGATCACTTTTCATGAGTGCAAGACATCACCACTTGACCTGTAAAAGAAAGGGGAACTGGTTTCTTAGTCAGGCTTTTTGCAAGCCTCATATCACTTTTGCTGCAAGGGGGGTTTCCCTGAGACACTGTGGTATTCACGGTGGTATGGAGAGCCAGATGATTTTGATTGTCTGTTTTTTAAGAAGGATCTGCCCACCTGATCCAAGACCCAAGGACAACATCTCCCATAGTTCAGAGTTACCAGTGAGCCTCAGATGTGCCTTCTTGGTAACTAACATGCATGTTGGCAAAATCCCCCACCAAGCTGAAAGGGCTGCATCATTAATTGGGAATGGTCCCTAGCACATCCTGACCCCTGAATCATCCACGGGTGTTACCTTCAGAAGTGCTGTTCCTGCAGACCAAACCTCTGTTGGGCAGTTGCAGGATGGACAGGCCACAGGCTTGTTCTTTTTCCCTATTTTTTTTTTTTTAATGAAATTCTCCAAAAGTGGACGATACAGTTCTGAAAGGACTGGGCAGAGGCACTGCTTAGCTACTAGACCAGCAGCAAACTTGATTTAGTCCATACCAGGGATGTACAGGTCTAAATTCCAAAAGCTGATCTGCTTTGACTCAAAACTGGCAACACGTTTCAGACCTTGCACTTCTATCTGATGAAGAATCTTATACCTCTGCAAGTGCTGTTGCTCCTGTTCTTGCAGGTAAGGGGTAGAGGCATCACAAGTCATGACATCTTGTTGCCTCTCCACAGTTACCGTATACTTTGTCACCAGGTCAGTGACATGCTGCAGAGCAGGGTATTTCATCAGGGGATGCACCTGGAATTCCCATCCCTATGAATGCAGAGGTCTGGGAACGAGCCTGGTGGACTAGGATGCTCCTAAAATGAGTCGAGTTTCCCCATGTGAGGATTTACGTATCACGAGGGATTATATTGCAGTGATGGGTGCCTCAGATATGCTTATGAGGGTTAAAGATCCAATTGCACCAACAGGGAGGGGTGCACAGTCTCTGCTTGCTATCTTTAAGGGAAAACAGACACAAAGTTGCTCACTGCAGACCTGTGAACCTGGGTTACTTGGAGATCCCTCAATCTCTTGGTATATTTTGAAGCAACTGGAACTCTTTCAGGACAAAGAATGTGATGAGGATAAGCATTCAGAAACACAGATGTGTAGCCTACCTTCCTAAGACTCTAGCTGGCAAACTCAGCCACTGCTGTCTTTCTCCCCCTTCCTTATGCTCTTGTGAATCTAGCCTGTGATTTTGGCCCGTTTCCGGGTGCCCCCAGAGGACTAGCTCCGCAGCTAGCCTCCACTACAAAGACCTTTCCAAAACATGCGCTCCTTCTCAGACCAGGGACCAGCAACTTCCCTGATTTACAGAATAATTCTGCCTTCCCCTGCGAAACAGTGCCTTCAGTACGATGGGATATTTCATATGCTTCCATTTGGGAAAAAAATCACCCCTCCAGCTGTCTTCTTTTTTTTCTGGAAGATTTCTGGCAAAAAGTCCTCTGAAGTCTTCAATACTCTCCAGGCCTGAAGAAAACACATAAATGCAGTAGCCTTGTTCCTTTCCCTAGGAGTGGAAAATGTTCTGCTGCTGCCCATATATCACCCAGGAACTCATTGCACTGTGAGGTATACTTAGACCTTGCCAAGGATGGAGAGTAGATGAACAGATTAACTGCTTTGTTTTGGTCCTTGCTGAGACTTTCGGAGAATTACTCTTCTCTCAAATACAATTTTTTCATGCATAGTTTCTTTTACTTGCTCATTATGACTGAAAGGTTCTAACAGAAATGTTTTGAAGGTATTTGGACAGCCATGCTCTTCGTGCAGAGCTGACAGTTTTACCAAGTGGAGTTGGAGATAAATTTGTTTCCTCAGCCCTTAGGAGCAACTGCATTTTGGATAAACCCTCAATTGGCTAATGATTTCTTGAACATATGGTTTTTTTTCTGAGGATCCAGAAGACCCGTTTCCAGCCTTTTCATAGCTAGACAGTTTCTCTTAAATTCCACTTTCTCCACACAACTTGTAATTTCCAATTTTGAGATTCTGCTGCTGACCTATAATTGTACTTTGGCTGAGGTTACACTTGAAGGTCACTGGGAAACAGTTCTTCATGTGCATTGCAAATGCATACCTATTGGGTAGTGTTAACTAGTAATCATTACATTAGCTATTTTCTAGTTATTCTGATGGCTGCATCTCACAGAATCACAGAATGGTTGAGGTTGGAAGGCACCTCTGGAGGTCATCTGGTTCAACACCCCTGCTCAAGCAGGGCCACCTAGAGCAGGTTGCCCAGTACCATGTCCAGACAGCTTTTGAATATTTCCAAGGGTGGAGACTCCACAACCTTTCTGGGCAACCTGTGCCAGTGCTTAGTCACCCTCACAGTGAAACAGTGTTTCCCGATGTTCAGACGGATCCTCCTGTATTTCACTTTGTGCCCATTGCCTCTTGACTTCTTACTTATTCTGGCTGCAATTCAAACTGTTAAGATCCTATGTGAAGCCCCAGAGTGTTTTTGTCCTTCCTTTCTGAGAGACTTCCTGTAATCTTCCACAGCTCTCCTTGATCCACTCTCCTTGTGGTTGAAGCTTCTCCAAAGTTAATTCTGAAGATGAAGAATTTGTGGATTTACAACTTCCATCACATTTAAGGGCTAATGTGTTACTATCACCTTTCAACCAGGAGATTGTTTGTCTAAACATATTTACACCCAAAATGGAGCTCAAAGCATATGTTAGAACATGAGATTTCTTGACTAACAGTCACTTTAAAAGTTAGAATGGAAATAACAGCTGCGACTGTTCCTATTTAAAAAAAGCCTTAATGCTGCTTGCCTTTGCATTTGATGCTCCAAGCAATAGATGTGCTTTTGTGCCTTGCTGAGCCCTACTGTGCCCTATTGAAGCCCCTGCAGCTACTGCGCGCTCCTCTGGGTTTGAAAACACTATGAGAAACAGCAAGACCAGAGGACACCTAACATAGGGTCCATCTGTAGGGACAGAATTTCCCATTCATTTTCAATATTCAGACCTGAACCATGAGTTTGTGTACTTGCTTGTAAGGCACCTGTCTATGCAAATTTCAAATCAGTGCAACTAATCATTTGGGGGATGTAACAGGTTAATTTATTCCTGTGCATGTTTTATTTTGTTCCCATTTAAAACTTAACATTATTCTTTTGCATTAAAACTATTATCAGATTTCTGGAGTTAATGAGCCAGAGAGACTAGAACACAGCAAATTTTCTTCCACTGAGTTGGAAAAATACAGTCGTTAAAAGAAAAGACATCACTTTGTTATTCCATGGGTCCAAAATGTTATTTATTTATGGAGAAAAGTGAGGAGAATGACAATGGCAGATAAATAGACCTGGAATGACATATCTCAGAACAAACTGTACAAACTTTAGAGGTATGTGTTATTTGAAACATTGGCTGGTGTTGTAAATATCTCTGCTTTTAACATTTCCTCCATCTCCTAAATGGGGCGAATGCTGAATAAAGCATCAGGCCCTATCAGCCAGGTACAGGCTGCGATGCCAGACGCGGTTTGGTGTCTGTTACACCTCTTTGCAATGTCACAGCTCTGCCACGGGTTTTCTGGCATTGCTTAACATCACCAGGGATTCAAGGGAAAACCCCTCCGGGCAGCTGGGCAGCTCGACTTAGAAGTTACTGCTAGAACAGGGCATACGGCTTCCTCTGCGGCTCCTCAGCGCTTAGCTCAGTAGTAAATGCATAGTTAGCACGCATCTATGGACATGTATGCAGGTGTAGATACATCCTAAATGAACCCATTTACCCACAGCAAAGAATATTTAATACATTAACAGATAAATGGTATATCCTGATGACTAAACAGGCATTAGCAATGGAACAGACTAAAGAAACTAACCTTTTCAACTCTATATACAGTGATTGTTATCAAGGTAAAGCTATCCTTGTCAGTTGTTGCGTTAGTTACTTGAATTCGAGGTACCTGAAAATGCTGGAGAAATTTCTGGAAGGATGCAGAGTGTGCCAACACTGCCGCCTGCAGTGTGGTGCTGAGATAACCTGAGCTTTTTGTCATAAAACAACCTCACTGTCGTTAAAGGACTGGGTTAAAAGCACGGCTCTTGGCAGCATGCCATTTCTTGCCATTTGGGAATGAGAATGATGGGTGAACCTGTGCCCCTGGGGAACAACTTGTCACCCCCACTGGCCTTCCTGCCCCACGGGTCCTGCAGGCAAATGTGGGCATTGGCTGTGTGGGAGATCATCTTCACCATGGAAGTGACTCCAGTTGTCCATACTCAAAAGCAAGTGTGAATGGGCATGGAGAAATAAGTAGTTAAACTACTTAAATGCCACTTGATTTATATCTTTTAGATTTCCAAAGCTTTAGTTTCTACGTGGTAAAATGAAACCAAAACCCACAAAGATTTGTTTAAAAAGGGTAAGTTTCACTGTGAAAATGTTACTGTTAAACTCCCAAACACCAAAACTTTATCAAGTACCAAAAAATGACATTTTATATGAAAATGGCATGAACTTTTCTGAGTCATCCTGTCTACTTGTCAACACCAGACTATAAAATCACTGAGCAAAATTTCAAATGTAATTGAAGAGCCATTTTAATTGAACAGATGTTGACTAGATCTGATACACTCTTTACAGAGTAGGATCCTGAAATGAAGAAAGCCCCATAAATTTAGAGATGAGTTCTATTTTGTTCAACTAAGCACATCCCAGAGAGCAGAAGGATAAAAAGATTTAAAGCATCACCTCCACCAAGCCTAACATCCAAAACATTTTTGTTTAACAGTTTATTAAGCAAAACAGAGCTAATTTCTGCACATCTCTCCTTAGAAAGTAATACTGCTGAGCTCATTATGCCTTCTCTCACATCAAAGATATGAAGAAATCAGCAGTTTGGGTCTTTTTCTGCTGCAGGAAATCTTAGCTGGTAACTGGGATTCGGTAGTGTTTTATTCATTTTAATACCTTATTCTTTAAAATTTAAAGGCATTTTAGTGAATCTGCTGTTCCCAGAACATTGTGGGAAACAGACAACAGACATTGTTGCTATTTCTACAAAAACCCTCTATTCAAATGGCTTTTAGCATCAGGGGGCTTAATTTCCTTGAACACACTCACAGTTCAAATAACCTCAAAAAAATAGGACCTTGCTCTCTGATTTACAGAAACAGCATCTGAACTTGCATTCGCTTTTGCAAGAATGCATAGAATTTATTTACTCATAGATTTTCTGTAAGGCATAAACTCCATGTTTCTGAGATTAGATTTCATCTAACTGTATGAATGCATGAACTAAATGTTTCCTTAAAGCATTTAAAAAGCAAATGCCCATACTGAACTTTAAAGAAGGTGTCTCAGACCGGACCCAAGAGAGTAGTTTTCATTCAGTGCTCATAACACTGATATTAATGAAAGCCATACAATACGAGATTCTTGGCTTGCAGTATATATATGCATAAGCTAAAATGTTTCACTTGTTTCTCTCTGTAGAGAAACAAGTGTTCTGCAAGCCACTTAAAAAAAATAATCTTAAATTATTGTCAAATAACTAGATATAAACTCCTGTGTCAGTAATTAATGTCTACAGAAGATTACAACGATGAAGTGTTTTTACTACAGTGGCTTGCATTTAGTAAATCAAAAATAAGATGTCAACATGTGAAAAAAGGAGGATTTTAAGAGATATTGGGAAAATGCAATTAGACCATTCATGCATGCATTCTTGCTTTTCTGTATGCAAACAGATCTACGCCCTGTTCGTTTTCATTATCTCCTAAATTAATCCCAGAAAACCTCACTATCATGAATCTGTTTGTCATGGTTGTCCAGGTAGGAACAGAGGTTTGTTATGTTCATCACCAATTTCAGGCAGACAGGCCAACCTTCCCGGAGTAATCAGACCAAAGATGACCAACTAAACCTTAGACCAAATAATAAAATACAACTTATTTTAATGGTAGCAAGGCAATATTTACATAATTAGCAGTCCAAGATATCAAGATGATAAATTTTGCATACCAGCTTCCAAAGATAAGGTGCACCTGTGGAGCTCAGTGGATTTGTGACCCTCTTACACATCCAGTCTAGAGGCAGCTTGACCTATGCTATTAGCTGGTCAACTCGGATGATGATTCCTGTTTTATTCAATATGATAACACATCCATTCTGTGGACTAGACATAAATGTATATTTTTAGGTAAGCTGTCCTTCCTGTAGACTATTCATGTGGGTATATTTTTCAGCCTGCAGACTGATATTCATTCTAGACATGGTACTTTACTGATGTGTTTCCAAATGTGGTTAAAAATAGGCTTATTATATTCTTGATCTCATAAATTCTCACTTTAGGGTTCCCAGATTTCTCAGGGTCCCTTTAATTTAAATTGTATAGCAACAGTAAAATGTATATATCTAGCTGTTTGTGTGCATATAGGTAATAATTTTATATCTATGTATAACAACTTTCTAACTGCATGCTCTTAACGTATTAACACCTATCTCATTGTGACAATGTTAATGGTAGTTATCAAACTTCTTTACTTATATTTCCTTGATTCTCTTGAGGCTACAACATAGCACAGCCCTCTGCCTAAACTTTCTGCTGGATTTGGTGGATTAGAAAAAGGAAGGGACTAAAATGGCTGACCGCTGATAAAGTCATGCCTTTTTTAACTTCAATGCCAGTATGAGTGCCTAAGAGAGAGGATAAGGAAGAGTGTTTGGTAAGGAAAGCTGTTGTGCTCTAATCCATGAAAACAAGGGATCGCTTTGCACGTATCTTGGAAACAAGAGAATTCTGATATGAGCAGAGTTAGGAAAAGGCAGACAATGGATATGGACATTTCATAGAATCATAGAATTGTTTTGGTTGGAAAAGACCTTTAAGATCATCAAGTCCAACCATTAACCTAGCACTGACAAGTCCACCACTCTACCATTTCCCTAAGCAACACATCTACACGTCTTTTAAATACCTCCAGGCATAGTGAATCCACCACTTCCCTAGGCAGCCTGTTTCAATGTTTGACAACCCTTTTAGTAAAGAATTTTTTCCTAATATCCAATATAAACCTCCCCTGGCACAACTTCTCCTATCGTCCTATCATTTGTTACTTGGGAGAAGAGAACGACACCCGCCTTGCTACAACCTCCTTTGAGGTAGTTTAGACAGCAATAAGGTTTCCCCTCAGCCTCCTCTTCTCCAGGCTAAACAACCCCAGTTCCCTCAGCTGCTCCTCATAAGATTTGTGCTCTAGACCCTTCACCAGCTTGATTACCTTTCTTTGAACTTGCTCCAGCACCTCAATGTCTTTCTTGTAGTGAGGGTAGGAAGGCCCTACAGAGGGATCTGCACAGGTTAGATAGATGGGCCGAGACCAACGGCATGAGGTTCAACAAGAACAAGTGCCGGGTCTTACACTTCGGCCACAACAACCCCATGCAGCGCTACAGGCTGGGGGAAGAGTGGTTAGAAAGCGGCCTGGCGGAAAGAGACCTGGGGGTGCTGATCGACAGCCGGCTAAACATGAGCCAGCAGTGTGCCCAGGTGGCCAAGAAGGCCAATGGCATCCTGGCCTCTATTAGGAATAGTGTAGCCAGCCGGTCTAGGGAAGTGATCGTCCCTCTGTACTCGGCACTGGTGAGGCCACACCTTGAGTACTGTGTTCAGTTCTGGGCCCCGCACTTCAAGAAAGATGTTGAGGTGTTGGAGCGAGTCCAGAGGACTGGTGAAGGGTCTGGAGGGTCTGACCTATGAGGAATGGCCGAGGGAGCTGGGGTTGTTTAGGCTGGAGAAGAGGAGGCTCAGAGGTGACCTTATTGCAGTCTACAACTACCTGAAGGGAGGTTGTAGTGAAGTGGGAGTTGGCCTCTTCTCCCAGGCAGCTAGCTAGGACAAGAGGACACAGCCTCAAGCTTCGCGAGGGGAGGTTCAGGCTGGACATTAGGAAGAATTTCTTTTGAGAAAGGGTTATTAGACATTGGAATGGTCTGCCCAGGAAGGTGGTGGAGTCACCATCTCTGGATGTATTTAAGAAAAGACTGGACATGGCACTTAGTGCCATGATCTAGTGACATGGTGGTGTCAGGGCATTGGTTGGACTCAGTGATCCCAGAGGTCTCTTCCAACCTGATTGATTCTGTGATTCTGTGATTCTGTGAGGGGTCCAAAACTGAACGCAGTATTTGAGGTGCAGCCTCACCTGTGCTGAGCACTGAGAAGTGCCCCTGAGAGAGAGAGGTGTGAGGTGCTTTGTAAGCAACCACCACTGCTTGTATGGAAACACACTGCCTTTTCATGTGGCTGTCTTGAGACAAAGTTGGATTTTTGTGATCTGATATGGCAGTTGTGCCACTTTGTTTATTAAGTGCAATTGTTAATTATCATACAAACTACCATGGGCCCATTGTTTATTAACTGGTAATTTTTAAAAACAAATGGACAAGTCTGGCCTACATTCACAGTTGGTGGATGCCTTCTTTATTTAGTTAGTGAATTTGTATGTCAAAGAAGAATTTGAATATCTGAAAAGCCTGGGAGCATTTTCTACTCACTTTTTCTTTGTTATGGTGTACTTTTATGAGTGGGTACAGAAAGGTGCCAGAGATTCAGTACCTTCATTAAATTTTGTTATGCCTACGCATGGGTAATTGCTTTCACTTTGGAAAGAAATGGAGGACTGGGTCTCTGGCAACGGATTTTGGTTTCAAGCCTGAGGGATATGAAGAATTTCTGGAGGAGAGACATATTGAGTACAGGGATTCTTTCATTTTTTATCCTCAGGCCTGTGGGGAAATAAAACATTTTAATTGTGTCTGAAAATCTGTTTGCAAACTGCTGACCCAGAAGGATAGCCCTGGAAATAGTTTGCTCTAGGCTTCTTGGTGAACTACTGTGTGAGCTGACATGTGTCAGAACTGCCCAGATATCTTCTGCTGCTGGAAGGAGAATGCAGTTAGTTGCTGATATCCTCTGAGAACTAAAATCTGATACTAAGCCATTGCAATATTCAGCACTGGAATCTATGAGAAACATAAATTGATGATATGGCAAGAAGTAAACAGCACAGGACATGCCTCTAAGTGAGGCTGAAGGAATTGGCTCTTTGGGGATCAGCACGCTTTGTTATCCAGAACAATTATGTCAAACTGTGGATTCATATAAGAGAAATCCCCAGAAGCAAGGTAGTGAAGGCGGCTTTACAGCTGCTGTATGCTGATGGAGCAGGGAAAAACAAACTGGCCATTGAATCATAATTCTAGGTAGCCTGAATTCTTGTGTGACTCTTTTGCAAGACTTTGTAAACACAGACTGGAAATAAATAAGTGTGCTCCTGCGGTCTGACAAGAACTGTATAAGGCGGAACTGGGGAAATATAAAATCATTGTATTTTTCTGAAGATGAAATATATATTGGTTTTCTTCACATGAAAACATGGCAATATTCTGTAACAATAGGAAAGGCAGATGATTGCTCTTGGCTGTTTGATGTATAATGCTTTTTCATGTTCTCTACAGCAAAGTCTCCATGCATACAGCAGAAGACAGAAAACCTCTGTGGGTCAAAGAGTCATCTTGTTTGTGTGACACATCTAAAAAGCTCTCTGCCAGCCATGGGTGAGAACATGTACAGATACTTTGACAACTGTAGCTCAAGGTCGAGCAAGATCTTCTTACGAGCTCCTGGGGAATATGGCAATATCCTGCCAGTCCTGAGGGGGCCGTGGTCTGCTCCTAGCCCACTCCCTTCTGTTGGTTGATGGTGGAAGGACAGGGTCAGGACAATCTCACTTCCCCACAGCCTTTCCTAAAGCTAACTCTGGTCTGCATGGTGGAGGAGCAGGGCCTTGTAGTCTGTAGAGGATCTGGACAAGGGGGACACCCTGGGAGGAGCAGCAGCAGAGCATGGGAGGGCTCCTTCTGCATGCCCATCCTGGAACATCTGCCCACGTGCCAGCTGTGCCTGGGTAGCCTGAGAAATAATAAACTGAGTGCTAAGTGTTACCAGAATGGACCTGGGTTTTTTTGGCTTAAGCTGAGACACTGTGTGAATGGCAAACTTAAATCTTGGTTTCTCTTTTGCTACTCTCTCACCAGCAGTGCTCACCCTGTGTGCCATGCATCAGCTAACAGGGAGGATGGACTTGGCTCAGAAACCAACATCACTAAAACCCTATGGCATAAAATTTAGTGATGGAGCTGGGTGGAACAAGGCATTGCCCAGCGAGGCATTGCAGATGGAGCAGGTACTGATGATCACAGCATGGCATGAAAGGCAGCTTCTCTGAGCAGTGGGCTTCTCACATGTGCTCATTTCAGTGTACTTGCTTGCCTACAGAGGACTCTCAGCCTTGAGATTTTAAGAAAAAAATTTCAAGCCCCCCCAGGATTCTCAGCTCCATCAGAAAGCTTAAGAGTGTTGCACATCCCCCTGCAACTTGCAGCATTCAAACTTCCCTCTCTGCTGAAGTCTCAGCAGCAGCAAAGCTGCTATGAAGAGAGCTCCTACATTTCCTGCTAAGCTGAAATGCTGTGAAAGAAATCTTCAATTTCAGTTTTAGAAGGAAATATTTGAACACAGAAAAAAATATTTTCTTAAGAAAATAGAATTGAAATGGTCTGCCTCGTGTCAGCTGAGCATTAATATGCCTCTGAATTGCTTGTATATGTGTGCTGTATTAGGGCATATGTAGTCCAGTGAAGAAGACCAGCTCACAGAGCACCATGGGATCGTGAGTTCCTTTTAACTACAAATGGCATGAAGTACTGCTGTGGCTTAAAGAGGATGCAGGCCAGTATTCAGTAAAGTCAAAATCAAGTACTTCAAAATTTCTGTATTAATCTCATCCAGAAATGGGACATTTTCGTTTGCCCTATTCAGTACATAATCAAATATTAACAAGTATTTACACCATAAATTCTCACTTTTAACAGCTCCAATGAGTATTAACACTCTAAACTATGTGATTTCACTGGAAAATAAATCAATCCACTAGCAGATTTTACTGTGACAAAATATACATTACAGCTTCAGGCATCCTGATTACTTAGCCCCAACTATAACTCTGTGACCAGGAGCACCTTCTCCGTCTATAGCACAATGGGAGAGAGCCCACAGCAGTTGTGCGAGGGCGCAGGGGGAAGCCCCTGCAGAACGGTGGGTACCAGACCTGGCCATCATTCTGTGCAGCAGTTCTGGACAGAAATCTCACACCCCGCAGCAGGGTCCAACAGTCTGATTAGCTGTAAGATGGATTTTATAAACTGATGAACAGAGTGGTATAACCTAGTTGTCTGCAGGAGCAGGTAAGTGAATCTGAGGATGCAAGGGCTCTTGCAGGCCTGTATGCCTATATTCCTGTTTCATCCGTGCATCCTGGAGTCATTCTCAATGCAGGGCTTCTATTCTGAGAAGTCTTCAGGCCACCTCTCTAGGGACGTAGCTCAAGGAGTGCTCTCGTGAGCTGTAGCTCCCCAAGTTTCCATGTAATTATATTGGTTCATATAAGTTACTTTCTCCTAATTCTACTGCTTTACATGGGCTATGTCCCTCCTCTCTGCAAAGTTATTTCATTTTAATTTTTGTCCTAAAACAGCATAAGACTTTTTTCTAAACAGATAATTTTCTCATTTTCCCCTGAGTTAGAATACAATTTCTTTACCTTCATCTACATCAGGTCCCAAGACAATTACTGGTAAAACACTCCACCGCACCTACCATAGCTGATTCCCATGCAAGACACGTGGGTGTTACAGAATTAGACGAAAGTAAACCGGGGCAGTTTAGCTTATAATGCTCTTTCCTTGTAAGGTTATAGAATGTAGTAATGTGTCCTAATGAGATAAATCTCTCCTTTATCAAGGGAAAGCTATTTTTAACTGATTCTTTTAATTGACTTGCAGTAACTCCTTACACAGAGCACTGAATGTTGAATCATCTCAAAATGTTCTTCTCTGACTTCCTGCAAAAAAAAATCTGTTAAGAATATCTATCATCATTTTTGTATGTTAAAATCAAAACTGAAAATGTGGATCTGACATGAGTCACTGTAGCATAGTATGAAATTAAAAGGAAGTGGGGAAGGAAGAGTCCGTTCTTTTTCATTTACTGTTCCTCTTGCTCTCTAAAGCTCTCTGTGTGGATGTGATGTGGAAGAGACAAAGGTGACTAAGGGTCCCAAAAGGGTCCAAGTGAAATGTAGATTATTTTCGAATTTCTGTCACCTCCACTATCCTGATTTTGCTATATGAGGGGCTATTTGTTTTATCACTCTTTTTTAGGAAGGTTGTGAATACATGAGAATCTCTGTAAGCTGAAGTCTACCTGATCCTTACATGGGGATGCAAAGGAAGAGGATGGAAAGGGAGAGGACGCAATGGGAGAGGATACTTTCTCTCTGTTTCTGAGGGGCTCTTGCAAAGGCCAACATTTGACCAAAGAATCTTTGGTCAGAAAGATACTCACCACTCCTGCTCTGTCCCCTAATGCTCCACAGGGGATGTTTCCCGAGATGTTAGTGCCACCTGAGTGGAGATAAGCTCTCTTAAATCACATATGCCAGGTTATAAAACAAAGATGGCAGGTAGTAAGGTGTGGGCTGTCTGCCTTTTGTATGTGGATATATTCTTCTTGTATAGTGAGAGTTTCAGACACTGAAATGTTTCCAAGCATTTCCAAGAAGCCGAATGCTTCACAGTGCTCCCTCTGGGACAGATTGTTCTGCATTACCCTCTCTTTGAGCTGAGCCTTGAAGTTATATTTTAGCCCTATATAATCAAGAAAATGTTTTTCTCTGCATAAATTTAATCTTGTGTTTGATGGATTTGAAGGTAGTGAGAAAGCTTTTTTTTTCTCTTTGCACTGAGGATTTACCTTGCAACCTACAACAGAGCAATTAGTGTTACGAAGAGTTAGGTGCATAAATTCAATCCCCTAGATAACACGTACATATTAGCTACATGGTTATGAATTAGGTGTGTTATATATATAGAAAGCCTGTCCTCTGGACAGTCACCAAATGTAAGAGCAATCCGTTCTCTATGAAATGCTCAGATTAAAAAAACAAAGTCAAAGTAGGATATCTCTGTCTGTTTACAGTCCAGGAACTCCTTGCATCTGATCTGACACAGGTTATTTTTAGATATCTTTTAATAATAAGAGCTGACCTCTTTAATTATGATGTGAGGTTGAAATGTATGCTAGTAAGCAGAACTAACATCAGAGTGCTATACTGAGCAATCTGTTCTCTGCAGAGCAGAGCAGTAGTACATAATCAACTTAAGAGCTCAAGTTCGACTTTCAGTAAGGCTCAGTTTCCCAAACCGCTAAACCATGAGATAATTTTGGTAAGCCTGCATAGTGCTCTCACACCAGAGCCCTCCTCAAAGGGTTCCTGTACAGTGTTTTTGGTGAGGCTATCCATGCTGGGACACAGCATCACAGCCTTTCTCATGTTAACAAGACATAAAGCATCTTCCCCACATCCTGGAGAAATCCCTTCCTACACACCTGGAAGTAATAAATTCCCTTCCTCTATCTTAAGCTGCTCAGCACACCTTAGTAAGGGATATTTGGAAATGTTACCTGCATGTGAGCTGGCCCCCATGCCTCTTTGCTGGGGTGTAGTGCATAGGACATGTTTGCTCATCATCCGAGAGCAGATGGGCCAGAGTCATGGTGTGCTGCATGTCCTGCCATGGCTTCCCAAATTGCCTGCAGTCATCTGTGTGTTCCTAATAACATTAAGGGTTCCAAGCAACCCATGAAATGCAGATATTTCATAGGTCTTTGAAATAAGTAGCTGGGATCTGCACCATGCTATGATACCCATTATATGTCGTGTGCTATGGGGTGGGATGCGAGGGCACGTGGAAATGCACCGTGGAGCAAAGCACATCTGCAGGGAGCAGCCCCTGGAAGGCACTGATGCCTGAACTGCCTCCCTATTCACCTCACTCTGAAAGAGAGACAGGGAGGGAACTAATGTACCGTGAGTGTGAACCATCAGCTGTGGACTGCCACATTGCAGTAAGGCAATGTACATGCTGTATCACCAAATAGTTTCTTTGCAACAAAATACTATGCATCGTCATGAACATACCAGAAAATGGGAAAGTACTAAAACAAGAAAAATTTCCCGTCCACGTGAGTATTGTCCTTTCTTAATCTTATTCCCTCAACCTAAGTAATTGTAACATCCCACGTACCCCAACACCTAGGACAACCTGACTAGTGCCTTCCCAGAAAGGACTGGGAGATAGATGGGCCAAGACCAACGGCATGAGGTTCAACAAGAACAAGTGCCGGGTCTTACACTTCGGCCACAACAACCCCATGAAGCTCTACAGGCTGGGGGAAGAGTGGTTAGAAAGCGGCCTGGCGGAAAGAGACCTGGGGGTGCTGATCGACAGCCGGCTAAACATGAGCCAGCAGTGTGCCCAGGTGGCCAAGAAGGCCAATGGCATCCTGGCCCCTATTAGGAATAGTGTAGCCAGCCGGTCTAGGGAAGTGATCGTCCCTCTGTACTCGGCACTGGTGAGGCCACACCTTGAGTACTGTGTTCAGTTCTGGGCCCCGCACTTCAAGAAAGATGTTGAGGTGTTGGAGCGAGTCCAGAGGAGGGCGAGCAAGCTGGTGAAGGGTCTGGAGGGTCTGACCTACGAGGAACGGCTGAGGGAGCTGGGGTTGTTTAGCCTGGAGAAGAGGAGGCTCAGAGGTGACCTTATTGCAGTCTACAACTACCTGAAGGGAGGTTGTAGTGAAGTGGGAGTTGGCCTCTTCTCCCAGGCAACTAGCGATAGGACAAAAGGACACAGCCTCAAGCTTCGCCAGGGGTGGTTCAGGTTGGACAATAGGAAGAATTTCTTTTGAGAAAGGGTTATTAGACATTGGAATGTGCTGCCCAGGGAGGTGGTGGAGTCACCATCTCTGGATGTGTTTAAGACTGGACATGGCCCTTAGTGCCATGGTCTAGTTGACAGGGTGGTGTCAGGGCAATGGTTGGACTTGATGATCCCAGAGGTCTCTTCCAACCTGGTTGATTCTGTGATTCTGTGACCCTAATCATTCTGTGATTCATTCTGTGACTGCGTCCTTATTAACTTCTCATACAATAAGGGCTTTCTGCTGATATATATACAATAGACTTTCTGCTGGTAAACCATGGACCTTTATTTTGATTCTTTCTATTTTTTTTCACTACATTATCCCTAGAATTATCAGTCAGGTGGAGGGTTTTTTTTTGTCTGCATTTTTAAAATTATTATTCTGTGGGATGTGCTCAAGAGTACCATCATTTTAATTATCCAATATCAATACTTATGATACTTAGCTTATTGTTAAGTGTCAATGTCACATTATTGGCAATCATTAAGCCAAGATTAAATTTACTCTTGGCATAATTTTATTCTTTGCTGTCAAAGAGACAACATTCATATTGCATGTGAAGTGCGACACTCAGTAACAGGAAGAGCACACTCGCTCTTTCTTTCTTTTCATGTGGACGTATAACTTAAATTATTTACACCTAAAAGCATTGCATTACAGGACTTGTAATGATAACAGAAAATTTTCAGGCAAAATGAAATCTGAGCAAAGCCTTTTCTCAGTATTCTAAATAATTTAGATCACAGAAAATATAATTTTTCATAGAAAAGATTTCTGTACAGATAGAGGGGAACGGTGATTAGCTTTGCAATGATAATGAGACCAGTAGTTCAGTTCCTAAGGGTATGAAATGTTCATCTGCTTTTAGAGTACAGTGATTGCAGAAGAGTCAAAAAATCTCCTAAATCTATATATCCCGGTTAAGTCCACATGACTTAGAACAACCTTTTAAAATCTCACTTCTGATATCAGAACTCCTAGGATTCTCCAGCCAATACCACACCACATCTTTCCAAATATTTTTTGCCTGAAGGAAAACTATAAACAGCCTTTTCCGTCAGTTAAGTGTATTAACTCAAGACCGCTGGAAATTTGCTGCTATCTTTTCTGGATCTGACGTCTGTTACAGAAACCTCACAGAATCACAGGATGGCAGAGGTTGCAAGGGACCTCCCCTGTTCAAGCAGGGCCACCTAGAGCCAGTTGTGCAGAACTGTGTCCAGATGGCTTCTGAATATCTCCAAGGATGGAGACTACACGGCCACTCTGGGCAACCTGCGACAGTGCTTGGTCACCCTTGCAGTAAAAAAGTGTTTCCTGATGCTCAAGAGGGAACCCCTTGTATTTCAGTTTAGATGATGTTATCTGGTGTTTCAGTTTCAAACCCAACCTGAACATACTCTGATTTGACAGCTTTATATTCTTGTTACAGCAGGGAAACGACAGATTTCTTGATAGCGCTGTCTCTTCTGCTGAGGAGGAGGTCAGCTGTTTTATTGTTAGCACAATTATGGTAACTCGCCGGGCTGAAAAGGTTCTTTTGCTATAGCATTTACCTTAAGCACTCACATCGCCTATTGTGAAGGTATTAGGATATCTCAACTTTTTACTATTCTAAACTTCAAAACATTTCTGTGAAATATGGAAAAATTGTTATCTTTATTTTGTAGATGAAGAAGCCAGAGACAAGACAAGGTAAGCAATTTGTCAAGGGGTACACATATGGGTAGCCACAGTAGAGGAAGGCACCGATCCCACTTCCCAGAGACTTCCTTGCAGCGCTTGCTCACAGGGAGGGTATGGCTCTTCTCCTCACCCGACAGTGATGTCCTTCACAAAAAGATGACTTTATATAGTGCTGGCTAGACAAAAACATTCCCTGATGTATCTCATCTGCTGTCATTGATGATGTATGTCACCATGGTTCACTGAGGACATACCCCAGATGAGCCTGGTTTGCAGACAGAACTACTTATTTTAACATGATAGTATTTAATTCTGAATTCTGAAGTGAAAACTAAATGTTGGTGATATCTATTTTTATATCCAGAGTATTTGATCCAACATTCAAAGTTTTTCTTATTTGCATGCATTTTATGGTTGTATAAAAAGACTACACAAAATCCAGTCCTGTTTAACTTATTCATCAATGATCTGGATGAAGGGACTGAGTGTACACTCACCAAGTTTGCTGATTATACAAAACTGGGAGGAGTGGCTGATACACTAGAAGGCTGTGCTGCCATTCAGTGAGACCTGGACAGGCTAGAGAGTTGGGTGGAGAGGAACCTCATGAAATTGAACAAAGGCAAGTGTAGGGTCCTACACCTGGGGAGGAATAACCCCATGCACCGGTACAGGTTGGGTGTTGACATGCTGGAAAGCAGCTCTGCAGAGAAGGACCTGGGAGTTCTGGTGGACAACAAGTTCACCATGAGCCAACAATGTGCCCTTGTGGCCAAGAAGGCCAATGGTATCCTGGGGTGCATTAGGAAGAGTGTGGCCAGCAGGTCGAGGGAGGTTATCCTCCCCCTCTACACTGCCCTAGTGAGGCCACACCTGGAGTACTGTGTCCAGTTCTGGACCTCCCAGTTCAAGAAAGACAAGGAACTACTGGAGAGAGTCCAGCGGAGGGCTACAAAGATGATCAGAGGACTGGAGCATCTCTCTTATGAGGAGAGGCTGAGGGAGCTGGGTCTGTTTAGCCTGGAGAAGAGAAGACTGAGGGGGGATCTTAGCAATGCTTACAAATACCTTAGGGGCAGGTGTCAAGAGGATGGGGCCAGACTCTTCTCAGTGGTACCCAGTGACAGGACAAGGGGCAACAGGCACAAACTGAAACATGGGAAGTTCCATCTGAATATGAGGAAAAACTTTACTTTGAGGGTGACAGAGCACTGGAACAGGCTGCCCAGGGAGGCTGTGGAGTCTCCTTCTCTGTAGATATTCAAGACCCGCCTGGACATGACTCTGTGCAATGTGCTCTAGGTTAACCTGCTTTGGCAAGGGGTTGGACTAGATGATCTCCAGAGGTCCCTTCCAAGCCCAACCATTCTGTAATTCTGTGTGAAATAAATCCTTCCCATCAGATAGATTTCAGACTGGAGAAACTGAAGTGAAATACTCTGTGCTGTTTTCAGATAAAGAGAACCAGTACATTCAAATCCAGTGAGTACTAGCTATGAGTACAGTGAAAAATTGCAACTAGACTTCTATTATGTCAAACTTCCATTGCCTTTGCTAACTACAAACTTACAATATCAGCTTTTCTCCTGAAAATTGCTGCATGGTAGCAGAAATTGTGTAAAAGGATGTAACAGGCTCCCTCTGACTTAAGATCAGACAACAGGCTATAACCATAGCAGACATTATATGAGTTCGGTGTTTTTTGACAAGAACTTTCTTCCTCCCAGCTTCCATCTCTACATTACGAGAGAAAATGATGGCACTAGCAGTCATCTTCCTGTTTCTAATTCCTAACAATAATGTTAGCCAAACTCTACTGCCTGTTTGTCACCCCTAACCAGACAGCTCTCAGTGGAAATGAGTAAGATAAGAGGCTTTTTTTTGTGTGTTTTCTTTTCACAGGCCAGCTAATCTTTTTGCTGGGAATTTGAGGCAAGTCAAATGTTTCTCTAACTTCAGCTTTCATAACCCAGCAGCTAGACACTGATTTTCAGTAGACTTTTTTTTTTTTTTTTGGTCTAAATTTGTCTAGATGCCAGTTCTCTCCCTGGAAAGATGCCTTTCTGTCAGGATTGGTCTCGCTTCTGCGCTTTGGCACCCAGGTTCTCCTGGCAGATGCACTCTGCCATAGTGGTAGGATTCTGGTGTGGCCAGTGCCCTGGGGCTTCAGTAGAAGTTGTGATATTAAAAACTTCTCAAGTTCTGGCATAAAATCTGTAGGGAATCAACAGTTCTGGCATATTATAAAGTATGTCTGAGCTAGATCTATAGGTTGCATCATTTTTATCAAACCTTTAGAAACAGCCTGCTAACATTCTTAAGTGGATGTTTGTAAAACAATTATTTTCTGCCTTGAAAACTATCTTTTCTTTAGATAAACATATACCTAAAAATAACAAGCATTACTTAACATACTTTTCAGCATTAACTGTGTTTTATCCACTGAAAAGTACAGTGTTAGTAATATGCAAAAAGATACTGGCATGTCTTTAGGTTTTTGCTACAGGTATAACATTCACAGATCTAGTCATATATAGATTAAACAAAATGACAGGCTGCAATATAATTATCACAGAGGAAATAACTGCCCTGCCTTCATTTGTGAACTGCATGAGAGAGCTTTTTAAATCTCTTAAATAAAAGCCGGCATCAATTGCAGGATGCCGTTTTGGACTGATTTTTTGTTTTTGAACCCCACACAGGACAAACTAGTCCATTAATTGTGTATTTCCCCTGGCTTATCTCCTATCTGATTTCGTGCTTCACTTGTTGGGATGAAAGCGTGCTACTTTCTTTAGTTTGCTGTTTGAAGCAAAGGTAGCATCTGATAGCCCAGCTCCCTCAGCCCATGCAGTAGTCGGGCAGGTGGGGGCACTGCTGGCCCCCAGCAGGTTACCGAGTTCATCGTAGCCCAATAACTGAGCAGGACACCTCTGGGAAACTGTGGCAGTGGAAGAAATAGGATGAAACCCTCCATCCAAGGCCAGCTTTGCTGTGCATGCTAAAAGGTGGCCAGGAGAAGAACTCCCCCTCCTTCACCACCAAGCCTCTTGCTGGTGTCCTGGGGACCCAGGCTTCTGCCAGGGATGCAACACAAGAGGGCATAGCAATAATGGACTGTGTAAAAGTATATATAGATATATACTGTACTCCATCATGAAACATAGGGTGCTTCTTTTCCTCCTACATCTTCAATATGCCCATACCCATGGTTGCAGCCACTCCCCCAAGTGGTGGTACATCGTCATGAAAGGAGTTCTGTTTTTCTAGCAAGCAGCTGAGTGTAACTTCCTTCCAAACACTACAAAACACTGCTTTGTATCTACTCAGGCTAAACTATTTTCCTTCTGATATATCTCTGTTAACGTCTTCTCACTTTTCACATCAGGTTCAAGCCTGACTTGTCACCCTTTAATGTCCACCGTTTAATTTCACATCTGCATACAACTCTTCTCATATTTTCTTCCCATCTTCAAGACAGCAGAGACTGCATCTTCCATGTCTTTCCATGATGCTTCTCTTTTATGCCTTCTACTGGAAACTCTTACCCTCCACCAAACAGCCAATATCTTTCTCATGAAGATCTGTGAGGCTCTTCAGTAACAACCCAAGAAATGAAACAACCTTTGCTTTCCTCTGTGCTTTGGTCATTACTTGTTTTCATTGGGTAGAAGTTGAATACCTTCTAATGTTAAGTTTGTTTGTCTCATGCCATGCTTTCTAGTGGACGAAACTAATAAAATGATTGAAGACAGCAGTAAATATTTACCTTCATGACTCCCTTGCTCTCTACATCTTCCTTTCTGAAAAGAAAGCTCTTGAATTCCTCTGTGCTTTCAGTAGCACTGATGCTGTTCCTCATGCTGCCTCTGAGACCTTCCTGCAGCTCCCCATCCTTCAGCATGCTAGGTTGACATTTCTACACCTCAAATAGCTACAATTGTATATTAGCTCTCAGTTTCTCTTTCTCCTCTCACCCTTGATTGTCTCTCCATCTCACACCTATCAACATTATTTTAATGTCTCTTATGCTTACAATTCTGTATCTATATTGAGAAACTTTTCTCCCTTGAATTCAAAAGCGCACTTCTTGCTTTCTCTGCTGTGGTATTTTTTTTTTTAACTAGGACAAATTACTGCCACCTTCTTCCCTGCACATTTTGACAAAACTTGTTTCTCTTGAAGACCTTATACTGTAAATTAATTTCAAGCACCATTTTAAAAGACACAGTGGTATAGATGTGAAGGATAATGTAGATTAGAAGCTGAGGAAGTAAAATATCCTGTGTCTCACAGAAATACAGTAAGCATTCAAAACTGGGTATATACTGAGCACACAAGGGTTTGGTTTTTCTTTTTATTAAAAGACAAGGCATTATCTGTACGCATGAGCAGGCATTCCTGCATATGCACTGGGGAATACCACTGACACGGAACTATCTTCTGGGAGAAAAGATTAAAGACCTGCTGCTGGCATACCCCAGCTCCAAACAGCACTGTGCTTACTAAACAGACCCAAGCTTGTTTATGTACGTATACAAGTCTATATACCAAGAGGGTCTATATACCAACACAAAGAGATATCAAGGATATGTGGCTATTGGTACATAGGCACCGTAGAGACCTGATAGAAGGGAGATAATCTTGGAAAAATGAAATAACTGTATATAAATTATATGAGAGAATAGGAATCTAAGAACGGATTGTTCCAGCAGGGGTGGGCTGCTACAGATTAAGGAAAGTCTGGAAGGAGATGAGTGAATTTGATCAACGCACAACATTCTTCATCAATGCATCCCTGGTGATTGCACAGGATACCCAGCAGCTGCAACTTCAGACCTAAATGAAGGGCACACTATGAATCTGTCCTATAATCACCCAGGGGAGAGACCACCTGGACTGTGACTGCTATGGGAGTTATTAGAGAACCACAAAGGCAGAAAACATGTTAATAAAAGACAGGTCTCATTCCTCCCTGCTTTCTACTGCATCTCCATGCCTAGGTATATGTCCCGATGGGACGTTATCCTGAGGCTATGTTTTCGGACAACATAGATGTTTTAAAGATACTATCTCTTGGAGCAGCTGGTTAGAAAACCCACAAGGAGAAAAGAATGATTTGATGTAGTCCTCATGGGATCAGCTCACAGGTCTGAAGCATTATTAAACAACTATCTTGTAATGCTGACTGCAATATACTCATATTCAGCAGCCATGGAGAACTGAGAAAAGCCTCTCAAAAGACAGGAGAAAAACTCCTAGCCCCACACTCCAGTATCTCTTAGCTTCAAAACCAGGAACTGCATAAAAATTATATAGTTTCTTCAAAGGAAATGAAAAAGTCCTGGTAAGAGAATAAAATGATTGCAGGTGACAGGGATGTTGCATAAAAGCATTAGATTAAAAGCTCATGGTAAATATATTCCTATCAAAAAGAAGTTTAAAAGGTCAAGAAAGACTGTGCAATCATGCAGCAGAGCAAAGACATTTCTGGGAAGCAATCTCCAAAATAGAAAACTGGAAAAAAGTCATATACTCTGGCATAGACAGGCCAGAATGAGTTTGAGGAACAGCTAGTTTAAGACATGCATGTTAGTAACAAATCTTTTCTAGGCATATCAGAAATACATGTCTGTTAGAAAACTTGTAGGACCAAAAGGTAGCTGAGTTGTAAAAGGATTTCTCAAGGAAGATAAAGAAGTAGCAGAAAAGCTAAATGCAATATTTGCATCAGTAGCCAGTATGGCAAAGCCTGGGTCTGGTCTTACCCCTCAGTCTGTCTTTACAGGAGACAGAGTAGGGGAACTGCCTCAGTCAGAACTGTCAGCAAAAGACATTTTGGGGTGACTTAAAGAAAATCAATAGAGCATTGTCAGTGCTGATGATAACATTTGCCCAGTGGGTCTTAGATAATTCAGATTTGAAACGCTCTCAGCCGTGGTGTATAACCTATCACTTAAATTGACCTCAGTACAAAAGGAAAATAAGATAGCAAATACAATGCTAGTTTTTAATAAGGACTCCTGGGGAATCTGAGAAACTACAGACTAGGAAGTTGTACTTTTGTACTGGGCAGATTAGTAGAAACTATAATAAATAACATAACTAGCTATATACATGAATTAATATGATTTAATAGGGGAGAATTAACATAGGTTTTGCAGGAAGAAATAATGGGTCTCAAACCTGTTTCAGCACGTGGAGGACTCATTAAACATTGGTTTATCACTGAGCTACTTTATTTACTGGGCATGGATTTCAGAAAGGCTTTTGATAATATACCTTTCTAAAAGTTCTTAGAGAAAGTAGGTTGCTTTGGGGTAAGAGGGAAGGCCTTCTGCAAGAGAAATAGACAGGAAAGGCGACAGGAAGAAATGATCAGTCTCAAAAGGGCTGTGACACCACCTGTACTGCTGGGTATATTCATACATGAGCCAAAAAAGAGGTTACATGAGGTGGTTGTAAAACATAAGTATATGTAAGTTTTCTGACTTTAAAAAATTATTTTGTGTAGTTAAAAGTAAAACTGATAACAAAGAGCTGCAAAATTATATTGTGATATTGAACAATTGTTGACTGCTGCAAAGAAATGCACTTGAGAAAAATAACCATGACATTAACTATTACTTACTCAAAAGATGGATCTTAGATTTATTGTGGGTTGTTTTATGAAAATATCATTTCACTACTCACTATAATTCAAAATGAAAATGGAAGATTAAATACTATCAGGCAAGGAGTAGACAGCCAGCCTTTGAATGTCATAAAAACTCAATCACATTCCCGCATTTGGGTTTTTGGTTGCCTTACCTCTAAGATACAGAAAAGACACAAACAATAGCAAGGAGAATGATCAGAGGTACGGCATGGCTTTCAAGCAAGTTGAACTTAAACCAGTGCACACCAAATATAATTATTCTGCAACAAGTTCAAAACAAAGCAAGTCAAGCTTTGTCAAACTGCACATCAAATAAACTCACTGCCAAAAAATGTTTTAGATACCAAAGTATAAATAAGTTCGAAAGTATATTAGATGAAAATAGAAAAAAATGTATGTTAAAGCTTCACAATATAAAGATACAGGTGCCATGTCTTGCTTAGGAAGCCTCTAATCTGCAGCTTTCTGTGAGCAGAGAAGGTAACTAAAGAAATATTGCTTGTCTTCTTGTATTCAGTAAATAACCAGTACTTAGGACCAAAGTAGACACTCCTTGTCTGAACCCATTTTAGCTGTTTTTATGTTTTAAGGTGTGCAGAGAATCAAACTGTGGAGGATGCATCTCAGAAAAGGTCGTGAAAAGGTTTTCTATAATGAAAAATGATAACTCCCATTGAAATCCATTCAACATTTCTGGAAGCAGAGTCTACTCAGTAGGTCTAATGTTGCCTGGCTGTCAAGCAACTTCACATGCTGTTATTCCAGGTGTCCAGTGAAAAGTTATTTAGGGATGTTTTTACACACAAGTAGTAACACACACTTGTGCAGACTAACTCCTTCTAGAAACATACCAGTATTTGTCTAACAGTTCATCACTATTTTGACTATGTTCAGTCCATTGTATTTAAACAGATGCTGCAGTAATACCTTCATGCAAATATTTGCTGCTTAACACTCCTGCCTCTCATTAAATACCAAAATTGAGGAACATCTGCCACTAAACCCTCTTTTTTTTTTAAAATGATCCAGTAGAAGACTTATTAACACTTATTTCTGTTGGCTTTTTAAAGCTCTTTCTGCTCAAGATCAGTGATTTGTTAAAGGAAAAATAATTATGTCAAGCCTTCTGAATACCCACTTTATACATTCATAAACATTCCCAGCCCAAAATCAGTCTGGATCGTAATCAGTTTACTTCTTTACTCAGCCATGGACAATTATTTAAAATATATAAATGTCAGCATTCTGTATGATGATTAAAACTCTTGACAGATCTGAAAGTCTCAGCCACAGGCTGCAACGTGGAAGCTATTGCAATGATTTGTTTTAATTTTCCACATTACACTGGCTTCAGTTTTCATCCTGTGGTTCAGTAGTTAACTTCACCCAGACCACAGGTTTTTCCCTTTGTTCTTTTATCCTCATTCACTGGGTTTCTCTCGCAGGGGTTTGCTTTTTGCAGGCAGTGGGCTGCATCGTTGAGTGTGGCTCTTGCTCAAGGAGAGCCTCATACAGTGCACAGTGATTCCCAGAGACTGGTGCACAAACTGGTATTGTTCCCAGGTGATCTCCAAAGTGCTTCATAGCTGTCCCACAGAGCTGGGGTAGCTTATCACATTTTCAGTTAAAAGTTTGGTGATGAGAGAATGCAACAGTCTGTGAGAGATCTTGAGGGCTGAGGACAACTCACCCCAGAAGACAGGAGCTGTGTGAGTGCCATTGTTGGTCACCCTCTCAGGCAACCCCTGTGACTGACACTGCAATTTTCTGACCTCAGTTTCAAAGTTCAGATCAAGGAATCAGGCCTGGGCTTAGCTTTCTACTTCATATTAGGCTTCTATAAATGCATTGGCTTTGCAAATGTAAGCATTACAGTCACGTCAAATGCTTTCAAAAAGGACAATATCATCTGCTCTTTTGCAACTATTAAAAATTATTTTCCTTTGTTTTGTTTCGTAAAGTAGCATATTTATTTTTAACATAACTACAACGATGGAAGATCTTCATATATGTATAGCTCTGACCTTTCAGAAACATTTAGTAATGAAAACATATGGAGCTCTAACCTGCTTTCAGTGACTGCCCAGTGTTCATGCTTCCCTCCAGCTCCAGCAATGCCCAGGAGCCATCTATTTCCCTGCAAGGTGCAACATCTCCCTTGATACTGGGTTACTGACTTGGTGGGATTTATTCTTCAAAATGTTTAATTATGAGCGCTGTGTAGAGCAGTTGCATAAGGAACCAGTAAGAGTGGCACCTGCTGACTTCCAGAGAGTCACGCCTCGTGCCCCCGGTACCTACTACGAGGTGACAAATGATGGGAAGGAATCAAACCTTTCACCCTTCTGCCGTGCCCTGGGCAGTGCTGGGGCATCTGAGACACCAGCAGTTGGGATGAGGATCTCTTTCTCCAGCTGCTCTTTGGAGAACAGAGTCCTCTCCGCCTTTTCTCACAAATATTATTTACCAGGAAATTTCAGATAAATTCATACTCATCTATAGCTATTTGGGACAGGCAAATCAGTTTAAAAGGAAGGTGCTGTGGGGTTTGCTCTTTTCTGGAGGAGCTTTTTGGTGGCCAGCACCTTGCTACGATCGCTGCAGCCGCTGCCTCACACCTTTCTTTGGGGACAGTCGTGAGAAGAATAGGGTGTTGTTGCTCATTAGGCTGACAACTTTCCAAGGTAGGGAAAAGCAAGAGACCCCTCGGTGACCTGGCACTGCCAATCCTCCATCTACAGTGTGTTTCCAGATTATGGCTGAAGCAGGTAAAGCTCCACTGTACAGGAATCAGTACGGTTGATATCTTGGCTGTAGATTACAGGGTTACACAACAAGTGAAGCAACCTAGCTGTCAATATTTTTATGATGTAAACTAAAATTCAGCTCTTGCTGTGTGAAAGACTGCAGTGCAATACACTGGTGTGAGTTTTTGTTTCTTAGCTCTGTATAGCTCTGTTTAGCAATAGTGTATATATAGCTGTGAACAAATAGCCTTTCAAAATTTTTACCAGCAAATTACCGATTCTCTGCTTCTTGCATGAGAGCATTAAAATTTTTTTAGATATGTATGAAAAAAAAATCAATTCTGCATTGATCTGTACCTCCCTCAATAGGGTAAAGCCTTTTCACAAGGTGAATTGTTTCAAATGAAACCCTGGAGATTGCTCACTAACACCATCCGCTTAGAGAAAATGTGAAAACTATCCTTCTGATCTCATAGGTCTTAAAAATTAATACCCAAAAGTACTCACTTACAAGTACATCAAAGGCTGGGGTTGGCCACAGCACTGCATTTACTGGGCATCTGATGGACTCAATGACTTGATGGTGCATTTTGCAGCCGCACAGCAGTTTCTGTGGGGGGTAAATGGTTAGAACCATGACCCTCCCACATGCTCCCCAAGCCCTCAGTATTCCCCTGATCACTCAAAAGAGGTGTGAAACAGGCAGTCCCCCAGACTCCCACACAGCTTGAACTGTGAATTATAAACAACGAAGATTTGCTGCAAATCTGTTGAGAGGTACTTATAAACTTTCTGTAATTTTGATTATTTGCTGGAAGTTGATTTGCCGGATCCTTTACAAGTCTCAAATAAGAATTTCAAGGATTTTAAAGATAAACAGAGAATGTTCAAACAATTTATGAAAGAAAGTTGACAAACTGGTTAATGTTGGTGATATCTTGAAAGGCATTAGTTTCAAAAATAGGAACAGCATTTTTATTGCAACCCTAATTTCTGCAATCAAAACAAAAAGTTTTGAATTTGAAGACTTAGATTCTGGATGAATTGATTGAGCAGTTTAGGAAAAAAAAAAAGAATCATTGTTATTATTTGTGACTGTTTCCTGAGTGTCTCAAGGTGAAGCTGGTCCAGGGAATTTCTGTGGTGGAGGAAAACATTTTTCAATAACATGTCCTGTGCTGGTGTTTTCTGTGCAGCCTCTGTGTCTGTAAGTAAATTAGCAACCTCTCTCTGTGACAGATAGATAGAGATGTGAATGTGGGGAGGAGAACGTGGTGGAGGTATGGAAGGGGTCTTTGAAGACTGAGACAGCTATACAGGATGTAAGGCCATTTCCCCCATCATGGGTCCCATGGAAAGTTTAAGCAAATTAGTACCCCTCGTAGAGGAACAAAATGAAACAGTACGAAATACTAAAGTGGGGCTGCCTCTGTGACTGTGTCTTCGGCAGAAATTGCTGTCTCACTCACCTACAAATTTCCTAATATTACAAGAGGGCGGGAAATTAAGGTAGTGTGACATTAGGCAAGTGGAAGCTCATACAGAAGGTTTTTCCATTCCACTGTCTCTGAGAAAAGCTTCCTTTAATCATATTATGGTAAACCCAGCATCAGGTCTTCCCCTTGTGCTGTTTTGACAAGAGAAGGGAACTGTCATGAAGGCTGTATCTATATTAGTGAATTAACAGCAACAGGAGTGCTGTGAGGCCATTGATGCCTGCCATGATCCTCAGCGTGACTTTGGCCTGGGCCAGCTAGCACTTTCTGGAACACCTCCTGAGCCTGTCTTTGGCATTAGCACAGGACCAGTCCTAAGAGAAATGTGAAGTCGTTCCCACACTTTTGTGTTCTCCAAAACATGACCCAAAATTATGGAAATTTTTTCTCTGCCTCTGGTTCTCTGCCTGCCTTTTTTTTTTATTTTTGGTCACTGTCAGCAATTCTGTTAAATAGCTAATAACCCATGAGCATTCTGCAGATGCCAGAAAGCAATGAGCTTTTAAATATCAGCCATTAGGGTAGAATTCTGTCAGATGCTTTATTTTGGATTTGCAGCAAGTTTGATGGATAACTAACCACAAAGTTATCCGTAAGTCCCATCTTACTAGTGTTTCTCTGCAGCATCTTCCTCAGAACGTTGCTTTTTACTGCATTATCATCATTATTTCTTAAAAACTCCATGGAATTCTATTTTCTTCTCTATTTCCTTCCTCCTCTTACAGGGAAGTATTCCAGCTTTATTTAAAGCTCTGACCAGAGGTCAAGCTGCTTGCGGGGGCCTCAGACACACTTGGATTAGACTCTTTGCAGCACCTGTGGGGAAGAAAGTGCAGCAGCCGGCGGCAGGCTCTGCAGGTGGGCTCTCAGCAGGAGGAACTGAGCACTGAGCAGCTTATTGACCTATTGCATTTGACCTCTGGGTATACTTCAGATTACTTTAGGAAGCCTGAGGATGCCTGTGGAACAGGGAGAGGACTTAAAAAATACTTCCTAGGTTGTTTTTCCCTCAGCCAGTATGTCTGTGACTAACAAGGTGTTATTAAACACAAATATTCAAATTAGTGAACTATAGCTTGACAGGAATTTATATATTGTGTTCTCAAGCCACTAAATTATTAAGTAAATAACTTACAAAATTATGTTATCAAAGCCTCACCAAATTCACATAAACAAAAACTATCTGGCTTTGAACAGGACTAAACAACTTTGCATTCTGTCATAAGACAGAATAATCAGCAAGTAAATTTAATTTTGAAAGTAAAATAGGAGAGGCTGACCAAAATCATGTTCAGGTTAATTCTCTTTCAGGAATGCTATGGCATTAGTGAAATCAGCATGCTGAAGACAAAATAAGCCAGTTATTTCTGTGTGTAAAGACCATCTCCAGTAACATCACTCAGGATGGGTACCAGTGCTGTAGCTGTGAGGCTTCCCTGTCTCTGCCAATTGATACTGCCTGACACCAGTTTCTTCCATGAGCAGGTTAGTCCATAGCTGTTTACCATGAGAACTGCAGCTCTGTCCTTGTCACAGAAAAGCAGCTTCTTGTCCCACAGACCATGATACTGCTGCTGTTCTCATGGCAGTATTGCTGTGGAGGTGTTTATTGACCAAGCCAAGCAATAAGATAGCATCTGAAGGGTTATGATAATATGCTACACTCATTACCAGACACAAGAATTTCAATCACTAGCACCTTTTTGATGCTTTTAATTGGAAATATAATAATTAATCCACTCTTAATGTTCTTTTAAGCATTTCAATGAGTACTGAATAAAAAAAGGTGAATACACCCTGGTACAGTGCTGGTTGTGCAATGCTCATTCCTTAGGCTAGAAACCCAGCAGTCATCAGTCTCCTCCCTTCCAGGGCACAGAATCAAAGAGGAATTCAGCATATGATCCTGTGGGCAAACATCACAACCCCAAAGCCATATCATTCAGTTCAGATGCAGTTTAAGACTCTAAGATTAGGATTCACAAACAAACTCATAGGTACTTACATCCCCATAACTGAGAGGTTATGTGATCCTAAGACTAGGATGGCAGCACCTGTGGTACTCAGTAGTGGATGCCATCCCCAGGGTATGACAGGGAGGTACTCAACTATCTTAGTGCAACATTGAGCAAGGAGTTTCTGTGAAAGTGGTATTCAGAGCTTGAAAACATTTCCTGGACTTGAAATTCACCTCCAATACGTGCAAATAACATAGTTTCCTTTGAAAGAGTATCTGAAGTGCATCTAAATGCTTGTGTGAATCCTATCCTACATATATAAATCTATTCTTTAAAAACATGGGTTTTTTTTAAATCTTGACCTGAATTTTCAGGCTCCAGAACCTAGCTTCTCCTTTTATCCAAGACATAGCACAACAGTTTCTGGTTGCACAAATTCATATCTGATTAAAAACATACTAAAATCAAAGCTAACACATAAAGCAAGATTAAACTAAGACAGAGATCTGTCTGGCAGGTGAAAGGCTGCTGCTTTATTTACTAAGCCTTATAATCTTTTGACTTGCAGTTCACTGCTGAAGAAGATTATGGAAGAGCTACAGCCCATATCCAAGTGTTACAAGTCTATATTTGGTATCAGACTGAACTCCAATAAAAAGGTTGAAAAGATTACCAAGTAATAGAGCTGCATTTTGGAAGATGTGAAAAAATTAGTTGTGCATTTACCAGTGTCAACACAGGCCCTGTCCTAGCTGTTTCCCATCACTGTTCAAAGCTCAGGGCCATGTCTCAGCTGTCTGAACTAAATTAAAATCAGAGGGCACTGCACAAGTTATTTAAATCAAGATTTGAATTTTCAAAATTTGACAACAGGACATTTTTAACAATCCATTTTTATTCATTCATTAATAATTAACTTGATTGGTATACACACATGGGGTCCCCATGGACTTCTTCAGTAGCTCATCGACTGTCCTTAGGAGACAGCCTTCGTGCCCTGTTGCCTCCGTGCAAATCAGAGTGATCGAAATATGCTTGTGGGAGAAGAGCTGAAAAAGGGTAGAAGTCTAGCCCACAATTGACATGCAATCTATTACACTTTTGGTAATAGCAAAGTGACAGTAGAGGTCCTTTAAAACCCCAAAAGACCATTCCTGTAACTGGATTATTGGCATGGCCTCAGTATTTTGGAGTGGGCTGTGGCAGGTGGAGGTATAGAGAAAGGCGAATCACTGGCAGAGAGAGCTGAGCCAGCATTACCTGTAAAACAGCTCAGTTACAGCCTGACACATTTGCAGAGAAAAATCACAGTTTTTTTTTTTATTATTAGTTGAAAAAGCATGAGTATGATGGGCCTTCTGCTACCATTTCTAACCATGAGGAGGAATGTCTGACCAGATTCTACAAGATGTAAAGGATATTTCCTTACAGAAGCTGTAGCCACATGTGCCTACGTGTACTCTCCCAGTGTGTTCTGGGGGCTAGAAAGGAAACTTGGGGATAGATTAGGAAATGATTGCAGCAAATATTACTGGTAGTTGGGCAATATGTAGTGTTAGCCCTTAAAAACTTGTATTTTCCTGTCCTGCAAGTGTTTTCTCTATAAATACACTAGCAAATAATTTGCAACTAAAATAATTGCAGAAATTGCAAAATGGAAGATTACATAGGAATAGGTAATTAGTAATAGGCAATAGTTGGTTGAAGTGCAAATCAGAAACTTTGAGCCAACCATTCACATGGGTTTGAGGAACTATGATCATGTTATGAGGATGGATCTAGCTAAAACTAATCCAAACAGCTTAAATATTCAGATATTACTTCACTATCAGGAGCTTCAAAAGAAGTTTCTGATCTGCAGTATAAAATGATCTAAAATATTGATAAATAATTTAAAGCAATGCATACAAAAGCAAACTGCAAGCTGTACCAAGTTGAGTTATAAAGGGAAAGGTAGTTCACAGAATCACAGAATCACAGAATGTTAGGGATTGGAAGGGACCTCGAAAGATCATCTAGTCCAATCCCCCTGCCGGAGCAGGATTACCTAGACCATATCACACAGGAACGCGTCCAGGCGTGTTTTGAATGTCTCCAGAGAAGGAGACTCTACAACCTCTCTGGGCAGCCTGTTCCAGTGTTTGGTCACATTTTTTCCAAGTTAACTTGGAAAAAAATATGTCATGTCAACCATTGTTCTCTAAGACTGCAGGAAAATAAAACATCACAAATTCATAACAATGCATCTTCCCATCTTGATGCCTCTGGGACGTTTAACAGCAGGGAGCCCTGTCAGAATAAATACCTGCTGCATGCACAGAAAAATAGATGCTATCTAAACACATATATATAGGACTTCCTACTTTTGAACACTTTGGTTGAACACTTATTTGCTCTTTTACTTGCAAATATCAGACAAGGGAGTATTTGCCACTTCAACCGGGAGTGGCAGAAATTTAATTCCCTCATCTTGTTGTCCTAGTCTCCATCCAGTCTTTAGTGAAGTAGAAAACTTGGCTATGAAACCAAGGTAAAGGATGGGAGGCGAGATGAAACCAGACTGCCAGGCAGTGCCATCTAGGGGTAAGCCATCAGGACAGTGTCTTCTGCATTACTCAAACTAAAGACACTAGAGCTATAGCTGTTGTAAGATTAAATACATCAGGGCTTGTATCCCCTAAACGTGGTCTGACTTTCCAGCTCTGTAAGATGGCCTAATAAGATGCAAAATATCCCTTAGGTCCTTACAGCCTCGTGTCTGTGACAACACCTCCATGAAAGTCCTGTAAAAATCTCTGTAGTACTTTACTTGGGTTGTTAATAATGGTGCTGTTGTGTGTTCTAAGTTCTTTGCTTTTTTTCTTTTTATTTCTGTCTCTGTAATAAGACTGTGCTTTGTTTAATGTATCTGATATAGATCAAAAAAGTCTTAAGGGATTTTGGTAAAAATCTGTATTACTGGCCATGCAGGTAGAAAAACAATAAAATCAGAGATCTAGTGGGACATCCAGAAACTAAGTGATGGCAAAGATCCCAGGCAGTCACTAGAGGTTCTCTGTCTATCTGTTTATACACCTAACTGCCTCAAAAATGTGTTCAGTATTTGGGGTAGGATCCTGCTACATTGTGAGGTGAAATGATGGGCTTTCTAGTCATGACAGCAAGCAGGAGCCCAACATCCAGAGGAGATTAATGGGGAGGTTGCAGCCCTTTTAGCTGCTCCATTGCCTCTCCTGGGGAGGATGCTCTTTGGCAAGACCCAAACCCAAGCAACTCAGCTCAGATGTGATTGGAGGAAGATGGTAAAATATTGATTCTCGACAATGGTAAGCCTCTTTGGACAGCTGTGTGAGTGCTGTGGTGTGCTGGGAGAAGAGAATTTATTGCAGTAATCAAGACTTGGTGCAGTTATCTACTCTGTTTCTTAATTTGCAACATAAATAACATGAGAGCTGCAAAGACGCTGACATGTTTAATGCAAAGAATAAGTTATTTTCTTAAGGTCTACTGCAGCACAGCTATACAAACCATAGCCAAAATAATGGTACTTTCACTTGAGAAAGTGTATCAAGATGCAGAAAATATCAATGCCCAAGGGAGACTTTGATCTTGACACAATGGAGAGTTTAGAGAAGGGAAGTGTTGTAATCTCCTCCTTGTAACAATGAATTGAGGTAAGAAGAGATTAAGTGACTAGCCCAAGGTCATATGGGAAGGTCTATGGCAGAGCCAGAAACCAAAGTGAAATAAGAAAGCAAAACAAAATACAGTCCTGGTGGTTTGAAGAATTCAGACCAGAACTCATGGGCCATTTTTTTAGGGAAGGTAAATGAAGCTCTGGAACAGCTGATTGAGGTGGGTCTTGGATTCACTATCACATCTGAATGCATCACACTCGAATGGGAAGTCTTTCATCCATGCCTTGACTCCAGAGAAAGCTACTGGCCAGGTGCAAATATGACTCAGTGATTTTCAGAGGTACATAAGTGTCCACCTGCTGTTGCTCCGCATTTTGAGAAGATCTCTGGCTAGTGCTGAGCAGGAGTATATGCCAGTTTATCGTGACTGCTATATTTGATCTTTGTCTTTAGGAATCACGAGTCCCTCCTCAGTCACATCTCCACATGCCTTTTCCCAGAATATTAAACATACTAAAAATCAGTCTGTTACTAAACAGCCTGATGATGGATTAGGTGCTTACTGCTGAAAATCTTGGCTGGTTCTTGTAGCAGACAGCAATGACCACGGCTACCCCTCACTTTACTTCTTGGGCTGATCTACACTGTCCTGGCTCCTGCCCTCACATGACTGTGAGGGTTGCCTGTGATGCCACATCAGAAGAACAGACTGACAGCTTTTGCAAATCCCTGCTTTATACTGCTGTAAACAACTACAGAAGATGTAGG